>NC_090448.1:122622601-122925631 GCF_031143425.1 Pleurodeles waltl | reverse complement strand
AAGAGCCAGAAGACTGCAAATGGTGTCGACACCAAGAGAACAGATCGACGTCGTAGAGAAGGAAAGAATCTCCATTCAGGGAATGGACTCAGACTACTCCGAAAGTGAGCGACCGGGGACAACGCAGAAAACTGTGAGTAAAACTGCCCCGTCCAAGACTCACTCCAAGATCATAAAGGCCAAGGGGATGCAACCGCCAGCAGGCCATGGCTTAACCCATCAAACACTGTGACCAACCATCGGCACCGAAAAAGGCCACACAACTGCCAAAGACCTCCGACTCCGGTCGAGATTTAGGCTCCGATCGATCTCGACACCGAGAGTTCGACACACCGAAGGTGAAAAAGGTTACCTCGGAACCGAAAAAGACTCTTTCGAAACCTTTGGTACCGAAAAAAGCAGCCTCGGAGCCGAAATTAGGCTCTTACACGGAAGAGCAAGGACTTTCCAGCCAAATGCATGAACATAGATTTGAGCAGGAAATAAGTATGGGGGAACCAGACCATACCCAAAGGAGGCTGCATATCCAGAAAGAGACTGGTAAAATTCAAACTCTTCCTCCATTTAAACTCAAGATAAAGCTGGCATTTCAGGAGTCAGAAATGCAGCCAAAGGCTAAAGTGGCAAGAGACAAAAAACCACCACCAAGGTTTTCGCCACAGCCTTCTCCACTACATTCACCACAGCTGTCCCCGGTAACAACACCCCCAATGCAGTCACCTACACATACGGGGATGACACAGGATGACCCGGATGCATGGGACTTATATGATGCACCGGTCTCCGACAACAGTCCAGATTGTTACCCAGCAAGGCTGTCACCTCCAGAGGACGGTACTGCATACTCGCAGGTACTATCAAGGGCAGCTACATTCCACAATGTAGCAATACATTCGGAGCCAATAGAGGACGATTTTCTATTTAACACCTTGGCATCCACCCACAGTTCCTACCAAAGTTTGCCAATGCTCCCAGGCATGCTCAAGCATGCAAAGCAGGTCTACAAAGAGCCAGTGAAAGGAAGGGCTGTCACGCCTAGGGTGGAGAAAAAATACAAACCTCCCCCCTACGGACCCTGTGTTTATAACACAGCAACTGACACCAGATTCGGTGGTTGCGGGAGCAGCAAGGAAGAGGGCAAACTCTCAGTCATCAGGAGACGCACCACCGCCTGACAAAGAGAGTAGGAAGTTCGATGCTGCGGGCAAACGAGTGGCAGCACAGGCAGCCAATCAGTGGCGGATCGCCAACTCGCAAGCTCTACTGGCTCGCTACGACAGGGCACACTGGGACGAGATGCAACACATTATATAGCACTTGCCCAAGGAACACCAGAAACGTGCAGGGATGGACAATTCCCAAGAGCAAGGGGAAAATTCCAAAGCCCCAAAACAAGTCAAACCAAGCAGTGACTTCAATGTCACAAACCCCCAACACTTAACACCAGTGGGGGGGAGACTTACTGCATTCTACAAAAACTGGACAAACATAACTACGGACGCATGGGTCCTAGCCATTATCCAACATGGTTATTGCATACAATTCATACATTTCCCACCAGATGTGCCCCCAAGAGCACACAATATGTCCAAACAACACTTAGACCTGTTACAAATAGAAGTCCAAGCATTGTTACAAAAACAAGCAATAGAATTAGTACCCAACCATCAAAAAGGAACAAGTGTCTACTCACTATATTTCCTAATTCCAAAGAAAGACAAAACATTGAGACCCATATTAGACCTCAGAACGCTGAATCTCTACCACATGGTAACACTTCAAGACGTGATTCCCTTGCTCAAAAAAACAGGACTACATGTCAACGTTAGATCTCAAGGATGCATATTTCCACATACCCATACATCCTTCGCACAGGAAATACTTAAGGTTTGTAATCCATGGCGTGCATTATCAATTCAAGGTGTTACCGTTCGGGATAACAGCCCCAAGGGTAGTCACAAAATGCCTTGCAGTAGTAGCCGCTCATATAAGGAGACCGCACATGCACGTATTCCCATACTTAGACGATTGGTTAATAAAAACCAGCACTCAGCAACAGTGTCTTCTTCACACGCAATACGTTATAGAAACTCTACACAAACTAGGGTTTTCTATAAATTACCAAAAATCACATCTACAACCATCCCAGATACAACAATACTTGGGAGCAACACTCAACATACAAAAAGCGATTGCCACTCCAAGTCCGCAAAGGGTACAAGCGTTCCAAAATATAGCATTAAACATGCAGCCAAACCAACAATATCAAGTAAGGTTTGTGATTAAACTTCTAGGCATGATGTCTTCATGTATAGCCATTGTCCCAAACGCAAGATTACACATGCAGCCCTTACAACAGTGCCTAGCAACACAATGGACACAAGCACAGGGTCAACTTCAAGATCTAGTGTTGATAGACCGCCAAACACACTCCTCGCTTCAATGGTAGAATCCTATAAATTTAAAGCAAGGTCTGCCTTTCCAAGACCCAGTGCCTCAATACGTGATCACAACAGATGCTTCCATGGTAGGGTGGGGAGCACACCTCAACCAGCACAGCATCCAGGGACAATGGGACACTCAACAAAGACAGCTTCATATAAATCAACTAAAACTACTAGCAGTTTTTCTAGCATTGAAAGCATTTCAACCGTTAATAGCCCACAAACACATTCTTGTCAAAACAGACAACATGACAACAACGTATTACCTAAACCAACAGGGAGGGACACACTCATCACAGCTGTGTCTCTTAGCACAAAAAAATTGGCATTGGGCGATTCCCATTCGCCTAATAGCACAGTACATCCCAAGAATTCAAAACCAGTTGGCCGACAATCTGTCGAGATCACCAACAGATCCACGACTGGGAAATTCATCCCCAGACACTGCAAACTTACTTTCAAAACTGGGGAACACTGCAAATAGACCTATTAGTGACAAAAGCAAACGCAAAATGCCAAAACATCGTGTCCAGGTACCCACACCCTCACTCCAAGGGCAATGCGTTATGGATGAGTTGGTCAGGGATATTTGCTTACGCTATTCCCCCTCTCCCACTCCTTCCGTACCTAGTAAACAAATTGAGTCAAAACAAACTCAAACTAATACTAGTAGCACCAACTTGGGCTCGCCAACCATGGTACACAACACTACTAGATCTGTCAGTAGTACCTCATATCAAACTACCAAACAGACCAGATCTGTTAACTCAACACAAACAACCGATCAGACACCCAAATCCAGCATCGCTCAATATAGCAATCTGGCTCCTGAAGTCTTAGAGTTTGGACATCTAGACCTTACACAAGAATGTGTGGAGGTCATTAAACAAGCTAGAAAACCTACTACAAGACATTGCTACGCAAATAAATGGAAAAGATTTGTTTATTACGGTCATAATAATCAAATTCAACCACTACATGCGTCAACAAAAAACATTGTAAGCTACTTATTACACTTACAAAAATCTAAGATTGCTTTTTCATCCATTAAGATACATCTCACAGCAATTTCTGCCTATCTGCAAATTACACATTCAACATCACTCTTTAGAATCCCAGTCATAAAAGCATTTATGGAGGGTCTAAAAAGAATCATTCCCCCAAGAACACCACCAGTTCCTTCATGGAACCTCAATATTGTATTAACACGACTCATGGGTCCACCATTTGAACCCATGCACTCTTGTGAGATGCAATACTTAACATGGAAAGTAGCCTTCCTAATAGCTACCACATCTCTTAGAAGAGTAAGTGAAATACAAGCATTTACCATACAAGAACCCTTTATACAAATACACAAACATAGTGGTTCTACGCACAAATCCCAAATTTTTACTAAAAGTTAGATCACCGTTCCACCTAAATCAAACTGTGGAACTCCCAGTATTTTTTCCACAACCAGACTCTGTAACTGAAAGGGCATTGCATACATTAGACATCAAAAGAGCACTAATGTATTACATTGATAGAACCAAACAATTTCACAAAACAATTGTTTGTAGCTTTTCAAAAACCTCATGCAGGAAATCCATTATCCAAACAAGGCTTTGCCAGATGGATAGTAAAGTGTATTCAAACCTGCTATGTTAAAGCTAAAAGAGATCTGCCTATTACACCGAAGGCACACCACTAGAAAGAAAGGCGCTACAATGGCCTTTCTAGGAAATATACCTATGACAGAAATCTGTAAGGCAGCCACATGGTCTACGCCTCATACATTCACGAAACACTACTGTGTAGATGTGTTAACAACACAACAAGCCACAGTAGGACAGGCAGTATTACGGACATTATTTCAAACAACTTCAACTCCTGCAGGCTAAACCACCGCTTTTGGGGAGATAACTGCTTACTAGTCTATGCACAGCATGTGTATCTGCAGCTACACATGCCATTGAACGGAAAATGTCACCCAGTGTACATCTGTTCGTGGCATGAGACGCTGCAGATTCACATGCGCCCTCCCGCCTCCCCGGGAGCCTGTAGCCGTTATAAGTTGATAAAAATTATATATATTATATGTTGATAAAACTGGTACATTTGTAAATATATATCACTTTTAGACACATTATGTACATACATACTTACTCCATTGCATGGGCACTATTACATACACAACTCCTACCTCACCCTCTGCGGGGAAAACAATCTAAGATGGAGTCTACGCCCATGTGCAATGGAGCCGAAATGGGAGGAGTCCCTCGATCTCGTGACTCGAAAAGACTTATTAGAAGAAAAACAACTTGTAACACTCCGAGCCCAACACTAGATGGCAGGATAATGCACAGTATGTGAATCTGTAGCGTCTCATGCCACGAACAGATGTACACTGGGTAAGTGACATTTTCCATATATATATAATTACATAACTTTCTGTTTAAGTGAAAACATTTAACCCCTTGTAGCTAGGTAGTAGAGAGTTAACTATATACCCTCATCAAACCTCTTTTGCCATAAAAAATGGAAATGTGCGGGTATTCCTGTGATCGGACACTTTAAAAGATTTATCAGTGTTGCACAAACTACGTTTTCCAACCTACTACAGGTCTTTCCCAAGACGAAATTGCAATCTCGTCAACTACCCCATAATATTAGCCTGACTTTGTGGTTATTACAGGAAACAAGTGCGGCAAAGCCATTAGGTCTGTTTTTGTATAAGACCTGACTGTTTCAGGGAAGTGAATTCAGTCATCCTGGCCAGGGCCCTGACGCACAATTTGCGCATCGGGTACTGTGAAGGTAATACAATGGTGCTGGATTTGGCCATGTAATACACAGCTAAATGCAAAGGCTTGTCCTACCGTGCCTCATCCCTCCCCTCCTTTTCACACCACACTGCCACATTTCTTACTTTAAAGCAGACCTTTCTTTTTACTCAACAGCAGTTTACATGCAGTGCTTTCTGACTCTGGCATGGAGCTTGTGCGTCATGGATTCCTTGCCCCCCTCTCCCCCCCCCCCCCCCCATTCCAGCTTATCCTTCAGAACTGCCTCTTATCTATCACAACTGAGACAGACGTGCCTTTGTTTTCAAGGTGTGCGATGCCATGTCGCAGAAGAAGCGGGTCTCCGTTTATGTCCAGCAATAGCCCATATATTGCACCCTCCTTAAGTGCCTCAGGCATAGAATTCTTATCTTTCCTAAGGGACTATGCCTTGTAAGTCCTTTTACATAGAGCAACCTTGATGCAGCATGGCTCTCTTGATTTATTCTTCTGGCTTCTCCGGTTATTTGGTGATGGATGATTCAAGAAGCTTTCACAGTGACATTGGTGTCACCAACGAAACTATGAAGAAAGGAATATATTTATATTGTCTCTGCAAAATCTCAGTGCAGTTTTTTGTTTTGATAACACCAACGTTTGGGCATAGTTTCTCTGGACCCTTTCACTCTAGAAGTATATTGTCCTAGTGGAGGGATGAGCTAGAAGTACAAATAGCTGAAAGCATTAAGTTATTATTATTATTTTTTAATTTTTTTTTGCTTAATACAAACATTTACAGATAGATTAATGGTGTCACTAGGCCGACCTGCAAGTGACTTATTTTCTTGAACACTGCGTTTGCTTACTGGTGAATCCTGACAACTAAAATGTGTATTAGGAAGCAAAGAAAGTTACATTGTCAGTGACCGACACCAGAGCTTGTTTGCTTTAATTTTACTAGCGGTATCAGGAGAACATAAAGCTTTGTACCTCATGCATCTACTTGTTCAGTTGTGTTTCCTTTTTAGGGTCGAGCCTGCGTTGCATGCGTATCGCAGCGAGACGCTTTAGTATTTAGAAAAGGGCTCTGAGCCCTGTCAACTTCACGTCAGTGTTTTTTATTGGTTCGTGGGCTTGCCTAATAAAATCTGCTTGCTTTCATTAGTCGAAGGCACGCATTCGTCATGCCTTTTCCGGTGGCTAGCCCTCCTTGAGCGCAGCGACCAAGTACAGAAAACATGCGAGGCTCGCTATTTTCCATCGGGCTCGTGGACTTCTTTTTCTCTAATTTACGAGCACGATCTCGCTTGGCAGAAGTCGAGCGATTTACATAGTTAATTTCACTTTTTCGGGTTATGTACACAAATTCACTTTTGCCCGATAGGTGAAAAGTCTGGTTAGGAGTTTACAACGCGATCAGCTCTAACATGAGCAAACGCGAGACCCGTTGCATTGTAAATGCTTGTTCTTTTTGCAATCTTGTTAGTCTTTTTGGGGGTTTTATTCAGCGGCTGGCAGCTGGCCTGACATCTGCTAACAGCACCAAAGAAGCTCGATAAATAATTTAAAGGGATCATTCATTTTAGAGAAAAGAGTTGCATTTGCCCATTTCGTCTTCTCTAGCAATCGCCACTAATGAGCATTGCAGAACGTTGAGTTGGTTGATGTCAGCTGGGGTTGTGAAGTGAGTAAAGAAAACATTAATTACGGGATGGCCCTCTAGGGCATATTTTCTTTCTGTATGCTTTCAACGACTAATGCGAGTGCTACGTGAGGGATGCTGGTGTTGCAGTGCATCGTGGATGTGTGATGAAGTTATACCGTTTTCTTGCTAGGATTTTTCGTTTGTCTGTTTAAGAGGTCCATGGTGTATTATTTTGTTGATACCCTTTCAATATATGCATTTTGTGTTTCAATCCCTGGCAATACATATATCTTTCTTTTTTTTTTTTTTTTTTTTTTTACAGGTAGCTTTGTTGATTACAACAGACAACGCACAGCTGGAGTTGGCTATCGTGATGCTTATAGTGCCCTTCTTTGTGAATGTAAGTGCATTTTTCAAACCGTTTTCTAGACTTGATTTTAAATGTATATTTTAAACATTTGGGTTTTGGAATCCCCTGAATCATAGAGCAGTGCCAGTTTTGTTTACTTATACCTGTGGAGCTAATCCGAGCTGACCTTCCTTTCACTTTAGTTGTACAATCTAATAGCTTTCCATCTATTAAAGAATGATTGACCTGTTTTCTTCATGTAATGCCTGGCATGTAGATTGGTACCAATTCACACACGGGCTCCTTAGAAAGTGCAACATGTTAGATTTTTTTGGGGGGGGGGAGTTTACAAACAACCCTTCTACTACTGCTGGAACGGAGTGCTTGCATGTGTAAATGTTTATTTACATAGAAATGTAGCAAGGCTGCATTACTGCTTCCAGAAATGTACAATGTCATTATTTTTCTGCTGTTTAACTTTATTTAAATTTAAGCTTCACCATAAGCATAAAGAAAATGTTTCCTTTCAAAGAAGTCAGAAACGTCCAGCAAAAGGTTTATGAATATCCTTATACTTGTTAGATTGTGGTTTTTCGTTATCTTTAGCAGACATCGGTGCCATAAATGCTCAAAACCACCTCTGTTTGAAGGTTTCACATGCTGAATTACACCACACTGGAGGAATTTTAAGTGTGAGCAAATCAATTTCCGAGTTAACAATTCTGCCGTTCCTCAGTAACATTTACATAGGAAAAAATGCTGATTCACAGACTAAGACAATTTACGTTTGGGTGTGCTAATAGCTTTGTGAATCGTACTCTGTGATCTGAGCTCCCATAATTGGTTACGAACACCAAACCATGAAAAGGCATACCGTGCTCTAATAAGCAAAGGCTGATCCATTGTACAACATGTAAATAATCAAAATATTGGGTTCTTAAAAATATAGGAAGCCAGAATGTATGTTGAGGAAGACAGGAGTGTGTCAAACTGAGATTAATTACAAAAAATAGTTTGAGAGCGAACAAATAGGGTCCGTGGTGAATTAATACTTATGTAGTAAGTGTAGTGAAAGGTATTTTGAGAATATAGAACACATGGAAATCTAAGTAACTACTTTATTTGAAATTGGGGTGCATTGTGAAGAAACATCCTACGCCTTTCAAATTCAAGTGCCATGTTATTAAACATCTTGCCTCTCTTCCCAAAACAGACGGTCAAATACGGATCTACCTCTCCATGATGAGGGGAACAAATGGCAGGAGATTTGAACTTGTGAAACAAATAAATATCTGTCTGTCTCCTATCCCCTTTATAGTAGTTATTTTCATTTAACAACATAACATTCTTCTTTTGAATAAAAAAAAATTGTATTTGTTAATTATATCTAATGCAGGCAAAAACTGTCCTCCTTGCCCGGTCCCACATCTTCAACAATAGGCATTCTAGAATGTGTGATACTGACTGGGGTTTTGAGTTCTTCTGTGACATCATTCACGGGATGGGCCTTTTACGAAAGGAATACAGATTCATCTAATTTTGGCATCCGTAATTAACAGGTAGTACATAACATAAGCATTAGGGTAGGGATTGTGACGTTATGGCCAGAGCTACAGACTTTGCACTTTGGGAACCATGTTTGAGTTTCAGCTCAACATCCTGTGATTCTGGGCCAATCACCTAGGCCCTCATTACGAGTGTGGCGGTCAAAGGACCGCCACTTTTGCGGTGATGGTCAGACCGCCGCACTCCAGGTGGTCCAACTGCCACATATAGACCGCTGTCTCTGCTGGGAACGTGGTTCCCAATGGGTGACGGCGGTCTGAGTTGTACTCGGACAGGGTGGCACCGCGCCACCTGACTGATTACAACTCAGCTTTGTGCCAGCCTTCTCATGGCGGGGTCCTGCCATAAGAAGGCTGGTGGAAAGCAAGTGCTGGGGTGGGGGGAGGGGGGGTTCTGGGGGCTGCACTGCCCATGGTATGGGCAGTGCCGGGGCCCACATGCCCAGCACTGCCCATGGTATGGGCAGTGCCGGGGCCCACCTGCCGAGCACTGTGTGAGTGCGCACTGTCTGCTTTGCAGACTGTGCAAATTCTGAGGGTGCTGGAGTGCTACAATATTTGCCACAGCTTCCCTTAAAAAAGCAGAGCGCACAATCGTAGCACTGTTCCTGCCAGTCAGTCTGGCGGGAATATTGTAATATGCTCGCCAGGTGGGTGTTAAGGCGCGTCACCGGTATGAAGGTGGCGTCCTCCCTACAGTTTTGGCGGTTCGCTTTTAGGACCACCAAAGTCATAATGAGGCCTTATATCTTCTTGTGGCAAAAAATGTATGTGGCCTTATGTAATGTGACTGGTGCTCTTTTAAAGCACCCAGTACCTTAAGGTCGGGTTTGCGCTATGTAAAACTGCAAAAAAAGAATAATTAACTTCCAATTGAGGCCCCTTCTAGAAGGGTAACACCAGCAACTTCAGACTTTTCAGCTTTGTTAGGCCTAATCAGTGAGGCATAGGTTGGATTCTATGCACAGGTGGCAGAGTGAGCAACAGACCCACATCTGTACATACCCTTGGGCATTTAGGGCATTTCATTAATCACACGATGAGTGATGTGAATAATGCTTTCAAATGGTCTAACCACTGTCAGCCGCTTGGGGTAACATTCCATCTCATTGTTTTTTGCCCACTATGCCACTGTAGACGAGGCTAAAAGAAGGTCTGGGATTGCTTGTGTTTCCTTCTGGAGGGGGATTAGTCTGGGAGTTCACGATGGACTGTTTCCAGGAGGAGCATGGTCAGAACTGATTTGTGTAAGGCAGGCCTTTTATCTAGAGTTGCACAGGTGGTGAAAAACAATAGGTTGGAATGCTACACTGAGCGATTGCTAGTGGTTAAACATTCCTCCCATCACTTTGTGATGTTGCTTTTTCTATGGCCTCTTATCAACCAAGGGCTTACAGGTAATCTCTAATGGGTCTCCAGGATGATTCTCAACCTTTCGGAATCACTTTTTTTTGACAAGTCATTGGATATTAGAACATTGGAATGCTGGGGGCTCCATTGAAAACAATGGAGTGCTGCGGGCTTTTACTGGCCGGTAAAAGCCCGCAGTGCCAACATTCCAATGTTCGCTTTGTTCACAGCAACAGCTGTGAACAAAGCCTCACGGAGCCCGAGGGGATTTAAATCCCCTCTGGCTCCGTGAAATTTTTTTTTGTAACAGAACATTCTGCCCTGTGTGGCAGAATGTTCTAATAGCCTTAGAACCCGCCGTAGCGGGCTCTACCGGCTATTAAAGTCCCTCTCCCTTGTTAAATGCCCTCGCCTTCGGCTCAGGCATTTAACGCGGGGAGCGGGCCTTTAATAGCCGGTAGAGCCTGCTACGGCGGGTTCTAAGGCTATATTAAAAATGATCTTACGCCTGTGATGCATTCTGCAGTGAGACCTATCTCCTTTCAATATGTTAACATTAAGTTAACCGTCAATAACAAGGCAACCAGTGAGCCAGCTCACTTTTAAGGCTTCTGCATCTTCAATGTCCAACTGACTCGAGCAGTGTTCACTTCTGTTTTCAGTCTTGAGATTTGTGTCAATATCTGTCTGGAAGTTGAAAGCCAAACCTAGTATACCTCAAATATATACTGATTTGTCAAACTTACTGTTCACAAATTTTTATATGCTTTCGAGATCTTTGTAAAAGCTGGTGAGGCATGCATTTTACCAGACTCCGACGAAAAGGACAAAGTAGTTCTGAAAATCTTTGTTGGAAAGAGACTGCTGGGACCTTAAACAACCCCTTTCCAATCAACCCTGAAATCAAAGGACCTCTCAAAAAGACTAACGAACACTAGTGTTAATTTGATGAGCATTTCTGAAAGTAGGAAGGGAAATAATGAAGTAATTGTATTAGATATTCTTTATCCATCCCAACCCCTTTCTCATCCAAGATCTGATTTTTTGTTTTTCCATTGAACACCATGTGTATATTTTCCTACTGATTTGCTATGTAAAAACACTCTTTGTACAACTAAAACCCTAATCAGTTTTGCCCAATTTAGAAAACCATAACCTTCTCTTCACACGACTCTTTCTCAAAGACCGAACCTTATCCACCTAGGTTTGCCTGATCTCCGACCCAGCTTGCTCACCTCATTGAAGATAAATAAAACAATTCGGAAAACTACAGCCTCCCTTCTTGGTATCTGACTTCACAGCCTGGGCTTTTCCCCTCACCACAAAAATACCCAGAACATTGTGTATGCCAGTCCGAAGCCCCCTTTAACAGCAAATAAGTACAGTTAACAAAAAAACCTGAGGCTTGGTAGGGCCCAGTTTACCAGTATATTATTTGTACTCCATACCTTTAGATGCATCCAGCCATAGAGACTGGTAGGTCCTAAGCTCTGTAAGAATACCATAAAGGTTACTTTAAACCACTTTTTTAAAATCTGCCAATTTTAAAACCACCTATGTATTTTATTGATTTGTTTGCCTGCTTCACGTACTTGCCAGTTTACTGGGCTGTCAAGAATGTGATTGGAAGCTCTCTGTATTTCAGCCTTAGTTCTCTGGTACTTGATACATTCCTAATAATAATAATAATAATCCAGTCGCCCTCCTGGTTTTACTTCTGGAGTGGTTTACACTGCAGAATCCGTGTTCTGAAAGATCTGTGTGAAACTGTCTTTAAGAACTTCACATTAGAAAATATCACCTGGTCTTGACAGCAGTGCAGACACTATATGCTTAATTTTGAATGGTTTATGTTCAGCTTTTAATAACATTTTTTAATAGCTTTTAAATCTTTCACCCATTAGTGGTTATGGTAAAATTACATAGTAATCTCAGAGTTGAGTTTTCCTAATGGGCAGAAGACATGTCAGGGGCAAAACTTAAAATAATAATCAGTACAAATGTATCCTACCGGCATTTTATGACTGAATTTTAGTATGCGTGGCACAGGAATATCAAGATATAAAAATGTGTATCTTTAAATGTTTGCCACATTGGCTTTATGTGCTGTATCAAAAAGAATTTGAATTTCATTTATTTTTTTCATATAGGCTTTAATGTTTTGGGTGGTGGATAATTTTCTCATGAAAAAAGGGAAGACAAAAGCAAAACTTGAAGAAAAAGAAGCCGGATTAGATTCTAGGAATGGAAACAAAGTGCGGTATCGGAGAGCAGCATCACACGAAGAGTCCGAGTCGGAGGTATGTATGTTTCACGAGGAGGATATTACACACTACTCTCCGTACTGACAAACTATGATCTATTATGCAGCAGCTAATAGTACTTGCAAGTATCACTTTTGGCGCAAAAAAAAGAAAACCGTTCTTTCTTGAAAAATAAATTACATTCTTAGATTTGGGCATATTTTATAAAAGCTGTGAAAACCTGTTTTGCGGGATAGACCTTTAGTTGATTTGTGTTGCTTTGCCAAGCTGCTGCTAAACCTCACATAATCTTTTAATAGAAAACGTTAGACGTCCTGGGGATGTCAAGTATACTTTTGTCTTCTGTAATTGAGTAAAGATAATGATTAGAAGAGACCAAAGAGTTATTTGACCCTTATCCGATTTCCTCTTAAGGAGGTTGGGTAGGGCAGGTGCATGCAGCTTTTCCTATGAAACACTGGATCTCTCATATTAACTCGTGAAGTGGTATGTTAGCACTAAAGTATACTGATTTATCAATGCCATCTGGCTACTTGAGCATGAAAATTCAGTTGTCGCTTTGCGAATATATGGGATGAGCAAAATGTTTATGCTTTTGCAGACACTTAGTAAGATTGTTGTAGAGCTAAGTGGCCACAATATGCCCTCTTGTAGTGTGTGACCTTTCATATCACACTAATAGTAAATAAATGAAATAACCGAATTGGCAAATTATGCCTCAAATATTGCACCAGGAGCTTCAAATCTTGATAAGGAAAACAAGAACACTCTACAACTCCAAGCCAGTCTCCAAAGAAAAATACACATTCAAGTAGCTACAATAAACTGAGTGCTCCACAGCACAGATCCAACATTGTGAAGTCCTCCGTGATGCTACTGCAAACTACTCCTTTACAGACCTCAGACATCCTATGTACCCTAAATGCTGCCATCCCAGCAAGAAGCATTCAGCAAAAAACACAAGTGGCACGAGCAAAAGATGCTTGTGTTCTGACCGTTGGCGTTATTCCTGCTTGCAGTAATCTTTTGCTGTGAACGTGGGTAATTATGCAATGTTGCAAATGTTCTACTATTCTATGCTCCTACAAGTGGCATAATTTTCGCAAATTCATGTACTAATTATAATATGTTATTCCAAAAATCACGCAAACTAAAGTGAAGGTCATGGTATTATGAAATCTCTCAGCCACAATCCATTTGCAGAATCCTAACCCCTTTACATTAATTTGCTGTAAATGAGTCATAGCTGTAATGCTTGTTGTGTGTGAAGTATGGTTTGCTTTAGCGAGTGTGTAGTTTTATTGAACTGGATCGAAATGCTCGCGACTAGCTATTCGAGCATCGGGTGCAATCCTGCATCAGAACGATGAGGAAGTTTCATTTATTAGTTTCCTTGATTACGCTGAACCTTTGCGCGCCAGTGAGAATTATTGGAGTGCTTCTTGATCTAGTTCCGAAACACATGTACAGAGAAGGGGTTTCTGATTTAGAAAATGGCAGTTGTTGAAGCGATTTTACTTTGTCGTTTTTTTTTGGCCACAGTCTTATTGAAAGCAGCACAAAACAGACATGGACACATATCGGGTAACACCTAGAGCAATACGTACTATATCAACTTAGCACCAATAGACTCCTGTCATTTTAAAGTGAGGGACAGTTGACCTGTAGTCAAGAAGCAACCTGCTCCATGGGAATCCTTTTGCCTCTACTCCGTATGTTGAATCTTCTCCCTGTTGCTAACATTTACAGTGTTCCAGGGGTGGCTCCTCCATGGGGCCCGAGGAGCGTCGTCCCACCCTGCCAGCAGCGGCAGCTACAGTACTTTATAAGAAAACAATAATTAACTGTGTTTATTAGCGTTTCCTTGTAAAGGGGCGGGGCCACGGGGGTGACGAGTGTGAGGGGGAGTGCTCATGCACTCCCTCTCAGAGCACATGTGTTTAGCCGGCTGTCTCGAGCGGGCCAAACACACATGCGCACAGAGCTCTCACCAGCCCAGCAACTGGGCTGGGAGGGAACCTACCCATCTCTGAGCAGCGTCAGGATTGGCCAGAGCCTGTGCCTTCCTGCAGCCAGCAGAGGAGCGGGACTTGGCGCAGCTTTTAGGTAATTCTTACCTTTCCTTTTTCTCTTTTCCCCTTTTTTCTCTTTTCCCCTTTTTCTCTTTTCCCCTTTTCTTTTTTCTCTTTTTCCTTTTTCTCTTTCCCCTTTTTCCTTTTCCTCTTTTCCCCTTTTTTTCTCCCCCCCCCCCCCCTTTTTTCCACCCTGCCTCCTTCAGCACTGAGCCGTGACTGCTGTGTTCCATTTCTGTGAGTTGCAGTTAACGGACGCTATCTCGAAAGCAGTGATGCCAGGCTTCATTTTCATACCCATGATGCTGTGAAGTCAAATCACACATTTGTGGTATTTCCTTCCTTTCAGTTATCACTTATTCTCACAAGTGGAATTTTTCAAACATGTAAGTGAACAGGGCAAAAGCCCCTGGCAGTGCGACCTCTACTTGTAGCCCCACCCTTTGTTGGAAACCTTTTGAGAATAGAACTTTAACTACTCACTTCAATGTGTTTCTTGTTTTACTTTGCTTGTATGTTTGATGTTGGACAATGGCTCCTTTTCCATTCTCCACTCCAAACTGTACAGCTGCACAATGCTTGTGGGCAGTTACGAAGTATTAAAGACACTTTAAACAAGCAGTGGCAGAAGGATGCGTACCCATACAAGCCAGTGGTTGAAGGGTTATCCCAAAGCCCTGTCTGTGCATTTGTCAGAGGTCATTTGATCAACCTTATGTAGACAGACCTATAAATATATGAAACCAATGCCCTCTGATATTACCTCATCATCCACTTCAATTTTTACTAAAATAAAATAATTGCTAGTTCTCACTCTACCCAAATGCATGGTTGGATTGTGCAAGCCTCATTGATGATAACATGGGTAAGCCAGGTCCAAGAAAGAAGCCTGCATAATGGAACAATGCTGTCTTCATCATTTCCGTATTCATAAACCGATCTCTGCTTGCCCTTGCAGACCAGATATGATTATACAGAGTGCCTTCTTTTAAAGGAATCCTCAGGAACGGAGTTTGAGACTGCCCTCCTTCACCTGGTCATGCCCTCCATACTAGGAAGAATGCAAGCTATGCAAGAGATGTGGGGAAAAAAGACTGCTTGCAGAACGGCAGGGTATGAGCGGGGGCTGCGTTCTTGCCCATATGGTAATCAAAGTGTGCATTAACCACATGAATACACCTCTTTAGCAATGTGTTTTCTTGTGCTAAGGCTAAATGGTGAATTCCTGTTGCCATTGTTTTCTGCAAACAGTGGGGTCAAAATGCACCTGGTGGAATGCGCAGGTGACACCTGGAGTGGCAGCAACTTATTGTTCATTTAGCCATCTTCCTTTCAATTCTGCAAAGTTGAGATACATGGAATCACGGAAGTATGCTAAAGCGTACGCAAAAGCTGAATGGCCAGGCATTTGTTAGGGTTGTACGCATTGGCTGTCAAGGGGCCTGTTTTGGTACAAATAGACAATGAAAGCAACAGATAAAAGCAGACCAACCTTGTAGCAGTTGATCGAGAGAGAGAGAGAGATCGAGAGAGAGAGAGATATCATATTTAATATTTAATCTAAGATTTAAAAAAAGGCCCTGCAAGTCTGTCAACCAAATGTAATCTAAGCAACCCTTTTACGCTAAACTCAATGGAGAAGCTTGAGAGAAGGCCCTGAACATTAAAGCCCCTTTTTCTAGAGTTGTGAGGGAAAAACAAATGATAGGTTTCAGAGGAGAGCTGGGCATTGATTAAAAAGCTCCCTGACTTTCTGTTCCTGGTTGTAGGTGAACCAGTAGTCTTGTTCTGTTGTAGACCTTTTGGGCTTTAAAAGTCCAGGCAGCATTGTGTATTTCGAGGTAGGACTCGCGCAGCTTCGAAAGATGCCAGAAAAGCAAGTAAAAGAATACCGGCAGAATCTAGCCACATGCTCAAAGCCCATTTTGATGCCATTATCCTCAGTTTGAATAACACAGTTGTCCATAACCTTGTACACAGTAGCAAGAATATGGCTAATAACAATTAGTCTGGGCAGATTCCTTGGTTGACAGTCGTGGGTAGATAATTTTGGAGACCTCTGCATTTGTGGCAGAGAAGTGCTGGTTCTTTTTCTGCCTCACCATTTTTTTTTTTTTTTTTTGCAAAGAAAGGGATCCTTTGCATGTGTCCAGATGTTTTGCCAGTGGTTGTCACGGTTCTGGCAAGAAATGGGCCAGTTTTTGCTTCTTGCAGGAATTGTGTAATTTCAGCACTAATATGAAGTAATTTTGGTGAGTGTTTACTCGATTCATAAAAACCATATACATTGTATTCTGTTCTGACTGACATTTTGTCATTTGCCCTATTTATGTTACTATTAATGGTTTGGATTTATGTTTTCATTTACTCTGTTCACCGAAATGGTGATGTCGAACTGTGCATAATGAAAATGTGATGTTCCCCTGACCCCATTTTACAATTTGAGGAATTTTACAACTATGGCACCCCGATAATGCATTCTGCAATCCCATTGTTGAAACCGAAATATACCGTCATTAATTCAGAAACTTAATTAGATGAGTAGGTTTCCCACCAGGGGTGGCTCCTCCATAAGGGTGGAGGAGTGTCGCCCCTCCCACCCCTCCAGCAATGGGGACATGAGGGTGATGGGCAATGAGAGGGAGTGCTCAGCAGTCCCCCTCACTGCGCATGTGCGGCCGGCCAAACACATGCACAGAAGGTTCTCTCCAGCCCAGCAGCACATTTGCCGGGCTGGAGAAAGCCTGCACAGGCTCCCAGTCTGAGCAGCATCAGCGTCAGGATTGGCTGCTGGGCAGGCTGGGAGCCTGTGCCTGCAGCGCCAGCGAGGCAGAGGCGTGCTGGAGCGGAGGCAAGTGTTTACTTTAAAAAAAATATATATATATATTTTAAAAAAGTGTTTTCCCCACCCGGCGCACTTCCCCGCCCCCTCAGCGACCAGCAACTGTTTCACACTGCACATACTACTGTAGTAACTTGCCTTTTTAAAAAAAAAAAAAAACTCTAACTGCATGGTACATAACATTTTGTTTTTTAGATTCTTATATCAGCAGATGATGAAATGGAAGAATCTGAGGTGGAAGAGGATCTCAGGAGGTTAACTAATTCAAAGCCAGTGAAGAAAAAGAAGCACCGCTTTGGATTGCCTGTATGACCCTCTTCCTGATTGTCACTCCGGAAATACTTCAGGGCCGGACTTTTCCGTGGTGAGCAGGTTTCTTGTTTTGCCATAGTGGTGGTCCCTTTTTGTTTTCTTCAAATCACATGCAACATGTCGAAGGTTGAGCAAGTGATCAGACAGAAACGGAAGGCAGTACAAGATTTTCGGACCGGTCGCAATACACATATACTGACCAAATATGAAAGAACGTTTTAACGCACATGGAGAACATATTGTTAAGGACCACGCAATGGAGTGATTGGTGCTTGTTTACACCATCATTGGAGAAGACGATGGAGTCTGAACATTCTTGACACATTTTATTTTGGTTCAAGGGTTATGGAGTATAAAAAGTATCGTCTTCAGACTTGCTGGAGATGGAGCCTGTACGTTTTAATGCTAAAACTGGCTTTTTCCAATTTAACAGTTCCCTGTGCAGGGATAGATGTATGACTAATTGTTACAGACTATAACTTAATATTATTTTTTTAAGATTCCCTAATTGAGTAGTACCTGAGCCCAGGTACCCATTGAACAAATAAGTAGAACAAAGATTTCCCAATCCAATTTTGTCCTGCTTGACAGTTTTCAAAGTTTTTTTAAGTTATATTTTCTTATTGTATATTTAAGAGTTTTTATTATTTGCTTAAGAATGTGCAAATGATGGTTTGTTTTTTCTTTTTCACAGAAAGACAAACATGTTGACAATTGTTTTTGCATACAGCAAACATTATTATGAACAGGAATGCTGGTCTGATTCAGAAAAGAGGCAGCCGTATTCTGGAGTTCATTTATCATTCATAATTCATTATAGTTTTATTGATGTGACAGATCTTACCCTTGAAAATGGAAGGTTATGGCTAAGACACTTTGTTCTGCAATCCCTCATTTTCTAAAATGTGCGAACAACGTTGTTTGTATATGGAAAACTTTCTTAGATTGTCTGTGTACTTGTCCTAATTCAGCGCTGTGTTCTTGCCTAAACACAGAAATGCAGTTTAACCAGCAATCTTACCAAACAAACGACCGCTTGCTGTTACAAAGTATCAATCTCTGTTTCAGTAGCCTAGAAGCTAATTCAAGGAATTAAAAACAGATTTCCCCTCTGGGACATCTTGATGTTCATTAACAGATTTGTAAAAAAAGAGAATAAAGATTTTGTAGCAAAAAATGTGTAAACTATGTTGACTTTAAATGATAGGTTTTGTGTAATGAAATGCTGTTGTAACATTTAATGATTTTTCACATCAATGTCCCTTTCTTGTCTTCTTATATACCCTTGCATGTTACTGTAGATTAGAGACGTATTCTTGAAGACTGTAACCATTATATCATTTAGGTACTATTTTCAAAACATTGTTAACAGCTGGAAATGAAACATGGTATTTGAACCCACAAAACTACCAACCAACCCACCTTTTCAAGATTTTCGTGTCTGTTTTCTTTTTTGGCTCTAATCCCCTATTTGTTTTCTCAGTCATTGGAGTTGCAACAACAACAAAGCACTATAAAGTGTGTTACTCCAGTATTGGAACTTTCATTGATTCATGTGCTTGAATCATTCCCCATCGTGGAGATGGGAGTCCCCGGTACATTCCAATAGCCATGCAATGATAACTGTAGTGAAAGAAGGCCTATGGCCTCCCACTTTAGTAATCTATCCTTGTTGATTTGAGAAGAGAGGCCAAACTTTGGTTGAAACCTATCAGGCTGTCCCTCCCTCTAGAACACTCCTGTCCCTCAGATTTTTTACCGCACGTTGTGCTACAGAGTATCCACTGAGCTCTTCTCAGTCACACCTTTACGAAAGCTATTTTATAGTATATCTTTACATCGGAATTTTATGCCTCTACCATTTGAAAGTTTTGAAACCTCTTTCTGCTCCAGGAGAAATGTATTCTCTTAGTCAATCACCATGTCTGACAAGGAGAAGAAAAGTCACTTCAGACCCTCCAAGACATGTGGTAAGAAGAGACTTCACTTTGAGGATCCACATAAGGGCTGTATATATTGCCTTTATTCAGACCATTCAGCAAAGGATTGTAAGGTATGCAGGACATTTTCTAATAAAAAACTTTTAAGACCGAGGGCAGGATGCTCATTTGGTTCTAAAAACTAAAATTCAGAAAAAACCCTGTTTCTGGTTCTGATGATGAGGAATCTACATCCTCCAAGAAAATACGCAAAAGGGACAGATCACCTCAAGCTCAGTGTTCTGAGGATCAGCGTAGGAAAGCTTTGAAAAAGACTAAACAAGGGTCTTCTAAGGGTCATAGCCATTCTCGTTCTCCTCACAGATGGTCTGCATCCTCCCGTGGAGAAAGAAAAGAACGTTCAGCTGAGCGTCGTAAAAAACTTTCTTCTGAGCCTCCTATGCCACCTCCTGCAATTCGACATACATTCAAGAAACCATCTGGCAAAGCTATGACGTCTAACATTGTTGACGATGACATAGTCATCGATAGTGTCAGGAAAAGTGTCTGCGGCATCATTGATGAATTCTACGGTGATGACAATTTATACGGCATCCAGTGCTTCCAATGTACTTATGACTACACCATCGTCGAAGGCCCTTTCTGTCACGCCATCAACGCTTAAGTTGTCTATCTCATCTCCACTGTTGACGAAAGCTATGACGAAATCATTGTCAACAGCAGCATCCCTGCCACCGACGACCGCTTCGTCCACTAGGATCTCACCGTTGTTGCAACTAATGCCACCGAAGATGTCGCTGTCATCGTCGATTGTGCCATCGATGTTTCCGTCGACAGTGACGACAGAAAAAAATCAAGATACATATAAGATCTAAAGTATTATCACCATCACATAACTCTCTAAGCAAGGTATCTCCACTAATCCCTACACACTTATTGGAGGAGGATGACTGAGGAGGAGGGGCCGTTTGGGGTTGCTCATCGCCCTACAGAGTTGCAGATAAAGTGCCTGGACTTGGACGAGGATAACTAGAGTAATCCTCAGTACTACTGTTCTCCTTGACAACACTATTCCTACCAGGAGCTAATGTTCCCTATGCCTTGCTCCCTTATCTCAGATTTGCAGTCTATGCTAGAGGTCCATCAGCCTCTGAGACGCAGCAGGCATCCATGCCCTCATCAGCGCAACCTCCTTCCACACCTGTTAGGGCGCAAGTACTGCCGCTAGACGTACCTCCGTGTACACCTATATCTGTCCACCAAAAGATCTGTCAACATCTGATGACGACAGAGAAGAAGGGGAGTTGCCAGACGCAGTGGCAGAGTGGGATGATGATCAAATACCTAGTCCATCTTCGCCGTCTCCTGTCCCAGAAGACTCCCTTCTAAGTGACATATGGGGTTTCACAGTTTGTTAGAACGAGCTGCGAAGAGCTTTGCACTACCTATGCTGACAAAGCAGATGGACTGCTTTTTTTACGATTTTAAGGAACCCTTCCAAAAGAGTGTGAAATGAATAGCAATTATGGACCTCATATGGGATGAGAGGCTCAAAGTGATGAAAAGTCCCACGACTGTTACCACGGTCTTGCCCCATTTTGGTAAAAAGTATAATGCTCCTGACGATTCCCCAGCCTGCCTGACCGGACACCGAAAACCAGACTCAGTTATTACTCAGGCAGCGCAGCGTAGATCTAGAAATCAAATTTATGCCCTGCCTGACAAGGAAGGGTGGAGACTGGATAACATAGGGAAACGCTTCTCCCTAATGTCTTCTCATGGTACGGGCGTACAATTCACTGGCGGTAATAGGCAGATATGACAGACAGCTATGGGCAGATATTGCTCCCTACCTGGAAGCAACTCCCTGAATAATCTAAGGCAGAAGCTAATAAAATTCTACAAGAAGGGGGAAAGTGCTTCAGCTGAAGTCATAGACTGTTCGATAGACATCGCTACCATACCTTCCCATGAACTCCGGCTACATGTCTTCCCTTGGATTCAAAGATGGGAGGAAAGATTTCCTGATATTTCCACAATTGGAAAAAAAAGTTTCCTCAGATCAATGAGTGTTAAACCTCATCCAATTTGGCCATACTCTGGAATTCCTGCAAATTCCTCAAGCAAGACCCTCTCCTCCTTACAATTTAAGCCTTCTCAGAAAGAAAGTCAAGATGATGCTCCGGAAGGGGGCTATAAAGAGGGTACCATTTCAAGACAAAAGGAAGGGGTTTTATTCACGTTTCTTCCTGATCCAGAAGGAATGATGTCTAATCTTGGATCTCAGAGACCTAAATACATATCTCAAAAAGCAGCCATTCCGTACGATTACCTTAAACGCTATTCTTTCCCTTGTATATACAGGAGATTAAATGGCCACTCTTGATCTCCAGGACGCATACTTCCACATTCCTCTACACCCATACCACTGGAAATATCTCATATTCATGGTAGCCGGAGAACATTTCCAGTTCAAAGTTTTTCCTTTCGGCCTCCAGAATCTTTACTAAATTCCTTGCTCAAGTAGAAGCTTTTCTCAGGAAACAAACATCAAGTGTTTCCTTATCTGGACACCTGGCTCATCAAAGCAAAGTCCAGATTGCAGGTGCAGAAAGCGACACAAGCCTGCATGGAGCCGTTTGCAAAATTAGGCCTAACCATCAACTATGGCAAATTCAGCCCCTCCACAGGGATAGTATTTCTAGGTGCAGTTCTGGACTCATCCAACAACAAAGCAGCTCCTACAAAGGAGAGACAGAAAAAACGAATTTCCTTGGCCAGACTAGTTTAAAAAAAAAAAAAAAAAAAAAGAAAGCCTGTTTCAGTTCTCCTCTTCAAGTCCCTATTAGGAACAATGTCCTCCTGCATCTCACTGGTGCCATTCTGTGATCTCAGAATGCCACCCTTTTAAGAACAACTGGACAGCCAGTGGACGCAGTCCAAAGGTTCTTTCGACGATATCATTAAAGTAACAAATTCATGATAACATCTGTCTTGGTGGACCCAGGAATCTCGCCTATCAGTGGGTCTTTCTTCTCTTCTCCAACCAGCTCCGTGGGTGATCACAACTGACGCATCTTTGGAAGGTTGGGGAGCCTTCCTCCAAGATCTACAAGTCAGAGGCAAGTAGAAACTGCATCAGAGATTTTTCCATATCAATTGTCTAGAGTTTAA
This sequence comes from Pleurodeles waltl, assembly GCF_031143425.1. NCBI lineage: Eukaryota > Metazoa > Chordata > Amphibia > Caudata > Salamandridae > Pleurodeles > Pleurodeles waltl. The sequence continues at coordinate 122,902,909 of NC_090448.1, read as the reverse complement.
AGCAGTACGCTTAGCACTCTGAGCTTTCCTTCCAAAAATAAGAGGCTCGTTTGTGCTCATTCGTACGGACAACACTACAACGATGCACTATATCAACAAACAGGGAGGGACCAGATCCCTGCTATTATTGAGAGAATCTCAACGCATTTGGAACTGTTCCATCCTTCAAGGAGTGCATCTTCGAGCGGAGCACATACCGGGCTCTCAGAATATCATAGACTCTCTCAGCAGATTGACAATGTCCAGCCACGAATGGGAACTGGATCAGAGAGTCCTGGATCACATTTTCTATCAGTGGGGCAAGCCAACCCTGGACCTTTTTGCTCCTCCCCAAAATGCAAGTCGGGATCCCCAGCCGGGCTCTTGGGGGAATGCATTTTCAATGGCGTGGTCAGGAATTTATTCTTACGCTTTTTCTCCCATTCCCCTCGTACCGAGAGTTCTAACAAAGATCAAGAACGAAGGCTGCAGGAGTCTTCTGGTTGCCTCTGCATGGCCTCAGCAGCATTGGTATAAAGAGCTGCTTCTCCTTTCAGAGAGCCACAGCCTCCCTCTACCAGCAACCATGAGCCTGCTAACAATGAGCGAAGGTCAAATTCTCCACCCAGATCCAGCCTCGCTTCATTTGACAACCTGGCTCCTGAACACCATGAATTCGCACACTTAGACATTTCTTCGGATTGTAGAGTCATTCTTGCCAAAGCTGCATCAGACAGCACCAACAGATTTTATCGCCTTAAGTGGAAAAGGTTTTGTGTATAGTGCAAACAAGCTCCGGTGCACCTGTTTTCTTAGTATCTAAAGCAGATATTGCCATGTCTTCTCCACTTAGCTAGATCAGGCTTTCTGAATGCTTCGATTAGAGTCCACTTGGCTACAATTTCCCTTCATAGGCGAAAGGAGAACTCACTATCTTTGTGGCCGACAAGGCTCATCAAACAAATTCTTAAAGGACTTTTTTGTTCCTTCCTGCCAGTCAGACCTCCACCACCGCTGTCTTGGCAGCTTAATGTAGTCTTATCCCAATTAATGAAACATCCTTTCGAACCTATGCACATGGCGGAATTAAAATTCCTGTCATGGAAAGTTGCTCTTCTTCTTGCGCTGACATCTGCTAGAAGGGTTAGCGAAATCCAGGCCTTCACTATTCAAGATCCTTTCTTGCAGTTTGAAGAGTACAGAGTAGTTCTCCGAACAAATCCAAAGTTCCTTGGGACTTTCACATTATTTATCCTGTAGTATCAGTCTTATTTCCCAAATCCTTCAACACCGGCGGAACTGGCTCTTCATTCATTGGATGTCAAAAGGTGTCTCAAATTTTACCTGAGTAGAACTAAAGACCTTAGAAAATCAAATCAGCTGTTCGTAGCATTCAGCGCGCCTAGGAAAGGACAGTCGCTCTCTAAACAAAGCATTGCTAGATGGATAATCCTGTGCTATTGATTATTGTCATAAGGCTGCAGGAAAACCCCGGAGCAGACCGACGCATGCACATTCTACTGCTGTGCTTTCCTTTTTTCCCCTCCAACCCAGTAAACTTACTGCACATTGTATAATAATGTGTTCGATGGCATCTGTCGCTGTAGATACACATGGTATGCATGAGCTCGCCATCTGGTGTTGGGTCGGAGTGTTACAAGTTGTTTTTCTTCGAAGAAGTGTTTTCGAGTCACGGGACCGAGTGACTCCACCTTCTGTGCTCATTGCGCATGGGCGTCGACTCCATCTTCGATTGTTTTCTTTCCGCCATCGGGTTCGGACGTGTTCCTGTCGCTCCGAGTTTCGGAACGGAAAGTTAGCTGAAGACGGAAGATTTTCGACGGTATCGTTGCGATCCGGTTAGAGATAGACACATACGACGACGCGTTCAACATCGAAGCGCCTCGGTGCCCTTCGGGGTAGATTTCGGCACCCCGTCGGGGCCTAGTCGGCCCGACCGCGTGGAGGACAACGCCGATGGATCGGACCCCGTTTCGATTCTGCCCCGAATGCCACAACAAATATCCTTATACGGACCTACACTCGGTCTGTAATCTGTGCCTGTCACCCGAGCACAGCGAAGAATCCTGTGAGGCCTGTCGGGCGTTCCGGTCCCGAAAAACTCTGCGCGACCGTCGAGCGAGAAGACTCCAGATGGCGTCCACGCCAAAAGAGCGTCCACAGTTCGAGACAGAAGAGGAACAGGAGGAATCCTTTTCCATCCAGGATTCAGACTCCGACGAGCTACACTCTACAAGAACTGTGAGTAAGACGTCGAGATCAAACCTTAAAAAAGGAAAGAAGGCCCAGGGGACGCCACTGCCAACCGGCCATGGCTCCACCCAAATTCTCGGTGACCAACAATCGGCACCGAAAAAGGCCCATTCAGTGTCGAGATCGTCCGACTTCGGTCGAGACACCGGCACGCAGCCTCCTCGGGACCGAGAGAGTGCTAAACAGAAGCATCGACACCGAGAGTTCGGTGTCGACACCGATCGACGCCGAGACAGTGGCGCCGAAGAACATAGAGGCCAAGAATTTTCGGCACAGAAAAAGAGGAAGGTTACCTCGGAGCCGAAAAAACAATCGACAGGGCTTTCGGAGCCGAAAAAAGCGACATCAGACCCTGTTTCTGGCTCCTATACCGAAGAGCATTCTATGTCTTCTCAAATGAAGAAACATAGATTTGAACAAGAACTGCAATCCACTGACGTGGATCACACGCAAAAGCGTATCTTTATTCAGCAGGGGACTGGGAAGATCAGTACCCTCCCACCTGTCAAACGAAAGAGAACGCTTCAGTTTACTCCTCAGCAACAAACAACACAAAAGGTAACACCTCCTCCCTCGCCTCCACCTGTAACTCCGGCTTCGCCAACTTACACCCCGTCACATTCGCCAGCTCACACCGCCATGAGCCACGACGACCAAGATCAGGATGCGTGGGACTTGTACGACGCACCAGTGTCTGATAACAGCCCAGACACATACCCAACTAGGCCATCACCACCGGAAGACAGCACAGCCTACTCGCAAGTGGTGGCTAGAGCAGCTCTATTCCATAATGTGGAACTACACTCGGAACAAGTAGAGGATGATTTTTTATTTAACACCCTCTCCTCAACCCACAGCTCCTACCAAAGCCTGCCGATGCTCCCAGGCATGCTACGCCATGCAAAGGACATTTTCAAGGAGCCAGTTAAAAGTAGGGCAGTGACGCCTAGGGTGGACAAAAAGTATAAGGCGCCTCCTACGGACCCTGTCTTCATCACCTCTCAGCTGCCACCAGACTCTGTGGTGGTAGGGGCTGCCAGGAAACGGGCAAACTCACACACTTCTGGGGATGCACCTCCCCCAGATAAAGAAAGTAGGAAGTTCGATGCAGCCGGGAAGAGGGTTGCTGTCCAAGCAGCAAACCAGTGGCGCATCGCAAATTCACAAGCGCTGCTAGCGCGATACGACAGAGCCCACTGGGATGAGATGCAGCATCTCATTGAACATCTCCCAAAAGATCTGCAAAAAAGAGCAAAACAGGTTGTTGAGGAGGGTCAAAACATTTCCAACAATCAAATACGCTCCTCCATGGATGCAGCAGACACGGCCGCAAGAACCATTAATACGTCGGTTACCATCCGTAGGCACGCATGGCTCAGAACGTCTGGATTCAAGCCAGAAATTCAACAGGCAGTGCTTAACATGCCAGTAAACGAGAAACTTCTGTTCGGTCCGGAGGTCGACACAGCTATAGAAAAGCTCAAGAAGGACACTGACACTGCCAAGGCCATGGGCGCACTCTACTCCCCGCAGAGCAGAGGATCTTATAACACCTTCCGCAAAACACCTTTTAGAGGAGGGTTTCGGGGTCAGGCCACACAAGCTAGCACCTCACAGTCCGCACCGCCCACCTACCAGGGACAGTACAGGGGAGGTTTTCGGGGCCAGTATAGAGGGGGGCAATTCCCTAGGAATAGGGGAAGATTTCAAAGCCCCAAAACCACTACCAACAAGCAGTGACTCACATGTCACACACCCCTCCCACACAACACCAGTGGGGGGGAGGATACGTCAATATTACGAAGCATGGGACAAAATAACTACAGACACATGGGTCCTAGCAATTATCCAGCATGGTTATTGCATAGAATTCCTGCAATTCCCTCCAGACATACCACCAAAATCACAAAATTTAACAAAATACCATTCACAGCTTCTAGAGATAGAAGTTCAAGCACTACTGCAAAAAAATGCAATAGAATTAGTACCAAGCACACAAATAAACACAGGAGTTTATTCACTGTACTTCTTGATACCAAAAAAGGACGAAACACTGAGACCAATTCTAGACCTCAGAGTAGTAAACACATTCATCAAATCAGACCACTTTCACATGGTCACACTACAAGAAGTGTTACCATTGATCAAAAAACACGACTACATGACAACCCTAGACCTCAAGGACGCATATTTCCATATACCAATACATCAATCACACAGGAAATATCTAAGGTTTGTATTCAAAGGAATACATTACCAATTCAAAGTATTGCCTTTTGGTTTAACAACCGCTCCAAGAGTATTCACAAAATGCCTAGCAGTAGTCGCTGCACACATCAGAAGGCAGCAAATACATGTGTTCCCGTATCTAGACGACTGGCTAATCAAAACCAGTTCGCTCACACAATGCTCAAACCACACAAATCAAGTCATACAAACCCTCTACAAACTAGGGTTCACCGTCAACTTTGCAAAATCAAACATTCTGCCAAGCAAAGTACAGCAATATCTAGGAGCCATAATAGACACGACAAAAGGAGTAGCAACGCCAACTCCACAAAGGATCCACAATTTCAACAGGGTCATTCAACACATGTCTCCAAACAAAACAATACAAGCAAGAACAATACTACAGCTCCTAGGCATGATGTCCTCATGCATAGCCATTGTCCCAAACGCAAGACTGCACATGAGGCCCTTACAACAGTGCCTAGCCTCACAGTGGTCTCAAGCACAGGGTCACCTTCTAGATCTGGTGTTGCTAGACCGCCAAACTTACCTCTCGCTTCTATGGTGGAACAGTATAAATTTAAACATAGGGCGGCCTTTCCAAGACCCAGTGCCACAGTACGTAATAACAACAGATGCTTCCATGACAGGGTGGGGAGCACATCTCAATCAACACAACATAAGAGGACAATGGAACATACATCAAACAAAACTGCATATAAATCATATAGAATTATTAGCAGTTTTTCAAGCACTAAAAGCTTTCCAACCAATCATAACCCACAAATACATCCTTGTCAAAACAGACAACATGACAACGATGTATTATCTAAACAAACAAGGAGGAACACATTCAACGCAGTTAAGCTTGTTAGCTCAAAAAATATGGAAGTGGGCAATCCACCATCAGATTGGTCTAATAGCACAGTTTATTCCGGGGATCCAGAATCAGCTGGCAGACAATCTCTCTCGAGATCACCAGCAAGTCCACGAATGGGAAATCCACCCACAGATTCTGTACACCTACTTCACACTCTGGGGAACACCACAAATAGACTTATTTGCAACAAAAGAGAACGCAAAATGCCAAAACTTCGCGTCCAGATACCCACACAAGCAATCCCAAGGCAATGCCCTATGGATGAACTGGTCAGGAATATTTGCTTACGCTTTTCCTCCTCTCCCTCTCCTTCCTTACCTAGTAAACAAATTGAGTCAAAACAAACTCAAACTCATTTTAATAGCACCAACTTGGGCAAGACAACCCTGGTACACAACACTGCTAGATCTGTCTGTAGTACCACACATCAAACTGCCCAACAAACCAGATCTGTTAACGCAACACAACCAACAGATCAGACACCCGGACCCAGCATCGCTGAATCTAGCAATCTGGCTCCTGAAATCCTAGAATTCGGACACTTACAACTTAGCCAAGAGTGTATGGAAGTCATAAAGCAGGCCAGAAGGCCATCCACTAGACACTGCTACGCAAGTAAGTGGAAAAGATTTGTTTGGTACTGCCATCATAATCAGATACAACCGCTAGATGCAACTCCAAAACATATAGTAAATTACTTGCTCCATTTACAAAAAGCAAAGCTAGCCTTCTCTTCTATTAAAATACACCTTGCAGCAATATCTGCATACCTGCAAACTACCTATTCAACTTCCTTGTATAGGATACCAGTTATCAAAGCATTTATAGAAGGGCTTAAAAGAATTATACCACCAAGAACACCACCTGTTCCTTCATGGAACCTAAACGTGGTTCTAACAAGACTCATGGGCCCACCTTTCGAACCCATGCACTCTTGCGGAATACAATTCCTAACCTGGAAAGTTGCCTTTCTCATCGCCATTACATCTCTAAGAAGAGTAAGTGAAATTCAAGCGTTCACAACACAAGAGCCTTTTATACAAATACATAAAAATAAGGTCGTCCTACGACCTAATCCAAAATTTTTACCAAAGGTTATTTCACCATTCCATCTAAATCAAACGGTAGAACTACCAGTATTTTTCCCACAGCCAGATTCTGTGGCTGAAAGAGCACTACATACATTAGATGTCAAAAGAGCATTAATGTACTACATTGACAGAACAAAGAACATCAGAAAAACTAAACAGCTATTTATTGCATTCCAAAAACCTCATGCAGGTAACCCAATATCAAAACAAGGTATAGCCAGATGGATAGTTAAATGCATCCAAATCTGCTACCTTAAAGCAAAAAGACAACTGCCCATTACTCCCAGGGCACATTCAACAAGGAAAAAAGGTGCTTCAATGGCCTTTTTAGGAAACATCCCAATGCAGGAAATATGTAAGGCAGCCACTTGGTCTACGCCTCACACATTCACCAAACACTACTGTATAGATGTGCTATCCGCACAACAAGCTACAGTAGGTCAAGCTGTATTAAGAACTCTATTTCAGACAACTTCTACTCCTACAGGCTAAACCACCGCTTATGGGGAACTAACTGCTTACTAGTCTATGCATACCATGTGTATCTACAGCGACAGATGCCATCGAACTGAAAATGTCACTTACCCAGTGTACATCTGTTCGTGGCATCAGTCGCTGAGATTCACATGGACCCACCCACCTCCCCGGAAGCCTGTAGCAGTTCAGAAGTTACCTTCAATTTTGTACATTTGTATATATTACTTAATCCTTTAATAGGTACATACTTACATTTTTCATTGCGCGGGCACTATTACTATAGTACAACTCCTACCTCACCCTCTGCGGGGAAAACAATCGAAGATGGAGTCGACGCCCATGCGCAATGAGCACAGAAGGTGGAGTCACTCGGTCCCGTGACTCGAAAACACTTCTTCGAAGAAAAACAACTTGTAACACTCCGACCCAACACCAGATGGCGAGCTCATGCATACCATGTGAATCTCAGCGACTGATGCCACGAACAGATGTACACTGGGTAAGTGACATTTTCATTCTTCACTTGTTTATGCACTGTTTCTTAGTTGCTACTGTGTGATAATCTTTACTTTGCAGAACACTTGATCATTTCAAGTTTCCTTCTTTCATTCATACTATCGCATCCAACAGCTAACATGGTAATGTGTACCATACAATGTGCTTAATGACTGCTTGCTACTCTGATTCAAGCATGTGAATCTATGAAAGTTCCACTAATGGAGTAAGAAAATTAGTTACTTAACTGTGGTTCTCCAGTATTGGAATATTTCATAGATTCACATGTGACCCTTCCTCCTCCCCTGGGAAGCTCACCATTTCAGGTGGTCCTTTTCAGGTATTTCAGCACTCGTACTTTAGTAAATCTGAGGGACTGGAGCTTCTCACAGGAGTGCTCTAGAGGGGCAGCCTGATTGGTTGAAACCTGAGTTTGGTCTCTTTTTCTCAAATCGACATGGATAGATTACTAAAGTGGGAGGCCTTAGGCCTTCTTTCACTATAGTTATTATTACATAGCTATTGTAATGTACCGGGGACTCCCATCTCGATGACAGGGGAAGGATTCAAGCATGTGAATCTATGAAAGATTCCAACACTGGAGAACCACAGTTACAGGTAAGTAACTAAGTTTCTTACCACCTAACTTCACACAGACTGCAAAGTCTCATTTGGGAATTGGCCATCCTTATCTCTCAGGGTCGAAGTGGATGAACAGTAAAAGGCTAGCTGAAGGCAGATGGTGTAAATTTAAATGGGTGTAGTCCAACGGGGCTATCAAACATGCAATAAAAACAGAACTATCTAGCCGGATTTGGATATTTTTTATTTTTATTTTTTTATTCGTAATGCATAACTGTAAGGAAATGCCTCCTTGGCATGGTTGCCCCCTGACTTTTTGCCTTTGCTGATGCTATGTTTACAATTGAAAGTGTGCTGAGGCCTGCTAACCAGGCCCCAGCACCAGTGTTCTTTCCCTAACCTGTACTTTTGTATCCACAATTGGCAGACCCTGGCATCCAGATAAGTCCCTTGTAACTGGTACTTCTAGTACCAAGGGCCCTGATGCCAAGGAAGGTCTCTAAGGGCTGCAGCATGTCTTATGCCACCCTGGAGACCTCTCACTCAGCACAGACACACTGCTTGCCAGCTTGTGTGTGCTAGTGAGGACAAAACGAGTAAGTCGACATGGCACTCCCCTCAGGGTGCCATGCCAGCCTCTCACTGCCTATGCAGTATAGGTAAGCCACCCCTCTAGCAGGCCTTACAGCCCTAAGGCAGGGTGCACTATACCATAGGTGAGGGTACCAGTGCATGAGCATGGTACCCCTACAGTGTCTAAACAAAACCTTAGACATTGTAAGTGCAGGGTAGCCATAAGAGTATATGGTCTGGGAGTCTGTCAAGCACGAACTCCACAGCACCATAATGGCTACACTGAAAACTGGGAAGTTTGGTATCAAACTTCTCAGCACAATAAATGCACACTGATGGCAGTGTACATTTTATTGTAAAATACACCACAGAGGGCACCTTAGAGGTGCCCCCTGAAACTTAACCGACTGTCTGTGTAGGCTGACTAGTTCTAGCAGCCTGCCACAAACCGAGACATGTTGCTGGCCCCATGGGGAGAGTGCCTTTGTCACTCTGAGGCCAGTAACAAAGCCTGCACTGGGTGGAGATGCTAACACCTCCCCCAGGCAGGAATTGTCACACCTGGCGGTGAGCCTCAAAGGCTCACCTCCTTTGTGCCAACCCAGCAGGACACTCCAGCTAGTGGAGTTGCCCGCCCCCTCCGGCCAGGCCCCCACTTTTGGCGGCAAGGCCGGAGAAAATAATGAGAAAAACAAGGAGGAGTCACTGGCCAGTCAGGACAGCCCCTAAGGTGTCCTGAGCTGAGGTGACTCTAACTTTTAGAAATCCTCCATCTTGCAGATGGAGGATTCCCCCAATAGGGTTAGGATTGTGACCCCCTCCCCTTGGGAGGGGGCACAAAGAGGGTGTACCCACCCTCAGGGCTAGTAGCCATTGGCTACTAACCCCCCAGACCTAAACACGCCCTTAAATTTAGTATTTAAGGGCTACCCTGAACCCTAGAAAATTAGATTCCTGCAACTACAAGAAGAAGGACTGCCCAGCTGAAAACCCCTGCAGCGGAAGACCAGAAGACGACAACTGCCTTGGCTCCAGAAACTCACCGGCCTGTCTCCTGCCTTCCAAAGATCCTGCTCCAGCGACGCCTTCCGAAGGGACCAGCGACCTCGACATCCTCTGAGGACTGCCCCTGCTTCGAAAAGACAAGAAACTCCCGAGGACAGCGGACCTGCTCCAAGAAAAGCGGCAACTTTGTTTCCAGCAACTTTAAAGAACCCTGCAAGCTCCCCGCAAGAAGCGTGAGACTTGCAACACTGCACCCGGCGACCCCGACTCGGCTGGTGGAGATCCGACACCTCAGGAGGGACCCCAGGACTACTCTGATACTGTGAGTACCAAAACCTGTTCCCCCTGAGCCCCCACAGCGCCGCCTGCAGAGGGAATCCCGAGGCTTCCCCTGACCGCGACTCTTTGAATCCAAAGTCCCGACGCCTGGGAGAGACCCTGCACCCGCAGCCCCCAGGACCTGAAGGACCGGACTTTCACTGGAGAAGTGACCCCCAGGAGTCCCTCTCCCTTGCCCAAGTGGAGGTTTCCCCGAGGAATCCCCCCCTTGCCTGCCTGCAGCGCTGAAGAGATCCCGAGATCTCTCATAGACTAACATTGCGAACCCGACGCTTGTTTCTACACTGCACCCGGCCGCCCCCGCGCCGCTGAGGGTGAAATTTCTGTGTGGACTTGTGTCCCCCCCGGTGCCCTACAAAACCCCCCTGGTCTGCCCTCCGAAGACGCGGGTACTTACCTGCAAGCAGACCGGAACCGGGGCACCCCCTTCTCTCCATTCTAGCCTATGCGTTTTGGGCACCACTTTGAACTCTGCACCTGACCGGCCCTGAGCTGCTGGTGTGGTGACTTTGGGGTTGCTCTGAACCCCCAACGGTGGGCTACCTTGGACCAAGAACTAAGCCCTGTAAGTGTCTTACTTACCTGGTTAACCTAACAAATACTTACCTCCCCTAGGAACTGTGAAAATTGCACTAAGTGTCCACTTTTAAAACAGCTATTTGTGAATAACTTGAAAAGTATACATGCAATTTTGATGATTTAAAGTTCCCAAAGTACTTACCTGCAATACCTTTCGAATAAGATATTACATGTAGAATTTGAACCTGTGGTTCTTAAAATAAACTAAGAAAATATATTTTTCTATACAAAAACCTATTGGCTGGATTTGTCTCTGAGTGTGTGTACCTCATTTATTGTCTATGTGTATGTACAACAAATGCTTAACACTACTCCTTGGATAAGCCTATTGCTCGACCACACTACCACAAAATAGAGCATTAGTATTATCTATTTTTACCACTATTTTACCTCTAAGGGGAACCCTTGGACTCTGTGCATGCTATTCCTTACTTTGAAATAGCACATACAGAGCCAACTTCCTACATTGGTGGATCAGCGGTGGGGTACAAGACTTTGCATTTGCTGGACTACTCAGCCAATACCTGATCACACGACAAATTCCAAAATTGTCATTAGAAATAGATTTTTGCAATTTGAAAAGTTTTCTAAATTCTTTAAAGACCTGCTAGGGCCTTGTGTTAGATCCTGTTTAGCATTTCTTTTAGAGTTTAAAAGTTTGTAAAAGTTTGAATTAGAACCTAGAACTAGTTGTAGATTCTTAAAAAGTATTCCAACTTTTAGAAGCAAAATGTCTAGCACAGATGTGACTGTGGTGGAACTCGACACCACACCTTACCTCCATCTTAAGATGAGGGAGCTAAGGTCACTCTGTAAAATAAAGAAAATAACAATGGGCCCCAAACCTACCAAAATACAGCTCCAGGAGCTTTTGGCAGAGTTTGAAAAGGCCAACCCCTCTGAGGGTGGCAACTCAGAGGAAGAGGATAGTGACTTGGAGGACAATTCCCCCCTACCAATCCTATCTAGGGAGAACAGGGTCCCTCAAACCCTGACTCCAAAAATAATAGTCAGAGATGCTGGTTCCCTCACAGGAGAGACCAACACCTCTGAAATCACTGAGGATAGCCCCAGTGAAGAGGACATCCAGTTAGCCAGGATGGCCAAAAGATTGGCTTTGGAAAGACAGATCCTAGCCATAGAGAGGGAAAGACAAGAGATGGGCCTAGGACCCATCAATGGTGGCAGCAACATAAATAGGGTCAGAGATTCTCCTGACATGTTGAAAATCCCTAAAGGGATTGTAACTAAATATGAAGATGGTGATGACATCACCAAATGGTTCACAGCTTTTGAGAGGGCTTGTGTAACCAGAAAAGTGAACAGATCTCACTGGGGTGCTCTCCTTTGGGAAATGTTCACAGGAAAGTGTAGGGATAGACTCCTCACACTCTCTGGACAAGATGCAGAATCTTATGACCTCATGAAGGGTACCCTGATTGAGGGCTTTGGATTCTCCACTGAGGAGTATAGGATTAGATTCAGGGGGGCTCAAAAATCCTCGAGCCAGACCTGGGTTGACTTTGTAGACTACTCAGTGAAAACACTAGATGGTTGGATTCAAGGCAGTGGTGTAAGTAATTATGATGGGCTGTACAATTTATTTGTGAAAGAACACCTGTTAAGTAATTGTTTCAATGACAAACTGCATCAGCATCTGGTAGACCTAGGACCAATTTCTCCCCAAGAATTGGGAAAGAAGGCGGACCATTGGGTCAAGACAAGGGTGTCCAAGACTTCAACAGGGGGTGACCAAAAGAAAGGGGTCACAAAGACTCCCCAGGGGAAGGGTGATGAGACAACCAAAACTAAAAATAGTAAAGAGTCTTCTACAGGCCCCCAAAAACCTGCACAGGAGGGTGGGCCCAGAGCCTCTTCACAAAACAATGGGTACAAGGGTAAAAACTTTGATCCCAAAAAGGCCTGGTGTCATAGCTGTAAACAGCATGGACACCAAACTGGAGACAAGGCCTGTCCCAAGAAAGGTTCCACTCCAAACTCCCATCCAGGTAACACTGGTATGGCTAGTCTCCAAGTGGGATCAACAGTGTGCCCAGAGCAAATCAGGGTCCACACTGAAGCTACTCTAGTTTCTGAGGGTGGGGTGGATTTAGCCACACTAGCTGTCTGGCCGCCTAACATGCAAAAATACAGACAGCAACTCTTAATTAATGGGACTAGAATAGAGGGCCTGAGGGATACAGGTGCCAGTGTCACCATGGTGACAGAGAAACTGGTTTCCCCTGGCCAATACCTGACTGGAAAAACTTACACAGTCACCAACGCTGACAATCAGAGAAAAGTACATCCCATGGCAATGGTTACTTTAGAATGGGGAGGGGTCAATGGCCTGAAACAGGTGGTGGTCTCCTCAAATATCCCAGTGGACTGTCTGCTTGGAAATGACCTGGAGTCCTCAGCATGGGCTGAGGTAGAACTAAAAACCCATGCAGCAATGCTGGGTATCCCTGAACTGGTGTGTGTGAAAACAAGAGCACAATGCAAGGCACAGGGTGAAAAAGTAGAGCTGGAGTCTGGAAAAATGGCCCAGCCTACCAAGAGAACAGGAAAGTCAGTTGGGAAACCAACTGCAACACAGCAAAAGAAAGGGAACCTCTCTTCTCAGGAAGAAGTTCTGCCCTCTGAGGGAACTGAGCCTTTGGAGCTTGAACCTTACCAGGTTGAGCTCTTAGGCCCAGGGGGACCCTCAAGGGAGGAGCTGTGTAAGGGACAAGAAACCTGTCCCTCTCTTGAAGGCCTTAGGCAGCAAGCTGCTGAAGAGTCCAAAGGCAAGAAAAATGGAACACATAGGGTCTATTGGGAAGATGGACTCCTGTACACTGAGGCCAGAGACCCCAAACCTGGTGCCACTAGGAGAGTGGTAGTGCCTCAGCTGTTCAGAGAGTTCATCCTAACATTGGCCCATGACATTCCCCTTGCTGGACATTTGGGACAAACCAAGACGTGGGAGAGGTTAGTCAACCACTTCTACTGGCCCAATATGTCCACCATGGTTAAGGAGTTTTGCCTCTCCTGCCCCACCTGTCAAGCCAGTGGTAAGACAGGTGGGCATCCAAAGGCCCCCCTCATTCCACTTCCAGTGGTGGGGGTGCCCTTTGAAAGAGTGGGTGTGGACATAGTTGGTCCACTAGAACCTCCCACAGCCTCAGGAAATATGTATATCCTGGTAGTAGTGGATCATGCTACCAGGTATCCTGAAGCTATTCCCCTTAGGTCGACTACTGCCCCTGCAGTAGCCAAGGCCCTCATTGGTATCTTTACCAGAGTGGGTTTCCCTAAGGAGGTGGTGTCTGACAGAGGTACCAACTTCATGTCAGCATACCTAAAGCACATGTGGAATGAGTGTGGAGTGACTTATAAATTCACTACACCTTACCATCCACAAACTAATGGCTTAGTTGAGAGATTCAACAAGACATTAAAGGGCATGATCATGGGGCTCCCAGAAAAACTCAAAAGGAGATGGGATGTCCTCCTGCCATGTCTGCTTTTCGCTTACAGGGAGGTACCACAGAAGGGAGTAGGGTTCTCACCCTTTGAACTTCTGTTTGGTCATCCTGTAAGGGGACCACTTGCCCTTGTTAAAGAAGGCTGGGAGAGACCTCTCCATGAGCCTAAACAGGACATAGTGGACTATGTACTTGGCCTTCGCTCTAGAATGGCAGAGTACATGGAAAAGGCAACCAAAAACCTTGAGGCCAGCCAACAACTCCAGAAGTTTTGGTATGACCAAAAGGCTGCACTGGTTGAGTTCCAACCAGGGCAGAAAGTCTGGGTTCTGGAGCCTGTGGCTCCCAGGGCACTCCAGGACAAATGGAGTGGCCCTTACCCAGTACTAGAAAGGAAGAGTCAGGTCACCTACTTGGTGGACCTGGGCACAAGCAGGAGCCCCAAGAGGGTGATCCATGTAAACCGCCTTAAGCTCTTCCACGACAGGGCTGATGTCAATCTGTTGATGGTAACAGATGAGGATCAGGAGGCAGAGAGTGAACCTCTCCCTGATCTTCTGTCATCAGACCCAAAAGATGGCACAGTAGATGGAGTGATCTACTCAGACACCCTCTCTGGCCAACAGCAAGCTGATTGTAGGAGAGTCCTACAACAGTTTCCTGAACTCTTCTCCTTAACCCCTGGTCAGACACACCTGTGTACCCATGATGTGGACACAGGAGACAGCATGCCTGTCAAGAACAAAATCTTCAGACAGTCTGACCATGTTAAGGAAAGCATCAAGGTGGAAGTCCACAAGATGCTGGAATTGGGAGTGATTGAGCGCTCTGACAGCCCCTGGGCTAGCCCAGTGGTCTTAGTCCCCAAACCTCACACCAAAGAGGGAAAGAAAGAGATGAGGTTTTGTGTGGACTACAGAGGGCTCAATTCTGTCACCAAGACAGATGCCCATCCAATTCCAAGAGCTGATGAGCTCATTGATAAATTAGGTGCTGCCAAATTTCTAAGTACCTTTGACTTGACAGCAGGGTACTGGCAAATAAAAATGGCACCTGGAGCAAAAGAAAAGACAGCATTCTCCACACCTGATGGGCATTATCAGTTTACTGTTATGCCCTTTGGTTTAAAGAATGCCCCTGCCACCTTCCAAAGGTTGGTGAATCAAGTCCTTGCTGGCTTGGAGTCCTTTAGCACAGCTTATCTTGATGATATTGCTGTCTTTAGCTCCACCTGGCAGGATCACCTGGTCCACCTGAGGAAGGTTTTGAAGGCTCTGCAATCTGCAGGCCTCTCTATCAAGGCATCCAAATGCCAGATAGGGCAGGGAACTGTGGTTTACTTGGGACACCTTGTAGGTGGAGGCCAAGTTCAGCCACTCCAACCCAAGATCCAGACTATTCTGGACTGGGTAGCTCCAAAAACCCAGACTCAAGTCAGGGCATTCCTTGGCTTGACTGGGTATTACCGGAGGTTTGTGAAGGGATATGGATCCATTGTGACAGCCCTCACTGAACTCACCTCCAAGAAAATGCCCAAGAAAGTGAACTGGACTGTGGAATGCCAACAGGCCTTTGACACCCTGAAACAAGCAATGTGCTCAGCACCAGTTCTAAAAGCTCCAGATTATTCTAAGCAGTTCATTGTGCAGACTGATGCCTCTGAACATGGGATAGGGGCAGTTTTGTCCCAAACAAATGATGATGGCCTTGACCAGCCTGTTGCTTTCATTAGCAGGAGGTTACTCCCCAGGGAGCAGCGTTGGAGTGCCATTGAGAGGGAGGCCTTTGCTGTGGTTTGGTCCCTGAAGAAGCTGAGACCATACCTCTTTGGGACTCACTTCCTAGTTCAAACTGACCACAGACCTCTCAAATGGCTGATGCAAATGAAAGGTGAAAATCCTAAACTGTTGAGGTGGTCCATCTCCCTACAGGGAATGGACTTTATAGTGGAACACAGACCTGGGACTGCCCATGCCAATGCAGATGGCCTTTCCAGGTTCTTCCACTTAGAAAATGAAGACTCTCTTGGGAAAGGTTAGTCTCATCCTCTTTCGTTTGGGGGGGGGTTGTGTAAGGAAATGCCTCCTTGGCATGGTTGCCCCCTGACTTTTTGCCTTTGCTGATGCTATGTTTACAATTGAAAGTGTGCTGAGGCCTGCTAACCAGGCCCCAGCACCAGTGTTCTTTCCCTAACCTGTACTTTTGTATCCACAATTGGCAGACCCTGGCATCCAGATAAGTCCCTTGTAACTGGTACTTCTAGTACCAAGGGCCCTGATGCCAAGGAAGGTCTCTAAGGGCTGCAGCATGTCTTATGCCACCCTGGAGACCTCTCACTCAGCACAGACACACTGCTTGCCAGCTTGTGTGTGCTAGTGAGGACAAAACGAGTAAGTCGACATGGCACTCCCCTCAGGGTGCCATGCCAGCCTCTCACTGCCTATGCAGTATAGGTAAGCCACCCCTCTAGCAGGCCTTACAGCCCTAAGGCAGGGTGCACTATACCATAGGTGAGGAGGGTACCAGTGCATGAGCATGGTACCCCTACAGTGTCTAAACAAAACCTTAGACATTGTAAGTGCAGGGTAGCCATAAGAGTATATGGTCTGGGAGTCTGTCAAGCACGAACTCCACAGCACCATAATGGCTACACTGAAAACTGGGAAGTTTGGTATCAAACTTCTCAGCACAATAAATGCACACTGATGGCAGTGTACATTTTATTGTAAAATACACCACAGAGGGCACCTTAGAGGTGCCCCCTGAAACTTAACCGACTGTCTGTGTAGGCTGACTAGTTCTAGCAGCCTGCCACAAACCGAGACATGTTGCTGGCCCCATGGGGAGAGTGCCTTTGTCACTCTGAGGCCAGTAACAAAGCCTGCACTGGGTGGAGATGCTAACACCTCCCCCAGGCAGGAATTGTCACACCTGGCGGTGAGCCTCAAAGGCTCACCTCCTTTGTGCCAACCCAGCAGGACACTCCAGCTAGTGGAGTTGCCCGCCCCCTCCGGCCAGGCCCCCACTTTTGGCGGCAAGGCCGGAGAAAATAATGAGAAAAACAAGGAGGAGTCACTGGCCAGTCAGGACAGCCCCTAAGGTGTCCTGAGCTGAGGTGACTCTAACTTTTAGAAATCCTCCATCTTGCAGATGGAGGATTCCCCCAATAGGGTTAGGATTGTGACCCCCTCCCCTTGGGAGGGGGCACAAAGAGGGTGTACCCACCCTCAGGGCTAGTAGCCATTGGCTACTAACCCCCCAGACCTAAACACGCCCTTAAATTTAGTATTTAAGGGCTACCCTGAACCCTAGAAAATTAGATTCCTGCAACTACAAGAAGAAGGACTGCCCAGCTGAAAACCCCTGCAGCGGAAGACCAGAAGACGACAACTGCCTTGGCTCCAGAAACTCACCGGCCTGTCTCCTGCCTTCCAAAGATCCTGCTCCAGCGACGCCTTCCGAAGGGACCAGCGACCTCGACATCCTCTGAGGACTGCCCCTGCTTCGAAAAGACAAGAAACTCCCGAGGACAGCGGACCTGCTCCAAGAAAAGCGGCAACTTTGTTTCCAGCAACTTTAAAGAACCCTGCAAGCTCCCCGCAAGAAGCGTGAGACTTGCAACACTGCACCCGGCGACCCCGACTCGGCTGGTGGAGATCCGACACCTCAGGAGGGACCCCAGGACTACTCTGATACTGTGAGTACCAAAACCTGTTCCCCCTGAGCCCCCACAGCGCCGCCTGCAGAGGGAATCCCGAGGCTTCCCCTGACCGCGACTCTTTGAATCCAAAGTCCCGACGCCTGGGAGAGACCCTGCACCCGCAGCCCCCAGGACCTGAAGGACCGGACTTTCACTGGAGAAGTGACCCCCAGGAGTCCCTCTCCCTTGCCCAAGTGGAGGTTTCCCCGAGGAATCCCCCCCTTGCCTGCCTGCAGCGCTGAAGAGATCCCGAGATCTCTCATAGACTAACATTGCGAACCCGACGCTTGTTTCTACACTGCACCCGGCCGCCCCCGCTCCGCTGAGGGTGAAATTTCTGTGTGGACTTGTGTCCCCCCCGGTGCCCTACAAAACCCCCCTGGTCTGCCCTCCGAAGACGCGGGTACTTACCTGCAAGCAGACCGGAACCGGGGCACCCCCTTCTCTCCATTCTAGCCTATGCGTTTTGGGCACCACTTTGAACTCTGCACCTGACCGGCCCTGAGCTGCTGGTGTGGTGACTTTGGGGTTGCTCTGAACCCCCAACGGTGGGCTACCTTGGACCAAGAACTAAGCCCTGTAAGTGTCTTACTTACCTGGTTAACCTAACAAATACTTACCTCCCCTAGGAACTGTGAAAATTGCACTAAGTGTCCACTTTTAAAACAGCTATTTGTGAATAACTTGAAAAGTATACATGCAATTTTGATGATTTAAAGTTCCCAAAGTACTTACCTGCAATACCTTTCGAATAAGATATTACATGTAGAATTTGAACCTGTGGTTCTTAAAATAAACTAAGAAAAGATATTTTTCTATACAAAAACCTATTGGCTGGATTTGTCTCTGAGTGTGTGTACCTCATTTATTGTCTATGTGTATGTACAACAAATGCTTAACACTACTCCTTGGATAAGCCTATTGCTCGACCACACTACCACAAAATAGAGCATTAGTATTATCTATTTTTACCACTATTTTACCTCTAAGGGGAACCCTTGGACTCTGTGCATGCTATTCCTTACTTTGAAATAGCACATACAGAGCCAACTTCCTACAATAACACTTCAGTAATATCTACAAAAATAATATATATATATGTATTTACAGTACAAATAATAAATGCCGAAAACAAAATCAAATACTAATGTAACACAAGACAGTGATAAAACCCGGGCTGTTATCTGATAGAGACTGTTAGCTGCAGATTCCTTACCTTGGAATTGTCCCAGGCGTCTCACTGTATCTGGAAGATTTTTCGTGAGCAGTATCCCTACGTGCTGGGAGGTGGTGTCGATCCGCTCTGTGTGGGACACCGGCTGCCCCGGAAGTGACGTCTGGAGCACCTATATGGGTCCCATCCAGGTACGCTGACGTCCGTTCTTTTCTTTCTTTGCCAGCCAGCGTTGTTCCAGAAAGATCTACTCATTCAGCCACCTTTTTCGACATTTTGTGAAGGCTTTTTTTTTTTTTTTTTTTAATTTAGGTTTTCCTCCTGGTGTGGCAGGATGTCATCAAACAAGGCGGGCTTCAAGCCCTGCTGCAACTCTTACTGGCCGATGGTGATGAACCTGCACGTTGTTTGTCTGTGGTGCCTCAAGTGCAGCCACGACCCAAAGTCGTGCTCTGAGTGCAGCATGATAAATGGGAAGACCTTGAGGGAGTACTCTCACAAGCTGGTAGTAGCCTGGTGTGCGCCTCCGCAGCAGTCGAGTTCCCGGTCAATAGGAAGGTCCTGGGATTGGCTGTGGAATCAGAGGTCATCGTCTCATTCGAAATCTTCAGGACATTCGGGTAAGTCTAGGGACAAGAAGAAAAAGAAGTTGAAGCGTGCTTTGACTTCAGCGTTCGTCGGCCGACAAGACGTAGAAGCATCCGCATTCCAGGCCTTGCTCCGCTCTTGAGCCTGAGCCTGGGCTGACTCTGAGCTTCCCAGAGTTCCGGTAGCCAGAGCTTCCCCGTCCCGACTTAAAGAATTTTGTGATGCTATGTGCTTCTTGTTTGGGTGGGCCAACCTCTCTGGCGTGCCTTCTAGCCCCATGCGATACCTGGGGTCTCCAGTCCTGGCGCCAGTGTGGCCCTAAGGATCTACTTCTAAATCTGAAGAGATGCCAGTCATGCCACTTCAACCTTCTCTTGTGCTGTTTTTGATGCTGACGCTCCCAGCGTCAGAGGTGCCCTCCCCATTTGAATCCATGACTCTGATACGGAAGGGTGATTCTTGACACTATCTGGTGCCATCAGAAGCCTTTCCTCACAGATCGAATCCTGAACACTATTCCTATGGGCATCCTGAACACTATTCCTATGGGCTTGCAATCGGGGAGGAATGAGGGACCACTGGACTGTGAAGAACTCCAGCCTTATGAGCAAGAGATGGAGTGGTGTGAGGAAGTGGGTGAATTTAGTGGCCTGGTTACTTCCCCAGATGCTGGGATTCTTTCTCCGTCTGCTGTAGCTATGGAGGATGGAGTGCCTTTTATAATGGTGGTGCAGAGGGTACCTCAACCTCCAATTGCCCTCAGTGGCGGTCAAGACCAATGTCTTGACAAAGCTGCTTCAGCCGGGTGTCTTCCCATCTGAAGCTCTCCTCCCATATGAGGCCCTCACAGATGTTGTTTTGGGTACCTGCTCCAAACCCAACACAGGAGCTCCTGTGAATAGGATAATCACTCGTCCCCACCTCCCGCCCCATGGGACACAGGTTTCAGGTTTCCTCACCCAACACCCCACCTCTGAAAGTTTGGTGGTCCAGGCTTCCACCTCTCAAGCCAACCCTGGTGAGTTCCCTACCGCTCCGCTGGATAAGGAATCCAAAGGGCTGGAGAAGTTTCTTCCACCAGCCTGGCATTATGGTCTGTGAACACAGCATGAAAGTAGCAGCGGAAAAAGACATGCAATGTGGGATACGGTTGTGCAAGTGCTGACTACGGTCCCAGAGAAGGCCGTGCTCTCTTAAGCTGTAGCAGACGGAAGAAATGCAGCAAAGTTCACAGTTCGCTGTGGACTCAAAATGACCGACTCGCTGGGCAGAACGGTTTTGTTGACAGTGACCCTTAGGTGCCACACCTGGCTTCATAATACTGGCTTTTCGGGGGAATGTCACGTCTTCTTTGATGGACATGCCGTTTGATGGCTCCTGTCTCTTCGGACACAAAACTGACCCAGCGCTTTAATGTTTTAAGGACAGTCAGGCTACGGTTCGGTCCTTAAGATTATCTTCTGCCCGCAACACCCCCAGGCTACTTTTCGCCCCTTTGGTGGCTTCGGAAGGGGCTACCAGCTGCACCAATACCCATCCAGCCACCATGTGACGCATGCTGCTCAGCCCCTGTATGGCCGAGGGAATGGTATCCACAGGCCTTGTGGATCAGGCAGCCAGAGTTTGGGTCAGTCCCCATACCAGCAGCTGCAGCTTCTAAACTCTCCTAATCTGCCCTTATATTATCATGTGTGTCCAGTTGGCAGCATGATATGCCATCACCTGCTCCACTAGCAGTCCCTAACATTGGACAGGTGAGGTATGCAGATAGTCCGAAGGGACTACTCCCTCCCCTTTGTGACTACCCCTCCCCCAATGTCACCCTCTCAAGACAGGGTGATGGAGGATCATCTTTCTCTTCTCCACAAGGAAGGTGTGGCTCTCTGGTCCAGGGGAGCTATGGAGAGGGTCCCGATGGCAGAAGTAGGTTGTGGTTGTTATTCCTGCTATGGATGTGGGGGCCTTCACCCTATCCTAGACCTGTGGTCCCTTAGCTACTTCCTCAATGCTTTTCATCTAGAGTGGAGCTCAGGTTTCCTGTACCCATTTCCTTCCCCCTACAACTTGTGCCCAAATTCTCAAGACGATTAAGAATGACTAGGCCCAAGTTATCCTTGCGGGACTGGACTGGGCACAGAAAGTCTGGAATCCTGAGCTATTGAGCAGGGCAGTCGATCCTCAGATCAGGTTGTCCTTTCAGGAGGATCTTCTGTTGCAGCAGCAGGAGAGGGTTCTCCACCTGAACCTGTCCTGTCTCCGGCTTCTTGCATGGAGATAGAGCAGCAGCAGTGTTGACAGTTTTTGACCTTCCTCCTGAAGTCTGCAATGTCATAGTGGCAGCTAGATGCTCCTCCACCAAGATGGTATGCACCTGCAACTGGGGAAAAAAAAAAAAAAGCCTTGTGTTCTTACAGAAATGTTGATGATTGATGTTTTTTTTTTTTTTTAGTTTTTTTTTTATTTAGCTGACTTTTTCCCCTTTCTGCTCTACCTTCTCTTTATTATATCTCTTGCCCAGCAGGGCTCTGCTCTGAGCACTCTTATCTTTCTGAAATCTTTGTGTTCATAAGATTGCATAAACAACACTCTCTCTCTTCAAATCTCCTATTGTACTTAGATTCTTGAAAGGTTTAGTTAATCTTATTCCCCGTCTCCTTTTATTATGCCTCAGTGGGACCTGAATCTTATCACATTCTTAATTCTGTGAGCCATTTTGCAATTGTCCCGTGTGATTACTCACCATCAAAATTATAAGCCACCTCTGGGGATGGAATTGCTTGAGTATCTATTCTAAGGTAAGGAATCTGCAGCTGGAAGTCTCTATAAGGTGAACAAGTTACTTTTGATGATGCCTTCTCTGGTAGAGACTAAATCTGGCTTCAGATTCCTTACCAACACACCTATCCTCCCTGTTTTGCGAACTGATTTCTAGTTTCTGGGCTTGTGTCCCTTTCCAGGGCCCTTGTTATCCACACTATTGGTTAGTGTTCTTCATGGCTCTGCACTTCTGGTGTAGAAAGTTGTGAAAAGAAACTGACGTCAGCGTGCCTGGGAGATGCCTATATAGGTGCTGCGGATGTTGCTTCAGACACGGATGATGCCGATGACGCATGTATAGCTGTTCGACGCCACCTACCGGCACGCAAGGATAATGCTCACAAAAAATCTTTCTGATCCAGTCTGACACCTGGGATAATTCTAACCTAAGTAATCTGCTGGTAGGTATAGTCCCTACCAGATAAGGCGTTACAGAAGGAAAGTAACTTGTATGATCCCTCAAATGTCATATGCAACAAAACACTTAAAAAAAACTGGTAACATGCAACACAATAAAAACATAGACACTCTAATGAAGGAATGATTCAAGCAAGTTTCGCAAACATCTGATGTCTACTATAGTTACACATTTGTGACTATAAAAAAAAAATGAGGAACATAATCCTGCCACCAAAACTGAGATACTTTGCCAAAGTATGCAAAGTCTATTGTTTGCAATCACACTGAAACAACAAAAAAATGCTCAAATGAGGAGATAAATTAGCAATTGAAATACAGTGCAATTGTTGTGTGAAAGTGTAATTGGCCGTGTCTTGGAGTTCAGGAACATGAAACTTTATGGATTGTGAAGATAAGCTGTTATGACATATTATGGATAGGTGATGCTGGTTCTTAAAAAGTGGGATATCTGGTGCTCATGTAGATCTGTTGGCTCCTGTCAGTGGCATCTCACTCAGAGACCACAGGCTGACTCATGGATTTGTATGCAGTCCCTCAGGCAGAAATGGTTTGCACTGGACCACGGAGGCCTTCCTCAGTCGGGCCTTTGCACTGAAACTAAAGTGAAAGAATGAAAATAACATAGGTGGGTGATTCCTAGGCAGTGTCACCACTGTGCTCATCTGCAGTTGTAGCCACAGTTCTTGAGTTAGCCCTCTTACAATCGCAGGTCAAAGTCCCTGTCTCTGTATTTCTTGGCCTGGCTATGGGCATAGACACAGCAAGCCCAGTATGGTGTAGCGGACCTTCAATAGGACATTAATGTGTTTTTCCAGCCAGGAAGAAATGTGATCACCCAGCTCAGTGTTACTGAAGAACCGGAACAGCATGGTCTCTACAACTTACTGAACATCTCTTTCAAAGCCGACCTGCAGAGAAGCTGTGGCTTATATTTTCAAGTCCAGACAGTTAGTCTCCAGCCCAGAGGCAGTTGCAGGCCATACATTGTTGAAAGTTCAGAAATCCAGCCAAACAGATTGAAGCATATTTTTTGTTTGGCTCAGGATACGAATGCAGGATTTAAATGGTAGCCAACTCTACTGTTCCCTTGGTTTGGCACAGTGTGACAACAGACATTACGCTTGTGCCATTGGCCCTCTCGTTCTCTTGTAATGAGAAAAAGAACCATGTACACAACTGCCAGCCATGCCTGTCATTGTCACAGATAAGCCAATGACTAACAGTCTGAGGTTAACTATGATTAGTCTGCTCTGATTTTAGTTGCACGTCCTAATGTTTAAATTATATTCATGACTGACTATTCCTATCTTCTATAATAGGCCAGTGTATAATAAATCCCCATTAAAATAAATCCCCATTAGTATATGTGCCTCTTGTGCGGAAACACTGACTTAGGGGGGTCCGAAATGG
The DNA here is from genome assembly GCF_031143425.1 of Pleurodeles waltl. Taxonomy (NCBI): domain Eukaryota; kingdom Metazoa; phylum Chordata; class Amphibia; order Caudata; family Salamandridae; genus Pleurodeles; species Pleurodeles waltl. Next base: position 122,878,827 of record NC_090448.1, on the reverse strand, counting down.
AGTTGCTTCTCTACTTTGCAAGTTCTTTGGCAGGTCTATTGTTCTCTGCATGCCTTTCTATCAGTGTGTAATGTGTCCATAGACGCAGAAATAAAGCCTGTTAGGGAGAGGTAAATTTAACAGAGTTTGCCCTCTAGTCTGAGAAGTATGCAACATTGAAGCTGTTCTCCTTAGGGTTCTAAGGACCAGAATTTCAAATTTCAGATGCACTAGTAGCATAACAGGCATCCGTATGTGGTGACGAATCCTCCATAGGGTCAGGAAAGTTGTTCCTTTGTCCCAGGACAAATGAAATAGTTCCATGGTATTTTCCTGCACATTTTAGAACAAGTATGGATGGACATGTAAATGTTACCAGGAAGACGTGGCCGGCATGGGTGGGATACGCCCCTTGTCCAGAAATACATAAGTTACTAGGAACATGTTGCTACTTATAGTGGAGTTATAGAGGGGTATAGAAATTTGAGATGTTGCATATGATTGGCACAGAGAACTGAAACTGGATGAGATCAAACTTAACATACAACCTGGAATTTGAATTTTGTGATAGTGGCGCCACATCCTAGGGTATACCAACTGAGTTTCATGTATTGCACATACATACAATTCAGCTATATATGTAGAGTTTATGACCCCAAGAAGGCTTAGCTGGAACTCAATTAACAGATCCTTTACATTCCCCAGATGTTCTCAAGAGGACGTGGGATTCTATCGGATGTTCTGGAACTATACAGCCCTGAGGTTATACTGGGAAGATGTTAACCGAACAGCTCGAGAGAGCATTGGCTAAAGAAGGTCTTTATCCAGCAGAAGCATGTTTGCTGGGCCAGTTTGCATTCCCTAAATCGAAAAAGCATTAAACAAATGTACAACGTGCCTGTGTCACTGCCGCCGATCTCTTTAGTGGATTTGTGCACTAGCCCAGCACCACCTGTGCCCTTTGCCAATACCAAGTCTACAGTGGGTTCCTGAGAAGGTAGCACCGCTGTCTTCAAAGGATCTTCTTTGGGTTTGTTTCCTGTTTTGCCAGATTATCTGCAGGCTGTACTCACTGCTGCCTTTGCTGTGCAACATTCATCTGTTCTTCATCCTGCAACCTCCCCTGCACCTCCACTAATCTCATCATTTCCTTTTCAATTTGTCCTTGAACCAGAGCCACACAAACGTTTTGCAGTCACCTGTTCTGCTTTCAACAAATAATTAAATTGCAGCATACTGGCAGTCTTCATCAATAATTTCTTCACATATGCAGTTTGTCTACCTGCAACTTTGGCTGTACCATCTTGGCCTTCAGCACCATTTAACTTGATTGTTTCCCCATTTGTGGTAGCCACCGTGCTAAATTGTTACCAACATGTCAGTCAGTGGCAGCACCTTTTCAACAATGCCTCATCATTGTTCCCCGTAGTAAATTACTTTTTCTTTTACAGACGCATTGCAGCAGATCTTCCTTCATTCAGCGCCACTGACTTTTCTGCAACTTTCACACTTAGTCTAGCCCATGCATCTTGCACTTCATTGCACATCTGCAGCTCACTGAATTCATCAGTGCTTTCACCTTCTGCTCTGGTAAACTAAGACTCTGAGCCACTGCCTGGTATGGCACAGTCCCTGGCCTCCTTGCCACCACATCCACCTTTTGTACACTTAATGAGCTCGGACAGGCCCTTTGAACATTGCTTCTCATTAATGATCATCTTGCACTAACGTTTAATAACTGCCATTATTTTGACAACCTCTCTTGTGCAATGCATATATTCATCTTTTATCCTGCTTTAGGGGAAAATCAATAAAAACATTATTTTATTACTTTCATGTACATTCTTCTTGCATCTACCTTTAGCCAGTCTTTACACAAGAGACAGCATTAAGGGGAGAAGTGTTTTGCTCTTTCCTTGTTTATTTCATGTATTACCTCATCTATGTTTGACATATGATAACTCATTATTATAGTGGGTAGTGCCTGGGTTACTAAGTGCTCTAGCAGAATGTTAATAAGCACCAGAACTAAGGAACGGGTTACAATGAAACCCTTACCAGGTAACCAACATAACCAACCATAAGACTGTGTAACCCTGGCCCTCCAGATGAGAGCAAAAAGATCATCTGCATGCTTAGGGTCTGTGCCCCTCCCAAGGACACTCACTGATCGGCCTAATCAGGTGGGTTATACTAAGGTACGTAGGGAATATTTACATCGCTTGGTAGATCGGAGAAGGAATGTAGGATAGGTTTCTTACTTATTCTCTTTACTCTGATTATATTTGCCTCTGCAAGCATTTGCAATATAAGCATGAGTATTACCCCAGTATTGGAGCTTTCATAGATTCACATGCCTGAATCATTCTCTGTTGTCGAGTCTTCCTGTACCATTAGAAAGCAGCGCAATGATAAGGATAGACTGGTAAAGCTCTAGGCCCTACGGTTTAGTAACATATCCCAATTGTTTTTAAAAGAGACCAAACTTAAGCTCCAAGCATTCAGGTTGCAACATCTTTTAGAACACTCCTCTGAGAAGCTTCAGTCCCTCATAGTTTGAACCACACGTCGTGTGAGGGAGTCTCCCCTGCTCAGTTCTACCTGTTCCAGTGCTATCTGAGAGCATTTCTCATTATATAATCTATCTGCTTCAGATCTGACTAAAAAATGTCAGAACAAGCTTCTCTTTGGACCCTTTGGGAATTGTCAAGAAGGTTATTATGAGCAAGGATATTACCCTCCTCAACAACGCTACCAGGAGTGAGTGGTCTCCCAAGATTGTTCGTCTCTCATCTGCAGTATATGATAGCAGACTATCTGAAAAGTTTTACACCTATATTGCCTTCGCATAGGCAGTTGGCTCCACTTGCAAAGACTCCTCCTGTGCAACGGTATACCCCCACAAACTCCAAGAACTTTGCATCTGCCCGCATCCACAAAGCATACTCCACACAGTTATCTCCAACATGCTTCGTCATTAGGTGATGAAAGAGAAGGTGAGCTTTGTGATGTTCATGACAAATGGGATGACTACCTTAAACCATTAGCATCGCCCCCAATGACACCTCCCATGTAATCACCTTCCGATGATATAGGATGTTTACTTAATCGCCTTGAGAGAGTTTATTTTTTATTTTTATACGTTTTCAAAGAGACTTTCTGGAAGAGCTTCAGGGCTATACCCATAGTGGACTATATCTGGTATGAGGGGATTAAAACCATGAATGATTCAGCCACAGTAGCTGCTGTGCTACCATGCTACCATGCCTGGATAAGAAATATGAAGCCCCAGAAGACTCTTGCCTGCCTCATTGGGCATCTGAAACCTGACTCTATCACCCAAGCTGCCCAGCTTCGCTCAAAAAAACCAATCTACTTCAATCTCCGCACCCCTCAATAAAAAAAGAAAGGTGCCTTGATTACATTGCAAAGTGCTTCTCCTCAATGTCTGCTTTCACAGTGCGAGCAGCCAACTCTTTGGCAGTCCTTGGGCAATATGATCGCCAGATGTGGTCAGGTATTGATCCATACCGTGACGCCTTCCCGATGAAGCGACGGCTGAAGCCAAAACAATATTACAAGAAGGAGAAACGCGCTTCATCTGAGATCATTGACTGCACCAAGACTTTGCCAACACTGGTTTTCGTAACCTGGCAAGGGCAGCAGTTCTAAGGAAACAGGGCTGGCTGAAGGCCACCTCCTTTAGACCCTATGTACAAAGTAAAATCCTAGACCTTCCATATGACTGCAGAGTCCTCTTTGGAAAACATATTGACAATGCTCTTCAGGCAATAAAAACATACACTGATACAGCTAAGTCATTGGGAACATTGCAGTATCGGAAAATACTTTTTCGAGGTACATGTTGGGAGAGGGCAATCCTCCTGTAGAGGAGGCTACCAACAATACTGGTACCCAATGTACCCAGCGGTGTCACATCAGTTTCACCCACAATACCAACAGAGCCAACCCCCACAGGCAGCCTTTACTAGACCACACTAAAGGGGAAATTTGGGCTGCCAAGGAAAGGACACAGGCTGTCGTCAATGATGAACTATAGGCACCGGCTACACCCCATCTCCTATGACATGTCACGGAGGGAGGATATCCAAATATTTGCAACAGTGGGAAAAAATAATGGACTAATGAGTATTAGATCTCATTCAATTCAGCCACACATTGGCCTGCATTCAAAAACCTCCAAGTTAGAAGTCAAGACCATGGTCAGAAAAAAGGCCATACAATGAGTTCCTAGAGGCCAGAAAGGGAAAGGTTTCTATTCCACTTGGTCCGGAAGAAGTCAGGGGAGTGGTGACATCCTGGATCTGAGAAACCTTAACACCTACCTCAGGAAGCAAACATTCCACATAGGGACCTTTCAAGATATCCTAGAACGTCTAAACCAGGGAGATTATATGACAACCTTAGATCTCCAAGATGCATATTTTTGTGTCCCGATTCACCCATGACACCAAAAATTTCTCAGTCACATTAGCCGGCGGCCACTATCAGTTCAAAGTCCTCCCATTTGGCCTCCGATCTACCCCTCGCATTTTCACAAAGTGCTTGGCACCAGTAGCGGTTTTCGTAAGACATAAGACAGATAGAGGGTTATTACAACTTTGGAGGAGGTGTTAATCCGTCCCAAAACTTACGGTAAAGTGATGGATATACCACCAGCCGTATTACGAGTCCATTATATCCTATGGAACCCGTAATACGGCTGGTGGTATATCTGTCACATTTGGGACGGATTAACACCTCCTCCAAAGTTGTAATAACCCCCATAGTGTTTCTTTACGTCAATGACTAGCTAGTCGAGGCACCTTCCCACTAGGCTTCACAGAGGTCAACCATTGCCTGCATACACCTGCTCACCAAGCTGGGTCTTACCTTAAATCTGCAAATATCAGCTCTCCAGCCATCCAAAAGGATAACATTCTCGAGGGCTATGCTGGATACACCGCTCAACAAAGTGTATCCCACGCCAGAAAGGCAGTTGAGATTGTTAACTCTAGCACAACTAGTGCAAAGAAAAAAGTCGCTTTCTGTTCACCATTACAGGTCCTTGTTAGGGATGATGTAATCTTGTATTCCTTTAGTTCCGTTCTGCTGCCTGCGCATTCGTCGGCTACAGGAAGAATTGGACAGGCAGTGGATACACATTACCGGTTTTTACGACAATCTCATCCAGGTCACCCTCTTAAAAACAAATCTTTGAATAGGCCTGACTTTCATGGCCCAGGCTTCTCTGTTAGTCATCGCCACAAACACATCTTTAGAGGGTTAGGGAGCTCATCTGCAAGAATTACAAGTCCGTGGCAAATGGGAACCCTCTCAGTTACTTCTAAACATCAATCTGCTCAAGCTGAAGGCAGTAAATGTTAGCCTTTCTTCCCAAACAGGGTGGCACAAGATCTCACCTGCTAACCCCAGAAACACAAAAGGTTTGGGAATGGTCGATCTGTCACAAAGTACATCTGAGAGCAGAACATGTCCCTGGGAAGCAGAATGTCATATATGACATTCTGAGCAGAATAAAAACCGCTTGCCTGGACTGGGAGATGAATCAGGATATCCTGGTGAACATAATTCACCTATGGGGCAAACTGAACCAAGACCTGTTTGCAGCATCCCAGAACCGAAAATGCTGGTTCTATACACGCTGGCACCCACTGCAACTGGGATCGTAAGGGAATGTGTTTTCAATTGCATTGTCTGGAATCTTTGCCTACACTTTTTCTCTGATTCTTCTCCTCCCAAAAATTCTCATGAAGATGAAACTGGAACCCTGCAGGATCATTCTCATAACCTAGAGATAGTCACGCCAGCATTGATTCATGGAGTTCATTCTTCTCTCAGAGAGACAGCACATCAAACTGCAGCCACTTCTGTTACAACTGATGAGCCAGGGTCAAGTACTACACCCAGATCTCAAATCCTTCCACTTGTCCGCCTGGCTCCTGACTTCAATGAATTTGTGCATCTGAACATCCTAGAAGAATGCAGAGATATCTTAGCCAGAGCTCGTGCAGAAAGTACAAAGTAGTATGACCTTAAATGGAAGCGATTGTGCATCTGGTGCCAGTGCTGGAATGAACATCCAATATCATCTGCACTGGAAGAGATCCTTTCTTATCTCCTACATCTAATAAGATCAAGACTCGCTCATGCTTCCATTAACGTTAACTTAGCAGACATTTTCCACTTCAGAAGCTCAGCAACGTCACTATCATTATGGTCTATACGGCTCATCAAACAATTCCACAAAGGGCTATTTAGGGTCTTCCCGCTAGTTAGGCGTCCTCCCCCCTCTTTGGCAACTGAACACTGTACTTTCACAACTAATGAAAAGCCCTCTTGGGCCCATCCATAAAACGGACATTAATTTTCTCTGTTGGAAATTGGCTCTTCTCTTGGCTTTAACATCAGCAAGACGAGTCTGTGAGATAAAGGTTTTCACTATCCAAGAACCTTTCTTTCAATTCAGAAACAATAAAGTGGTTCTCTGAACAAACACAAAATGTATTCCTAGTTCCATCAGATTTTCACCTTAATGAGCCAATAATTTTTAAAATGTTTTTCTCAGATCCTAAGATGGCATCAGAAAGGGCATTGCATTCTTTGGATGTAAATAGATGCCTGATGTTTTCCCTTGACAAGACAAAGCACTTTGGCAAATCCAACCAACTTTTCGTAGCATACAGCACTCCGAGAAAAGGCTATCCCTTATTAAAGCATAGCAAGATGGATGTCTAACGCCATTCAATTCTGTCACAAGAAGGCTGGCAAGCCTTTGCGAACAAGTGTTCATGCTCATTCCACCAGAACTATGTTGATGTCAACAGCATTATTTGCCTTTGTCTCGCTAGTCGTCTGAAGGGCAGTGACCTGGAAATATGCACACTTTTCTGAAGCACCACTGCTTGGGATCTGCAGTTCACAGATGCAGCAGTGTGCCAAGTGGTATTACAACATCTTTTCCAGTGAAGGTGAGCCATTGTAATGAAGTATTCCCACCATCCTTTAATAAAGTGCGCACATTTTTTGTTGTTCCGATATGTATGACTGTATGTCTATATCTGATATATATATATATCTATCTATCGGCATTGCTACAGATTGCAAAGTTTCTAGTGGTTGTACAATTTTGTCCTCCCCTCCCTATGGGAAATGAGATAGATTTGTTCCAAGAAGTGATGGATTGATGAGAGTCGCTTCAAAGACAAACAAACATAAACAGGCTAATATGATGCGAGCAGATTGGGAATCATTGAAGCACTTGAAAAATTATGAAACAATCATTATTAAAGCATCAGGTAAGGGAGGAAACATTGTGATCCTGGACCGCACAAAATACATACAGGAGGCAATGAACCACCTTAATGATAAAACAAGTTATAGTAGACTTAGTGAGAATCTGATGTTTGAGAATTTGGTAGAATATCATTATAAACTGAAAAAGTGGCAAGATGCAGGCCTCTTGGAGGAAGAGGAAGTGAAGTATTTAAAGTTTGACCATCCTACGATTCCGACGATATACTTCTTGTCGAAAATACAGAATAATAAAATAAATCCACCAGGTCGACCAATTATAAGCTCTATAGGATCTCTACTAGAGAATACTTCAAGGTGTGTAGACATTTTTCTGTTTCCCTATGTTCCCAGACTTCCCTCCTACTTAAGAGACTCTATGGACTTTCTCAACAGGATTAATAACATCCCTTGGAAGAAAGAATATATTATGGTAACAATTGATGTGGTTTCCCTCTATACCTCTTTAAGGCATTAGGATGGCCTGGAGGCATGTAAATATTTTCTGAGAGCAAGGTCTATTGGATTATTGGAGCACACAGAAATTATCTTGGAAATGCTACAGTACTGTCTTGACTCATAACATTTTGGGACGCGCTAAGGACACCGGCTGGGGGCGGAGGCAGTCTTGATTCGGGCAGGAGCCCTTTAAATCCTCGGAAGCGCTCCCGCCTCGCGGGACACGCTAAGGACACCGGCGAAGGCAGTTTTGATTCGGGCAGGAGCCCTTTAAATTCTCGGAAGCGCTCCCGCCTCGCGGGACGCGCTAAGGACACCGGCTGGGGCGGAGGCAGTCTTGATTCGGGCAGGAGCCCTTTAAATCCTCGGAAGCGCTCCCGCCTCGCGGAGCGGAGGAGGCCGGGCTGGGCCACACCATTTTCATCCTGACTTCCGAGGTTGGTGACCAGTGGACGAATATACTTTAGCTACCCGGATACCTTCCCAATATAGGTGAGCAGTACTTTAGGCCCTCCTGGTGTCTCAGCTTTTCCTAACAAAAGCCCCAGTAGAGCGAAAACAGGGTGGGAACAGGAGAGGAAGAGTACCTACGGAATAGACTGTCAAACTTTGGGGCTGGACTTAAGTGTCTTATTAAAGCTTACTAAAGCAAGATGGGTAGACGGAAGGGGGGGATGCCTTTGGAAAAGGCCGGCAACAATAAGACTCTAGATGGTTTCCTCCAAAAAGCGGTTGGGGCATTAGAAAAAGAAATTGAATTGGTGGAGCGCCGTCTTACTGCCCCCCCCACCGACGGAGGCTCCACCGAAAACTCCACCACAACCTCTTTACCCACCCGCTTTTCAGCCCGCCTCGGCAACTCCATCCCCAACTACCCAAACCACCAGAATGTCTTTTGCAGAGCCCTTGGAAAAGGTTATACATCCTCCTGAAACTACACAGCCTATGCCAGATAGGCCTGCACACTCCCCAGAGCATAGCTCAAAGGGCAAAAGGAAACGAGGGGAAGTAAACTTAAAGAATAAACAGGCCCGTGTTTTGAACTCCCCCAATCATGCAATGCCTACTCGGACCAAGGACTGCACACCTGCCCAAGCTACTAATAATGGCAGCCCAGACATAACCTTTATAATAGATCTTATAAAAGACGAGCTCGCCAAAAAGCTATGCCCTATAACAACTCGCCTATCAGCTATTGAGGAGAAACTTGACGGTCTCATTAAACTTAATCAGCCGACCATTTCTTCCTCACTAGATTCACATTATTCCCAACAATATTTTCCCCCATGCCCTCCAGTCAACAGTGCTAGTAGCCTTCCCCTATCATCAAGAACGGTCCACAATTTTCAATCACTTTGCCCTGATTCTTCGCATCAACCAGTAAAGGCTCCAACTGCTAGACTGGCCAATTCCCCTAAAACTAAGCGCATAAAGAGTGATCCCCTTTTCCCAAGGTGGACTGATGACATTGCTTCTTCCATGAATACGGGCACAAAACAGCACAAGGATAAGACCCACCCTCCAGCAGACCGGATGCATAGGGATCTAGGATCCAATATGAGAACTTTACACCTACCACCGGATGCTTGCCCTTACGTGCTTGTTATTACAAATGTTCCTAAGCTTAAGCCTAACATCTCCGAATCATTCACAGAATTTAAAAATAAGGTCATCCACTGGCTACATAGATACGCTAGATTTGCTTTTCATATGATACCCTCAATACTAATGGTGAGGAGGGTGGGTTGGGTGGGTCCACTCAAAAACCCTGGTACAGGGGACTGTATTGTTATTAACTTCGATGCGCCTTCCCTTGTTCAACAGCTTTCCTTGAATGTGTGCCAATCTAACCCTCTAGGGGGAGTAACCTCTCTATGTAGGCTTCAGGCTTTTTATCCTCATAAAGCTGTACCAGCCACTAAGGGGGCAACAATGCCACTCAGAGGTCCCACTAGGGTGCAGATGCAGTCTGACCCCCAGCTGAGACGCAGCCCCCTTTCGCTCCCGCTTTCTGACATTGATTGACTAAAAGCCAGCACTATGTACAGTTCATTTCAGCCTCAAGGTTCAAACAATTGGGATAAGAAGTGCCCTATAGTTGGAAATATTGAAACACACGAAATAGGGCAAGGTAATTCTGAGGTCGAACAAACTGCAGACACCAGAGACCCTACGCCAATTTCCGCACTTGTTCAGCCAGATCTTTCTAAGATGGAAACTAGTATCTGGAATTTGTATTGGGGGTGCAAATAAGGAGGGCAAGGTGATTGAGACCAATTTAGCCACGGATCTAATAGACCCCAGTAAGCATGGTTATTCACCACCACCTCAGATACTCGAACTGCTTATGCCACCCCCCGATTTAGAGGGTGCAAGAAATATCTTGGGCGATACTGTAGTGGGTAATCCAAACGTGACTGGTATATATATGTCTGAAAAGGGTATAAAACCTCCCTACGACACTCCATTTGCAAGAGAGAATCTTGTGGCTGAAGCTCCCCAAGACAAAACAGATGGCCTAGTTACCATTCTTAGTTGGAATATTGCAGGGTTGGAGAATAAAATGAACAACCTTGAATGGGGCAAATTCATAGACGAACATAAAATATGTCTCTTCCAAGAAACGTGGGCACTGGAGCCCAAATACAGAATTGGTTATAAAAGTTACTGGGTCCCAGCAATTAAGGTGAATTCAGGGAGACCCTCAGGTGGGCTGCTTATATGGCTTAGCTGTTCCCTTAAGTGTCGGATCGAAACAATTGACTTGGGCTGCCCCGATTTGATGTGTTTATCAATACCATCCCTTAGTGAGAAACCACTTTTAATAATCAATATTTATAATAGGAGCTTGGGTAGCAAATATGAGTCCGACACATTGACTATTTTGGACAGCTTTCTCTCTTGTAAATCACCTTCCCACTTTATCCTTATTGCAGGAGATTTTAATGTCACTTTTGAACCCTATTTGCTGGCCCAGGAACTATATAAAGATGAAGACGCCTACTGGGGTATCCCTCAACTAGTATCAAGCAAAAGACCAAAAATAAATAGATTAACACATCAAATTGTGGATATCACACTGGCACATGGCCTGCGGGCCTGCAATGGTCGTTCCCACTCGGACCCTAATCTTCACCCTACATTTAGGCGCGGGGCACAGAAGAGCCAGATAGATTATATTTTGCTCGACATCCGTTTGTGGGGCCATATTGTTGACATGAATATTGTAGAACATGAGGAAAGCGACCATGAGCCATTGATTTTATTTCTTAGGAATTTATTACCCCTACTTGAAGTCTCCTGTTACAAGACTTACGAACAACAGCTCGCACTGACCAACAATAGACAAAATGTTAGATGGGAATCCCTGAGCACCGACGCAGTCATCTTGGCATCTGTGTACAGGCAGTTGGCCGATCACATGGATTGCATATCCCAGCCTTTAGAAGATAGTGATGGGCTTATAGTAGCCCACACACAATTCTTTAATTCTCTAAAAAATCTTTTTACTAAAGAGTCTGTAAAAGAAGTTAAAAAGAAGTGCAACGCAAGGTGGTTTAACGCTGCATGCAGGGAAGCACAGCACAAACTGCTGAGAGCTTTAAGAGGAGGCCAGTCAGATCATATAAGGGAAGCCAGGAAAGATTATAAGCAGGAACAAAGTAGAGCCCGTAGGAGATGGGATGAATCTAGATGGGTTTCCCTCCTGGAGTCTGCTAAAATAAATGACACCTCGAAATTTTGGAAACTGGTGGCTGATGCCAGTGAAGAACCTAATCGTTCGCCTGGTGCTTCAATACTCCCTGTAGAGTGGACAGATCGCTTTTCCCGATTATATTCTGGGTTCACCGGTGTTACTACCAGGGAATTGAGCCATATCATGATTACTGAGACCCCCAAAATTGAATTTACCCTGGTTGAAACCAAGGCTGTGATCGCTTCACTGAAATGGGGAAAGGCCCCCGGCCTTGACAAAATACCAGGCGATTTATACAAGACAAACCCAGATATATGGGCCCCATATCCAAACCTCATTTCCAATGCGGTAACTGCAGGAGCACCTGTCCTGAGTTCCTGGATGGGAGCAGAGATAGTTCCCATCTTTAAGAAAGGTAACCCCTCTAACCCTGTCAACTACCACCCAATCTCCTTACTTGACAACTTCCAAAATCTTTTTGCAAAGCAAATTTTGTCCCGTTTAGAAGAATGGATTCTGGAAACCAATGCCATTTCTGATCTACAAGCTGGGTTTAGGCCAGCAGTTAGCACCATAGATCAGGTGCTAAGATTTTTAACAATAAAATGGAAGACTGTGGAAGTAGGAGGGGGCAACCTTTTTGTAGTTTTTATTGATCTCAGAGCCGCGTTTGATTTGGTCCCCAGAAACCAGCTATGGCTGACACTAGCCAATATGGGTATCCCACCACGGTCTCTTGAAACTTATCGCCCGACTACACGAGAATACTTATGCACAAATCAGGAGCTGTAAGGATGGTGATCTAACAGAAGCAGTGGCTATTGAAAGGGGAGTAGGACAGGGGTGTGTTTTGGCCCCCACTCTTTTTCTTTTATACATAAATAATTGTATTAAGTATTTAGCAAATTGCATTAATGATTCCCCAAAGCTGGCCGGGATCAAAGTTCCATGCCTACTTTATGCAGATGACACTATCCTCCTGTCCAAATCATCCATGGGAATCCAGAATCTGGTTAACCAATTCGGGGTATTCTGCAGAGATTACGGGTTAGATATAAATGTCAAGAAAACCAAACTCATGATATACAGTGCCCCGAACAAGAAGCTTAGAGCAAATATAAAGATGGATTCAATTCACCTGGAGAGGGTAATGGAATACGATTACCTGGGCATCAGACTATCTGATAAGGGCAGTTGGGATGCAGCCATAAGGAAAGGGGCACTAACCATCAGCCAAAGATGTGGAGTGATAGGACGTAAGGCTTGCACTGCAATAAGTCCTCCTCTGACCCTTATCTCTGAAATTTACAAAGCCCAAATCCGTGGTGCGGCCCTATATGGAGCGGAACTTTGGGGATCTCACAGACAACTGGACACTCTTCAAATTAAAGAAAATAATTTCCTTAGACACATATCCAGACTAGGGAAGGGCACGCCGATGCTCCCCCTAAGACTGGACCTGGGTCTAAATAGTATTAAAGATACAGCATTCTTAAGACCACTTCTGTACTGGGTTAGACTATGGAAAACAGAAGAACTCGAACCCTTCAGGTCAGCAGTTAAAGAACTATTGCCACCTTGCTACGGATGGGAAAAAGTACGGTGGCTAAGGGAGATGAAAGCGGCTTGGGTCAAATTGAATTTATCCCATTATTGGGAGAATCCCGAGATGATTCCTGGCAACGCTAGACGCCTGATCAAAGACCGATATTGGGAAAAAATCCATGAGGATTCTTTCAGCTCAATTGGGTTAGGTCGGCTGACAGCAGAGTTTCTGCTGGTCAAGCATGAACCTTCGCCCGAAAGCTTCCTGGATCTCCCTATACCAGCCTGTGCCCGCTCTTTACTACTTCAGTTCAGATATGGAACATTGGCAGTTAACAGCTTTACGGCTTGCTGGTCAACAAATAGGCCTTTATCTGACAACTGCATAAACTGCCATCTATGCAAGGAAACTTCGGAGCACGTCCTATTTTTCTGTCCTTTGTATAAATGCCCCGAGGGAAGTGGATTATTCCTCTGTGTAAAACACTGTCAACACAAAATTGAAACAGTGTATACAGAATGTGTAAATATGACACTTCCATGCTGATAGTGAGTTGTGTTTCTAAATTCTTGGCAGCAGCATGGAAAATCCGCAGTAGAATCATTACAGATCTTAATCCATCGGCTGAAGAACGGTCTAGAAGTTAGCGAATTAGTACCCTGTCACAATAGTCTGGGATTTTAAATAAAATCATTAGTGTGATCTATCGAGGATATAAGACTGTATCTCTGAGCATGTTGTCTAGTGGGTCGCTCCAATTGACGTGATTCATAGCTCCCTAGCACATATAATTTTATAAATGGCAAGATGCAATTTATTTGATCAACGTATTTAAGAGAACCGACTAACTTAGGGCTCCATTTTCCACTGGTTGACTTTTAACTTTTGTAAATAGGAGCTATTGTATGTAGTTTTTATGTTTTATTTTATGTATAAATCTGTCTTAGAATAGTTTACACGTTTTAACAATTGATTTGTATTATTTTAGTACTTAGCGTCTTGTACAGGGTAAGATCCAGACACTATTTTAAGAGTCTTGTCTTAACTATTTATGAAACTTTTTTATGTAGTTTTATGAACCCTTTTTCTATATAAGCAGTGTACTAATTCCTAAATGTCCCTTTTTTATCTGATGGTCTATGGTTTTTATCCTTCTGTATGTATGACTATTTTTTTAATTTCTCAAATGGTCCAAATCTGGACCGAATAAACTATTGATTGATTGAACATTTTTATTTGTGATCAATATTATTTACAAAAGAGAGGAACCCCTATGGGTACTTCTTTTGCACCAATTTATGCCAATCTGGTTATGGAATAGTGGGAAGCAGAAATCATTTGGTGTGACAATAATGAAGAAAACCTAAGGCATGTGATAATATGGGACATCAATTACCTGTTTCTGATCTGGGAAGGAGAAGTATTACAGGAATTTATTATTTGCTTCAATGAAAATCCACAACAGTTAAAATTCACATATGAAATTAGCACAACAAGTATTACCTATCTGGATGTCAACATCTTTGTTAAAGATAACACACTATGTACGCAGCACCACAGAAAGCCCACAAGTGTCAACAGTGTGTGCATGCCAACAGCGGTCATCCTTGAGCTCTCAAATGGAGCATACCATATGGAGAATTCCTCAGGGTTAGGCGAAATTGCTCAGATGAATCCGCCTTTGAGAGGCAATTGGAAGACATGTATGCTCGCCTTGTACAAAGATGATACCTGGATACTGTTTTGAAGGATGCAATGAGAAGTGCAAAAAAAACATAAACAAAACAAACTTTTAATACCAAAGAAAAAGAAATCATCTATGATAGATGAGAAGGATGCAATCAGATATATTAGTCCTGAGATTAAGAAGTTGCTAAATAAGAATTGGAACTTATTGCAGTTAGATGAAATATTAAGAAAGACACTACCAGTTCATCCACAAATAACATATAAAAAGGCATCTTCCCTAGGGGAACATCTGTCTGAGTGTTACATGGTTCCACAAAAAAAGACAGGTCTTGAACTGGTTGGAACAGAAGAAATTTGGATTCTGGAAATGTGGAAAAAGCAAGGCATGCTCAATTGGGAAGAACACATCCAACATCAAACATATAATGGAAAAACAAATAAATTCAGAGAGAGAATTACATGTGAGACAACATGTGATTTCTGTATTGGAATGCGCATGTGGGAAGAAATATTAGGGGAGCACTGTGAACAAATTAAAACTCCGCATACTCCAACATCTTAGAGCAATCAACAGTAAAAATATGACATATTCCATGGTGAAGCATATTTGGTAACAACACAATGGAGAAGACACAGGACAGTACTACGCGGCTTACAACGCATAAACCCCAACCCCAGAGGTGGGGAATTAAGAACAACAATTGCGGAGAATGGAATCAAGATGGATAATCCTAATGGGTACTGATACTCCTTGGGGTTTGAATGCAGATGCAGATCTACATGCCCATCTGTGAGAAGGAATGGAAGACAAAGAAAAAGAAAACCCAGATGATTTGACTTCACTAGGGAATCAATTTTTAAATATTACTCCCATACAAGATCAGTATTAGGTTAAGTAAATCTGTTTAATAGAAAAATAGCAGCTTTTATTCAGTAGGATTATTGGAGCATTCAGTTAAACCAAATATTTGGAATATATTAACAAAAAAATATTTTTCTTCTGTAGAAAACAGTAAAACACAATCAGATAGTAGCCACACATGGAATATA
The DNA here is from genome assembly GCF_031143425.1 of Pleurodeles waltl. Taxonomy (NCBI): domain Eukaryota; kingdom Metazoa; phylum Chordata; class Amphibia; order Caudata; family Salamandridae; genus Pleurodeles; species Pleurodeles waltl. Next base: position 122,863,093 of record NC_090448.1, on the reverse strand, counting down.
TGGTACTTTACCAACATTTATGTTCCATTATATCAATACTATGCCCCATACAATATACTATATAACAATTACTATTTTTGGTTGAATTAATTTGTACTCTAAGACTTCTTTGTTTTTAACTGTCACTACAGGTCAGATTAGCAGGACAGCACTAACCCACAGGGTCCCCAGTCCAAAAATCCCTTTCTTGAGTTAATTTGGGAGGTAAAAAAAGAAGAGTCTTATTTAAGAAATTATTAGGTAAATATGTGGTGCAATCCGCATCCAGTGAAAGGCGAATCAGGAATATATGCATAACCTTGAAATATGAATGAAGAGGTACTTTACCAGGACTCTTGCTGCCAGTATTATAATATTTCTTCTTCTGTTTCACACCATAGAATGCAGCATTGAGTGCCCATATTTCAAATTCTATAGGTTTAATTACACTCCCATATCAGTAGAATGAAAGAGATAAAGAGAAAAAAAGAGGCAATAAAAATAGGTTTGAAAATCCTGGACTGGAAGGAGTATGTACTGTGAGTTGTGGGAGTGGTGTGTGAGCAGAGGCAGTGGTTTCTTTCGAATACAAATAAGCCACCCAAACACATTGAATGTTATGGCCAGTTGAAGGCTCAGGCGGAAACGCGTCACCATTTTTATGAGCACCAATTACTTTGTAAACAAATAAATAAAGAAAAATATCGAGTTTCAGATCTGGTTGTGCCACCTTTCATTTCTCTCTTCCGTTTGGGGACCTACAACAAAGTTTGGCAAGGTGAGAGGTTCCTGAGGGGGAGGAAAATATTATATATATATATCAAAAACGAAGTTGTCCTCATGTGAAAGCGCACTCCCAACAGGTTATATAAACGGAAAGAAAAAGCAAAGCCAGCAACTCACAGTGAACTCTTTAAGCAGTTTCATTATTCCAGGCCTTAGGTTATAAAATCATCTCTGGACACGTGTTTCAAGGTCAATCCTTTCTTCACCAGAGAAAAATATAAAAGTGTTTCACCCTCGTAGGTGCAGCCAGTGCTGGAAGTGTTCCAGGCATTTCTTTTTTTTACTGAAAAGACCGGCATGGCTTCAGCTTGTCTAATTACAGGCACCTGATTAGTCTCTTTAAATACCAGTCCGCCCCAGTGGGCCTCTCAAGTGAGTAACAGTGCATGCTGGTTGTGGTGGTCCTGCAATTTTTTAATTTTGCCCCAAGTGGGTTGCTGGAGCCAAACGAAATAATGAACCAAAGTGCAAAACCTTTGTAGGCGAATCCAAAGTAAAATTGTCAGATTTGCTGTGAATATCCCAACCTGATTGCTCTTATGTGACAATCCATTTTTAGTCACACAGACCTGCTTCGATGTGCAGTGGTGCTGCTTTCCCGACTGGACAGGCCGGTTAATTATCAAAAAGAAAGTTGTCCTCATGTGAAAGCGCACTCCCAACAAGTTATATAAACGGGAAGAAAAAGCAAAGCCAGCAACTCACAGTGAATTCTTTAAGCAGTTTCATTATTCCAGGCCTTAGGTTATAAAATCATCTCTGGACACGTGTTTCAAGGTCAATCCTTCCACATATATAAAATCTATTTTAAGGTTCATACAAAACATGTGCTATTCAACTGCTATTTAATCGGATTCAAGAATGTGAATCTATGAAAGAACCAATACTGGAGTAAGAAAATATTTATCTTTCATAGATTCACATGTGACCCACCTTCCTTCCCTGAGAGGCTCACCTTCTGTCATTTGGTGTTTATCTACACTCGGCTCTTAAAAAGTCTTAAGGACTGGAGCTTCTCAAAGGAGTGTTGCAACTTGATTGGTTGGAGCTTTTGTTTAGTCTCTTTTATTTAAAAACAAATTACTAGGATATGTTTCCAAACTGAAGGGCCTAGGGCCTTTACAGTGTGTCAGTATCATTGCACTGCTTTCTAATAGTACTGTGTAACTCCCATCTCAATTACAGGGAATGATTCAATCATGTGAATCTATGAAAGATACCAATACTGGAGAACTACAGTTACAGGTAAGTAACTTATTTTCTTTTAATGTTTATTTTCTGTGGTAGGATAGGGTATAACAAATACTCATAGTTTATTTGCTTGTGTGTATATACTGATTTGGGTTTCTAAAATGGTATAAGCTACTCTTAATTTCTTTTGAGTTCTCTGGACAGACTTGTCCTGTGAATATTTTTCTTCCAGTTTGGATAGACCAATGGGAGGGGTTTGAACTACTTGTATGTTTCTCTGTAGAGGTAAAGCTATATCTAGGTCCCAGCAGGCCACAACAGTTAACTGAGTGTGTTCCTTACAAAATAGGGTTTACATCAGTCTACCACTGACAGGAGGAAGAGGACAGCCCTGTATAGACATCTAATCCAGGACTGCTGTAGATCACTCTGATTTTGACAGTTTTTCTCCTACCGGGGTTTATAGCAAGGGAATTGTTTGTCTTCTGAGAATGCATTATGGTTGCCGCTGCCTACGAGCAGCTGGCCAAGTACAACCTCAAGGGGTTTACTCTAATGAGAAACCTTGCATATGTACCAAGACCTTTCCTGGAGAGAAAGCAGCAGATTCCACTGCACATTGTTCAGAGGGGTCACCTTTCACATTAGCCCTTCCTTGCATCTCACCCTCATTTACTTATCCTTCAGCAGATCATGCCGCTATCCTCCAGTAGGGAGTTTTGGACAAAAGGGTGTTACTCCCACTATTTCTGGCTCCAAAAAAATGACTCTGGCGTTATTAGACCTTTGCCCCCTGCATTCCTTTCTGTGGAAGGACAAATTCAAGATGCTCACTGGGTCTTTCCGCGCTGGTTTCGGTTTTAGTAATGATGAAAGATTGGTGTGGAGCTTTCAGTTCACCAGAAACTAGAGGCACCTGATCCCTATTTCTCCCATGTGACCATCACAACCCAGAGGATTTATCTGCAACTTCTGCGAATTCTATTTGGGATAGGGAGAACAACCAGTTTTTCGTTGGCTATATCAGTGCTAAAAAAAGGATAGTGTGTGGAAGTGAGCCAGGTCCGGCTGGCTGGCTCATCCTGTTTATAAAGCTAGGCTATGCTATGGCCATAAAGGAGCCCTTGAAAGCCTTCAGGCTCATTCCACTGGTGTCAAGGTTGCTTTATAGGCATTGGCAAAGGCCTCCTGTTTTAGACATCTGCAAGGCTTGCACATAGGCATTCATTCCCTAAGCACTACTGCATCAATGGTCAAGTTCATAAGGAGTGCCATTTTGCCCACATGGTATTGCAGAACTTCTTCTTGTGAGTCCACACCTTCTATTCATCACCTTGTGGGCGGTCCTGCTTGGGTATCCTTCAAAATATGAGGAATTAGGTTAGAAGTATCTGTCAGAAGAACAAGATACTTACCTTAGGTAATACATATTCTGGTGGATACACAATCTAACCTCAAATTCCTCACTGCCCTGTCTCCTCCCTGTTCTTTGATGTGGACTCCTGTATCTAGAAAGGCCCTATGTTAGTTTTGGCTCCCTGTCACCTCCAGTTTGCCTTGGTTGACCCGAGTCTGTGAGTGTAGATAACTGGTCTCAACATGCAGGGATGGCTATATGGCAGATCACTTCGAGAGCCGTGCAAGATTGCTGCAGTCAGATGGTGCCACCTGCAGACTTGCAGGAGCAACTGTTTGAGGAAACTCCAGATGCAGTCTGGGACTTGGGGCTATTCAAATGCGAGGAGTCTGGGGTTAGATGAAGTATGGACCAGAAAGAGCATTACCGAAGGGTAAATTGCTTGCTTTTCAGGTTACAATCATTCAAAGTCAATAACACCTTTTCTTTGTGCCAATAGAAATCTTATTTTCATGTGGTGTCTATTAAAACGAAAAGGAGTTACTGTATGTGCAGGGACGTATGTCTGCCTGCTATGAAGCTCATGCTCTTCTACTTAACTCCAGGCAATGTTTAATATATATATTTTTTTATTTGAGATTCTTATTGCAAGCATGTAGCTGCCACTTTTAGGCAATGGCATGCGTTTTTGTCTTCTTTATATTTTGTGTCATAGCTTTCCCAAAAAAAAAAAAAAGACAAACTAAAAAAACAAAGTACCCTTCACACCTGCATGCCTGAGGCCTGACCTACTGGCTTTGCCTGTGGTAAAATACATTTTTCTGACGGACTAGACATCCGCTCCTATGCCTAGTTTCTGCTCTGAAATCACACATCTTCATCGTTATGCCTATCTTTTTCGTTGCTCCTGTCCTTGCTGACGGATCTGATTGATGAATGCCTCTAATAACATTCCATGAAATGGCCAGGCCGACCAACACCATTCCCGCATCTTCTCTCTTTTTTGTACACATTAGGATTTGATTCCTGCAAATCTGTTCATAATAAAAGTTCACAAATTGCATGCAACAGTTGCCAATGTAGAAGATTTTTCGTCAATTGTTTCAGTTTCTCCCTGTTTACTTGGATGTGACTTATACTTCTCCATAACCAGATTCATTTCCTTCCCATAGCATCCTTCCCTATTTTAAATTGTACGTTTAAACCAGTCAGTGCCAGTAGTCTGTATCAGGCTGATGCTTATCTCGCCCAAGCCGCTGCCTCCTCCTAGACAGTGTTCAAAAAGTGACCACTTCCTCAACCTAAGTACTTGGCCCTTCTAAAACTTTCCCATAAGCAGAAAACATCTTCAACCAAATACCCCATTTCGTTGGTGGTTCTCCTGGAGTTTGTAAAAAGCAGGATGTGGCAATACTTTTGAAATGGCATAACAAAGGACACCCAGAATGCTAAACAGAAATATCCCTAAATAAACAGAAATAAAGTCACTGTTGTCTTTTAGTGACAAGTTACTCAAGAAATCCCACTGTAATATTTTGCTGATGGTGGAATCACAGCCCAAAACAATCCATGTAGTCTGGCTTGGATTCTCAAAACAGCACCCAAGAACACAGTCAGGATTTCAGATACTACAGGAAATGGCAGCAGCCTGCTTCCCTTGAATATAAATTCAGCCTGTAAGCACTATACTATGTCAGTATAAATAAAACGAATATTTCTTGAAAAGAAAGGCAAAAAAAGCAAGATTGTTACTGGTACTCTTACTAGGGCGAGAGATTGCACGCTCACCTCTCTATCCATGCTTTATGGTATGCACACCATCAAAGCTTCTGAAGGAGGAAAACAGATCCCGAAGCAATTGCCACAAATGTTTTTTCCTGGACTGGACTCGGGAAAAATCTTAAGCTTTTCCCCATTTGTCATTATTCTTGGCTGCCAATTACAGGGAGGCACAAATGTTCTGCAATTGTCGATGGATTGGCCACTTCTTCTCATATCACTCCCAAAGACACGAAGGACCCTTCGAGCCAAGTTCCCAATCTACCTTTCAAAGGTATGTTAGAGCTATCAGCATTGGAGTATTTCTGTCTCTTGCCGTACACCACTTAAGTATATAACCTGTTGGGAAACTTTGTGTAATAATTGGAATAATCAATGGCAATTCTCTCAGATTTTTACCTTTGTGACCTCTTTGGCAGTTATAGGAAAGCCATGTGGTATGGTTAATAGTTATTGTTCATTAGTATCTTTGGACAGGACAGCGTTTACAGGAGACCAATTGTGGTGCTTCCACTGATGTCACCTTCTTCAAGGTGTTAGATTACCCATGATTGAGGGTTTTATGTCAGAATATTGTACACAGTAATATAGTTTGACATTAAGTATAGTCCTAAGTATTCATAAAAAATTTCTTCCCACTGGGCATCGATTTTCCAATACTGACTCCAATGGGGTGGTAGTTTCAGACAGTATTTAGAACACAAGATTTATGTAAGACAATGTTTCGGTAATGCATCAACTCGAGGGGTCGACCCAATCTCTGTGAGCTCTGATGCTCCGTGACACCAAAACTTGCAAAACTTCCTGTAGAGCCCCATACCAAGGTAAGACGTTTTCCTGAAGTACCTCTCAAGGCAATGTTAATAGCAAATATTTACCACTGTTATTGTGAATCTGCAGGTGTAGGACATGTCAATATTTTGCATGTGCAAATTGAGTAATCGGCCTGCTCAGTCTTTAATACACCACTTAACAGTGTTTAGTCTTGTTCCAATCCGTTATGCTTGCATAAGAAACATAAGCACATACATTTTGCATGCTTGAATCTGACACCAGTTGCACATTCACAAAACACACAAATATACAAGTTTATTAGGGAGCAAAATATCCTATTGAAGATCAGGCCTTGTTATGAGAGGGGTAATAAGCACTGTACTAATTGCTATAAAAGACTGGTGCATAGAGCATATCTGATTTTGTGTAATCTGTCTTCAGGGGGCTCACTAACAAAAATAAATCTTTCTCCCAAAGATATTTATACTCAAATAGATAATTTGTTCATAAATAAAATGCACCTTATTTAAGATGGGAATTGGGTCTAGGCCTGTATTCCTCGTCAAAGCACTTACCTTATTCTAGTATTCCTTGATGGTTTTTATTTAATAATATATAAATCACTGCAAAGAACCGTCTGTTGGCCTCTAAGCATTTTGGTGAGTGGGTACACATACAGATTGGTGTGTAACAAAATAGTGCCCGGTTGATTTAAAAAAAAACCAAAAAAACAGAAGCTCCATCCTGTGAAAGTGTGGCTGACGAGGGTCATATGTCCTGATAGCTGACAAAGTCTTAAAGAGCAGAATGCTACAAATGGAAAACGTGCATGTCGCATTAGGTGTCTGACCAGCCACTATTATGATGATTGAGCAATCACCCCACGTCTCCCCATGCCAACTACAGCTGAGAAGATCCACAGGAGACATTCAGTAGACACAGCAAAGAGCAGAAAACGCTACCTCCTCCCCCATCAGGCAACCAGACGATGCTGAACCTTGCGAATCATCCTATGACAAGGGGAACTCCAGAAACTGTCATCTCTCCATAAAGGCCCGTAGTTGTCTGTCAGAAAAAACAAATTCATGCTTCAGTATCCCATAGCACCCTGGCTAATAGTCTATTGCCATGTACCCTGCCACTTCCAAAAGGCCTTTGGCAATCTCTCAACCTTGCCTTAGAGACTCTTTTCCAGCCTTCAGACACCCCTAGCTAACATCAAACACTTGAATACCACTCTCAGACATTCTGGATCGCCTCTTCGAGACTTTAGATTCATTCAGTATTCAGAAGCCCCGATTGGATAATTCGATACATCAACCAAAATCATGTTGCAGCAACTTAGTTAATCAGCCACCACCAGACATCACTCAGAAATTGTGAACATACCTTCAGATACTACCTGCAGGCTGGAATAGGCATAAGGGAGTACAGAGAAAGCTATTTTGAAGAGCTCCACAGATATTTCAATGCCTGAGTGGCTTAGCTTTTTATGTAACAAGACTGGAAAATTGCTATTGCAGACATTATCACCAATAATTTCTCCAAACTAGTACAATAGTGCCTTTCCAGTCTAGTATTACAGAACACTTGACGGGGCCCTAAAGAAACCCTCTGCTAGAATTCTGACAACTCAACAGTTCAGAACATACACCAAGTCAGCCCTGTGCCTCCCCCTGCTCTTCCTTTCCCAACTACCCCAGATGGTTTTTAGGGAATAGCAGAGATTCTTTTCCTATGTTCAGGTACCTACACCTGATATTTGGACATCACTCAGACTGTTGGTCTGCCTATAGACATACACTGCAGTCTCTCTTAGAGACAGGCAGAGCCTTAAGACTTACTGCTATATACTCCCAGCTGGCTCCTAAACTCTCCCATTCAACGCCTTAGTGACCCTCAGCATATTGGAGAGACTCACATTGCCCTTTGCTTCCCACAGGCCCCCTTGTCTGTCCTCACAACATTTGTTGAAAAGCCTCCAGAAACCATAAGCATAATCTCGGAGACCTTCAGTATGTTCTGTCACCAGCTGTTGTTTCTTACATTCCCACAGCTGCCTCTTCATTCTGTACACACCTTTAACTGGCCATCAATGGCCATCATAATACCTCAGAGACCCTTGGTGGGACTTTAAACATCACGGGCATCAGTGGTCCTCAGCATACCCTCAGAGGCCTTAGGTCTTAACTGGTCTTCAAACACCCTTAATTGAGCTCTTGCATAGAAAGCCCTTTTGCAGTTGCATAGCCTGAGGTTCGCAAATCAGTGTTTGCAACCTAAAAAGAGATATTTCAATGTGATAAACCCTTTTCCAATCGGGAAAAGCCTTCCTGAATGTCAGAGGGGTTTTGTAGCTTACTCTGCATTGCAATTAGTAGGGGTGTCCCCTCCTATAGGCCATTCACAATGAGATGAGTCAGTGGCTAGTGACCATTATTGTGGATGCAAACCAATGCAAATGAGTTACCACTGCCTGCGACAGGTTTGTTACTTTTCAAAGGGAAAGATATTGTCATAGGATTCCAACATGGCCACGTTGCAGGGTAGACAAAGGGAAGAGAATATTGGTAACGGAGATACTCAAGATCGCACAGGAAATCAGAGGATAATAGAAATCCAATGAGGAATCATCACAAGGTAACAGAATGTCAAAGAATAGAAAGAAGAGGCACTCAAGCCATTTTAGCCTTCAGAATAACTAAAAACCAAGATGTGTAAAACATACAATTAATGGCATTAATAAATAGGGAAAATGGGGTAAATCATTTGGAAGCTCCACAAATTCCTCACCCGCCATTGTTATAGATACGGATTGCAAATATCCACATGTAGAATAAACATGCAAAGGCAGGGCCTCTGGAACTGATACTGCATATGATTTTATTGAAGTAACATAAAGACAATACTTAAATTGTATGATAAACACCACCTATGGTTCCAGTTGTGCCCACAAATGGTGTTGATCACACAGGACAGGCTATACAGCAATAGCAATGGAGGAACTAAAGAGGACAAGTGCTGAAGAGGAAAAAAGGGTACACAAAGGAATCGCTTGGCAAAATGGAAGCAGACAAATCAAGCTAACAAACTGGTAACTAAGGCCAGCAGGAATAAGACGGTAGCACACTGGCAATTGAAAGTAGTCAAAGGGAAGGAAAGACAGGGCCTGGGAAAAGGGTAGTTACTGAATTAATGAAAGTTTAAGAAGCACAGATGCACTAAGTAGCGTTAGCTCTGGAAACAAGGGAGTGTTGCAGGACAAGTCAAGTTATAGGAAACAAGGATTTTATTGTAGATCAGAATCTGTAATCTGCAAACGAGGATTAGGAATAGGCTAGAAATCGTGAACTCTGAAAACAAAGGTTTAGCCAAACAGGAACATTGCTACAATGACCAACGCTAAACTGAAAAAATCAGAAGCTTAAGAGAGCTCTCAAGTGATCAAATGTCTGAGATGAGACCAAATTATCACTTGTCAGCCACAGGTCTGCTGATTCCTCCATACACTCTTGGCCTGCAAGGGTGGAAACAAAGCAGTGATCAGGAAATTTTAATAAATGGAGGATGTGGCAGGAAAATCATATAGGCCCTCATTATGAGTTTGGCGGGTGGCAGAGGCCGCCCGCCCAACTAATTTACATGGAAGACCGCCATGCCGGTCTTCCACCCGCCGGCCCTATAAGGAGTTCCCCACTGACCCTGCGGGGAAAAGGAACTGAACATTGATGCCAGCTCATAATTGAGCCGGCTGTGCGTTTGGGCAGTGAAAAGTGTGATGGGGCTGTCCATGGGGTGTCCTGCACTGCCCATGCCAAGTGCAGGGGCCCCCATGGGGCTCCGGGCACCCCCTTTCTGCCACTCTTTGCATAGCGGGGCTACTGCCATGCAAAGGCTGGCAGAAAGGGGACTCCTAACGCTTAGGGCTGCGCTGCCCTGGTGGATTGAGACCGCCAGGCTGGTGGCTGGCGGCAACCTGGCGGTCGGACTGTCGTGGCCCCACCTCAGTCATAAGAAGGTGGCCTTCAGTTTCGGCAACGGTCCGAGCGCCACTGCGAGTCTGGCAGTCCATGGACTGACACACTTGTAATGAGGCCCATAGTCTGGCTTGGATCTGGAATATGGGTTAAATCCAGCACATTTTCTCAGAAACTCTAAAGCAATTTTAGTATGTGCCACAAGGTCAAGGGTTCTGAAAAGTTATAGCATTCAGAAGGAAAACCATGCTGGTTATCACAAAATTTTACATGGATCTGAAAGTAGTGAGCATTTCAGAATATTGTCCAAGAGGTTGAAAATCAGTATGGATATAGAAGGTGGTCAGGAAGCTTAGTTGAAGAAAGGAAAGGCCAGAGTGGTAAGTGTGAAAGCTCAAGGAACAAATTGGGACAGGTGCACGTGGGGCAGCTTCCCTACTGGAGATTGTGTCAGGTGGTCTTTGGGGGAGTAAGCAGTGGCTTCTCCCACTGATGCCTTCTTAAAATGTTAACTTTTTTTTTTCTTTTAAAGCAGCATCAGTTCCTTTACAGAACATAAACTGCTTTAAAAACACACTTGACCCTTGGAAGCCACAATCCCTGTGTTCAATAAGTAATCACAGATAGGTCATTCTGTGAAGCTCTGAGAATGAACAGTTTGCAACATGACTTATTAACACATCTGTAACATCATGAAATAAAAGGCAGGTCGCAAAAAGTAAATGCTCAGGTACATTTATCAATGTTTCACGCAATGCACTGTCACCATGGTGTGCTGCGTGAAGGCAAAGGGCAGAAATGCACCATATTTAACATCATACTTTCCCTGCCTTGCACCAATGCAGGCACCCTTGCGCTGTTCTCCAAGGGTGCTTGCATTGCAGACAGGATTGTTTTTGCGCAGGAAGGGTTTGGTATTTGATAAATGTAACTTAGTAATTGTAACGACCTTGCACCCCTTTGCAAGGTGCAAGGGCGATACAACTACCTTATAAATATGCCCCTCAGTTTGCACCCACTATCTTTGACTAGTCTCTAGGTATACAAGGTTCCCTGGAATTTAGCTACCTTTACACACCTTTGACCCACCTTCAGACAGACCCATCTGGTCATTAGATTCCACCAGATGCATATCAGAGACCTTCAGCCTGGCTATCAACATTCCAGGCAAGCCTTCAGCAAGGACCCCCACCACAAACCCCTCTTCTAGCTACTCTCCTGGAATCCCTCCTCGCTGCACCCCCCACCATTAAAACAAGTGAAAAAGCATTGGCAAATCCGACACATCTGGTATTGGATGCCATCCTTTCAAACTTGGTCAAGACTTCTATTGTTTTATCATGTTTTTATACAAACCTTTTTTTTTAGAAATTCTGCTAGGTCCTCATTCATCTTAAACAATAATTGACCAAAAGCAAAAATATTGATTTGGTTTCAAACAACACACGTTGCTGTAGTAGTCCCTGAGCTACTTTTTGTGCAGATGTGCTCTTTCTGAAAGAGCAGAATGCCACCATGCACAGTGAAGTTAGCCAATGACTGAAGTGGGTTGACCGTTTGCCCTATGTTGTATGCTGTAGTGGGTAGAACAAAAATGTGAATGACGAAATCCAGATAAGGTTATACGTATACTTTTACCACAATCAAAAGGTCTTGGCTGACACAAGACCTAAATAGAAACCAAAATGTTAAGTTTTCTTCATCTCAGCTGATGATATATGAATGGCTCTTTCTAATGTGGTCAATATGATTATATAGCTCAACAGATAGTGCAGTGAGGCTTTAGTCCTTTGCTGTATTTACTCAGGGAACACAATCCTTTTATAACAGACCCTATTATCTAAGTGCAGCCCGATGTCCTGCTGGTGAGGACAGCAAGCTGACGGACTACGAGCAGTGAAGGCTGAAGCTACAGCTCATTCTCCATGAAATTGTTCATGTGATAGAAGAGGATGTGACCCAGGAGGGCATCCTCATAGGTGCTGCAAGGGAGAAAATAAAGTGTTTTCCGAAATACATGAATTATTCTTTCCTTCTTCCAGGAGTAGAACGTTCAATACTGCATTATGTGCTGTAGCACCTGGCCCAGTGGCACAAGTGTAACTATTTTTTTTTAACCCAGAATATCTGTGAATTTGTGGTGAGGAAGGACTGTTAGGCTGTGTTTATTTTTGTGTCCTGTCTGCATAATTCTAAGAATCAGTCGGTTTTGTTGAATACCCCCCCCCCAACCAAAATCTTTTGAAAATAAATCAAGAGCATCAGTGAGTGTAGGGTGCTGTAGTAAAATGCACTCTTATTGGCATGTGTTACTCTCCTGTGTGGGCCAAGTGTTAGGACAACCTATACCACATGACCACAAATTGATCCTTCTACATATAACCACTGACGTCAAGGAAGATAGCTATAAGAAGGAAGTGCTGTGGTTGGGTGTGACTATGGTTAAAGGGGACATTGCCCGCCAATGGAAAGATGGCGCACTGCCCTCGATCGAGAAGTCTGGACTCGTGCATGAGCATGGAAGAACCGGTTTAAGAGGCAAGCGGCTGCCCTCAAAAATATATAAATCTGGCAAAGCTGTGTGGATTACAGAGGGATCACCATCACACAGAGAGATCCTCGCATTACTACTTTAGAGACAAATCTGTACATATGCAATTCAAAGGAACAGAAGAACGATGGGCGGAGCACCCTACAAGTAGTGAACAGGGACAGAATTCAAGGCGGGTGGTGTGGTGGACGGTGAAATGCAGTGCCTTGCTGCAATGTTATTGTGTTGTATTGCAACATTTATATCAATTAAACCAATACAATGTTCCCCCAAATAAAAAGGGCATCAGTGAGGCCACTGAATGCAGACTTGTCATCCCTTCACCAGCACTACTAACTTTAAGAGAATTGCAATGAGAAGTGAGCTTTAAGCCTTCAATCAATGCTTTCCTCTAGATGTTTGCGGTATTTATAGTATTTATATCTGCTCTGAATGAGGTAAATCAATCTTTTTCACAGACCCCTTTGGTAAACAGTTTTAAGTGATTTTTGACTGCGTGGCTTATAGATCATGGAAAATACTTATTTATTAAAATAAAATAAGGGCCTACTCACCAAGTCATTCATTTGGGAGTATATTAGTGCTCCTGTAGTGCTGCTTCACATACTAGACAATGCCATTACTGATTGGTTAAGCATGCATATACTAAGCACTCCTACAAAGGCGAAGGCAGTTGCAATTCACAAAAGGTACATCCACATCTACCCACAGCCCAAAAAGACACACATCTATTAGAGCCACGCCTTGGAGTATGTCACACACAGCACATGGCCCCTGACAGGTACTTCAAGTGAATCATACTCAAACCTGTTGTGGCAGGAGCCAATGCTACCAGAACAAAGCCCTAAATCTAAAAACGAAAAATTAAAAGAAACGTTGTCATGTATTTGTCGACAGCTATAAAAAACACATTGTAAAAGTACTTAAAAAATAAATTAATTTAAAAATGGTCATTTACGTTATGAACCTGCAGGCATGTATAGATCACGTGGTAAAAATGCAAACACAACATGCACATACTTAAACATATAAATTGCTAATTATTTAAACAAACAGGACATCTTGCATATATCACCACACACACACCTTTCTCCCCCCCCCATCTCACCAAAAAACACACACGCATTCACCCACTCTCGTCCCACAAAACTGTAGCTAAGGGCTGGCTATGTAACATCTCAAGCATGTCAAACTGCAATTTGATTGAGCTTTTAAAACGCAAGTGCTATAAGTGGTGCACACACAGTTTGAGTCCGTTTTAGCACTCGCGCACTAGTTTGAATGACTCTTAAATGCATCATCTCTTGGAGTCAGAGGATGAGACTGGAAAGGTGATTTGTACACATTATACGTTGACTAATGTGACTTAAACAGATTGGTGAATCATGTCACATTCTTAGGCTTTGTTTTAATAGGACACCTTCTCATGCAACCCGGGTTTAAGGGCAAATATGTCACGTCATAGAAGAGGGCAATTTATATCATCTGATGAGACTGGTGCTAAAGGTCAGATAGAAGAACACGGTTTATTCCTATTGAGGTAAAATTGGTAATATGACAGGAACGCCGGATTATTTCAATATTAGAGAAAGATGATAAATCTAAAAAATTAAGGTGTTATGTAAAACGAAACATTTTATCATAGTGACTACAGTGAAGCTTCTTACGTGTTGAGTATAATTGGGTCATTCTGACATCTTCCAAGCAGGCAGTCATGAGTTCGAATCCGTTTAAGGGCGACTCAAATTTCCGACCTGCCTAGATAGGTACACTGAGTACTGTAAAATTGGGTAATACTAATACAGTTATTTATAGCGCTTAAAACTGGACGCAGCCCAGTATGAATATTTTAAAACCAAGGAGTATTATTATTATTAAAACTGAATGTATAATTTAACAATCTATATAGTTGTATCAGAATTATGCAAATGAATATACTCACATGTATTACTGTGATGTTCCCTATAGAAGAGGTGATTTTACGAGATACAATAGAATTGCATTTGATGGCTGCAATGAACATCTTTTTAGTTCAAGAAAGCTGTATTTTGTTGAACAATGTCTCAAAGATAGTATGACAGCAGGATATAAAATAAGAACAGCACAGTAAGTGTAACACACATTGTCGTGTGTGGTAAATAGTTCACAGTACACACTGAATTGTAGAGAAATACAAACATCCATCTGGACCAAAGCAAATGTGAAAGCGACAATTATTATTTCTACCTGTTATAGTAACATACATCAAAATGAGTTTGTATATATACGTAGGGAATCAAATGTTGAACAATTAAGAGTATAAGTATGGAAAGAACACAGAACGATATACCAAAATATGTATGTACAACTGGCGTTCTAATCCTTCAAGGTGTTTTTTTTGTTTGCCCAAAAATTGTCTGGCGCACACCAATTCATTTCCCCAGTGATTTCCAAGGAGAAACTTGCAAGGAACTATTATCCGCACCTCAAATAAAATAAATATATTGTTTTCAAGCAGCAAATTTAATGCTGGAGGTATTTTTCCAATTTATGAGAATTCGTTTACAGGCTAGAGTGAGCGTCAGGTCTAAAAGATGTCTGTCCATTTCTTGTAAATGAGTGATGGTGGTGCCTGTCAGGAGGTATGTAATCTTTTCCAGAGGGTGAATGGTAAACAGTGTTTTAATAAAGTCAAAAATCTCTCTACAGATTCTTTTTAGCACGGGACAATAGAAAAGCACATGAAGTAGATTGCCAATGTTGGCATTACAATTGCAACAATGAGGGTTTTGTCTAAGATTCAATTTGTATAAATGAGAGATGGTCCAAAACGTCCTATGTAGAAGCATATATTTGGTTTGTAATGGGGGTGAAAGGTGATTTCCATCTCTTCCTCCAATCAAAATGGTTGCAATTATTCACGGTATCACCCTCCCATTTATTTTTGAGTTTCTGCAGTAATTTGGTCAATTTAGGTTGTAGAAGGTTATTGATTTTAGATACCGCCTGCCCAATCTTAGTGAAGTTTTGGACAAATTGTGGAAAAGAGGGATCACTGTCTGTAAATGTCAGCTTACTTCAGCAAACTTTTTAGTTTTAAAATTGTATAAAAATCAAGATTATTCAGAGCATAAGTTTTTTGTAAGTTAGCAAAGGACAGAGGATTTTTACATCTACCCAGTTCTTTAAACACTGCAATTCCTTGGGAAGCCCAGTCAATTCTGTTGAAGTGACTGACAATTCAATTGAATTTTCAGGTTTTTCCAGCTATAGGCCAAGTTAGAGGTACATGTTTTGTTGTGTAGAAGATACTCAACTTTTAGGATGGCCATTTTTAGTAATGTTCAGAATGTATTTAGAATGTAGGGGAATTGTTTTGTCCATGGAAAGGTACAACGTTAAATTTCCAATAGAGAAAATCAACTCTTCTATTTCTAACTATAGTGGGCAATAGGCTTAATTTGGGTTAGCCACTTAATTCCCTGTTTTGTGTTTGGTAGGTAATACAATTGGCTAGATTAACACCACCCATTTTCTTTGACAGTCTTAGGGGGTCATTACAACCCTGGCGGTACAAGACCGCCAGGCCTGTTATGACGGAAGCACCGCCAACAGGCTGGCGGTGCTTCGCAGGTCATTACGCGGTCGCACCGCCGGGGTAGTAATCCGCCAGGGCAGCGCTGCTAGCAGCGCTGCCCAGGGGATTACGAGTCCCCCTACCGCCAGCCTTTTCCTGGTGGTTTGAACCGCCAGGAAAAGGCTGGCAGTACGGGGAGTGACGGGGCCACTGGGGGGCCCTGCACTGCCCATGCCACTGGCAGTGCAGGGGCCCCCTGACAGGCTTTTCACTGTCTGCAAGTGCACCCGTCACACGGCCGCAACACCGCCAGCTCCATTTGGAGCCGACTTCTGTGTTGCGGCCGAGATCCCCGCCGGCCCAGCGGGGATCTCCAAATGGCCGTGGTGGGAGTGCGGCTGCATAGGCGGCCGCCCGGCGGTCCGATCTTGGCAGCTGGCTTCAGCCGCCCGCCAAGGTCGTAATGAGGGCCATAATGTCTTCAGATACATTCTAGGCTTTTTTTGCCAAATAAATTTGTTGAAAATAGCATCCAGTAATTAGGCAAAGTTAAGCGAAGCGTACTTATAGGGTAATTAACTATAGGTGTTATCTCCATTTTCAGTGTCTCAGTAATTCCCCACCACAATAAATATTTTAGGGACCAACCCTCCAGTAAGTAATGGATTGAGTAGCATCTTCAGTTACAATTAAATATCGCCAGCATACACTGCAGTTTTAACTGTCAGGTTTTTAGTCTAATGCTCACAATATTTTTGTTAATCTAATATGCAATGTAGGCTCAAGGACAAGTAAGAATATGGAGGGGAATCCATCACCATTTTAATAAGGTTTCCCCTAAGTCGAATTTCTGTAGAACTACTCTGAGATATGTCCAATAAACTTCAAAAAATACCTTTTCAGTGTCTAGCATAATAGCTACTGCTGATGGAGTTGAACTTGTGAACTTTATCAATAATACGGCAGAAAAGTCTACAATTGTCACAAGAAAGGCAGTTTTTCAAAAACCCTACTTGGTATGGATTCTGTAGTTTGAATATATGTTGGTGCAACCTATTAGAAGACAGTATCTTGGCATATATTTTACAATATAAGTTTATCTGGGGAATAGGCCTATCGCACTTGGGTAAAAGGGGTCTTTGCACTCTTTAGGAATTACTGTTATTATTGTCTCAGTGGGTGTACCACTTACTGTAACTGAAGTTGGAACATGAGTGTAAAGTTGTAATACGGGGTCAAAGAGAAGATTCCCATAAATTTTAAAAAATTGCACTGAGAAACTGTTCAGTTAAGGTACTTTTTAAGTGACTTAATGGTAGCAATTATATCTACATTTGTAATAGGGAATTGATGAACAGTCTATATTCATCATTCAGGGGGAAAGTACAATTTTGTTTCTAGAAATTGTCGACTTTCTAAGGTAGGTACAGATTCATTAGGAAAGTAAAGATTCTCATAGACATCCTTGAAAGCATCTACAATGTTATGGTGGTTTGTATACAGTTGTTGTTGTCTTTAATTGAAGTAATATTGTTTTTTGTTGCTTACGTTTCAAGTAAGAAGCTATCATTTAGCCCACTTTATTAGCTTCACATAGTTTGATACTCTCCTGTCTGTTTGTTAATCTAAATCCCTGCCCTTGTAATTAAGATGTTAGTATAGTTGTATGTTTTATTTGTATGGAAAGATAATATAGAATTGTCTTTTGATCTAATGTGTTGCAGTTCTAATAAGTTAATCTCTTTTGCTAAATATAGATTGTAAGTTTAAATGTGCTTCTTTATTCATTTTTGTTCTGATTTGTATCAATACACCCCTACTTGTAGCTTTGAGTGCTTCCCACCTAATCAGAGGAGAAGAGCAGTTTTTGGTTTACAAATTAGAAATTACTCAAAAGCTGATTCAACTTCTTTCACGTTTCAGGGGATGCTAGTATTTCTTCATTCAAATTCCAAAGAGTTCTTTCATTTAGTAATAAAGCCCGATAGGGAGAGAGTAATGCAGGAGTGATCAGGGACTGGTCTTGGTTCAATGGAGGTTTGGTCGATGTTAGGAAACAAAACTACCTGATATTAATATTCAGTCAAGTCGTGAATAAGAATTATGGGGGTTCAAGGAAAATGTGTAATCTTTCGACTCTGTGTGTTGTAATCTCCATGTGTCTTTTAGTTTACATTTTGAACAGAGATTTTTCATAGCTTTGTGGTACTTTGGAGGCTAATACTTATAGGTGGAATTCATATTGAAGATGGGGTCCAGTTGTGAAGTGAACTCTCCCCCTAATATTGGCTACATTGAATTCCACCCCATCTTTGCTCAATTTAGAAATCCATCTGCCTTTGGTTTCTGTGACATTGGAGATCATGTTTATTCTAGTGGCCCGAGAAATTAAGCTTATAAGACCGTTTCTTGTGCTTATGGCAGGGGAACACATAGGGGGTCATTCAGACCCCGGCTGGCGGCGGGAGCCGCCCGCCTGGAGGGAACCGCCATATGGCCGCTCCGCGGTCGAAAGACCGCGGAGGCCATTCTGGCTTTCCCGCTGGGCTGGCGGGTGACCGCCAAAAGGCCGCCCGCCAGCCCAGCGGGAAACCCCTTCCCACGAGGAAGCCGGATCCGAATGGAGCCGGCGGAGTGGGAAGGTGCGACGGGTGCAGTTGCACCCGTCGCGAATTCCAGTGTCTGCTGAGCAGACACTGGAATTCAAAGTGGGGCCCTCTTACGGGGGCCCCACGACACCCCTCACAGCCATCCTGTTCCTGGCGGTCGGAACCGCCAGGAACAGGATGGCGGTGAGGGGGTCGGAATCCCCCATGGCGGCACAGCAAGCTGCGCCGCCATGGGGGATTCCCAGGGCAGTGGAAAACCGGCGGGAGACCGCCGGTTTTCCTGGTCTGACCGCGGCCAAACTGCCGCGGTCAGAATGCCCTGCGGGGCACCGCCAGCCTCTTGGCGGTGCTCCCGCATCCCCGGCCCCGGCGGTCCATGACCGCCGGGGTCGGAATGACCCCCATATTGTCTTAAATACCCCTATTTTGGAGGGAAAGAGCTGTTTGCAAATTCCATGTACATTCTTGCAGTAATGCCATATCACCTTGAAGTTTGCATAAATAATCTAGAAGTTCCTTTCTCCTTAACGGGTGATTTAAACTCCTTTTGTGCAAGGAAATTACATTTAGACCAGTCTTAGTTAAAGGGGACAGAATTCACTAACAACATGTAACTTTCTAAGAAATAATCAACAGTTTAAAAGTCAGAATTCTGTAAGTGAGGCTGACCAGTGTGGAATGACCAATATGTCTTTGAAGACTCATAAAACTGAATAAGTATACAACTCCATACACATTAAGTACATCATAAAGTGCTCCACAACCAATGCAGAAAGGAAGCATTGATCCCACTGCACAAAAATAGGAGAAAAACCCAGCCAGAAAAAACAAAACCCACCCCCCAAAATGTGTTTTATCGCCACACTTGACCAGCACATTTTGGGGGGTGGGGTTTGGTTTTGGTGGGTGGGATTTTCTCCTTCTATTTTTGTGTTGCGGTATAAATGCTTCCTTTCTGCATTGGTTGTGCTAATTGGTTTAGCTGCATGTCTCATCATCATCTTGGGTGAGGCTTCAGCAGAGACTGTGGCAGTGTGCTTGTGCAGCTTTCCTTTTCCTCCTCCTACATCAGGTTAAGTCACCTCAGTCACTACCTCAGGGTCTCCAGGGTTGTGATCTAGTGATATAAAGAACACCATGTGGAGCACACAAATATACAAGTGATTGATTGTCTAATGTGATGGATTCAAAGGATCTATAGTAAATTTAGCAAACAGATCTTCAATTGTAAAATGTAAACACAAAAGATGAATAGATCATACAGCTGGTATGTGGCAAGTAATCATAAAAAATGCTTTAATTGACATATAACAATTACATTACAAAATACCTCCCATATTGACCAATATTCCAACAACGTTAAGGTATGCTGGTGTAAAGGCCAACCTATTTGAACAAAATACTCAACATTTGGGCCCTGGACCTAATGTAACAAATGTACACACAAAATTTAAAACAAAAACAAACAATTAGATCCAAGGTAAGTCCATCCAAGAACACTCCTGCTTGTAATTGTGGAATTCAGCCGACACATATTTCATCCTGTTACGGACTCCATCAAGGCTCCTTAAGAATTATTTTAATCCATAGAGTTCCAGGGAGTCACTGCGTATGTAGACTTTTATGTATGGTAAGTATTCTTAATATATATGCCAAAGTTCACAATTGTGAGGAAAAATCAACTCTTCAAATAATCCTCGAGTATCTCACATGAAACACACCATAATGAGTTCCAAAGTATCACAAAGAACCGACAGCATGCCTGGTCAATATCAAAACCTGTGATCTAGTGAGCAGGCATCTAGAGAGGTGATCTCTAAGGTCGCTATGATGTGATCATGGTACACTAGGGACGGAGCTGTTGGGCTAGGATGCATTTTTCCTCTTTTCCAAACCATGCTCCCATAATGAAGGGCATCTTAATAAAAGGATTTTTAATCTAAACATAGGTTGTGAAACGTGTATTATTTGAAGAGTTCGAAGCCAACAGCTGCAGTCAATCGCAAACATTTTGCAATATTGTTATTGTGGTGTGAACTAGAGAAGATCAGTTCTTTTTGCAAAAAGAAGAGGCGCCACAGCCCAAATCTTTCTCAATTCTTGGCAGCAGCATGGAAAATCCGCAGTAGAATCATTACAGATCTTAATCCATCGGCTGAAGAACGGTCTAGAAGTTAGCGAATTAGTACCCTGTCACAATAGTCTGGGATTTTAAATAAAATCATTAGTGTGATCTATCGAGGATATAAGACTGTATCTCTGAGCATGTTGTCTAGTGGGTCGCTCCAATTGACGTGATTCAGAGCTCCCTAGCACATATCATTTTATAAATGGCAAGATGCAATTTATTTGATCAACGTATTTAAGAGAACCGACTAACTTAGGGCTCCATTTTCCACTGGTTGACTTTTAACTTTTGCAAATAGGAGCTATTGTATGTAGTTTTTATGTTTTATTTTATGTATAAATCTGTCTTAGAATAGTTTACACGTTTTAACAATTGATTTGTATTATTTTAGTACTTAGCGTCTTGTATAGGGTAAGATCCAGACACTATTTTAAGAGTCTTGTCTTAACTATTTATGAAACTTTTTTATGTAGTTTTATGAACCCTTTTTCTATATAAGCAGTGTACTAATTGCTAAATGTCCCTTTTTTATCTGATGGTCTATGGTTTTTATCCTTCTGTATGTATGACTATTTTTTTAATTTCTCAAATGGTCCAAATCTGGACCGAATAAACTATTGATTGATTGAACATTTTTATTTGTGATGGTCAATATTATTTACAAAAGAGAGGAACCCCTATGGGTACTTCTTTTGCACCAATTTATGCCAATCTGGTTATGGAATAGTGGGAAGCAGAAATCATTTGGTGTGACAATAATGAAGAAAACCTAAGGCATGTGATAATATGGGTCCAGTACATCAATTACCTGTTTCTGATCTGGGAAGGAGAAGCATTACAGGAATTTATTATTTGTTTCAATGAAAATCCACAACAGTTAAAATTCACATATGAAATTAGCACAACAAGTATTACCTATCTGGATGTCAACATCTTTGTTAAAGATAACACACTATGTACGCAGCACCACAGAAAGCCCACAAGTGTCAACAGTGTGTGCATGCCAACAGCGGTCATCCTTGAGCTCTCAAATGGAGCATACCATATGGAGAATTCCTCAGGGTTAGGCGAAATTGCTCAGATGAATCCGCCTTTGAGAGGCAATTGGAAGACATGTATGCACGCCTTGTACAAAGATGATACCTGGATACTGTTTTGAAGGATGCAGTGAGAAGTGCAAAAAAAAACATAAACAAAACAAACTTTTAATACCAAAGAAAAATAAATCATCTATGATAGATGAGAAGGATGCAATCAGATATATTAGTCCTGAGATTAAGAAGTTGCTAAATAAGAATTGGAACTTATTGCAGTTAGATGAAATATTAAGAAAGACACTACCAGTTCATCCACAAATAACATATAAAAAGGCATCTTCCCTAGGGGAACATCTGTCTGAGTGTTACATGGTTCCACAAAAAAGACAGGTCTTGAACTGGTTGGAACAGAAGAAATTTGGATTCTGGAAATGTGGAAAAAGCAAGGCATGCTCAATTGGGAAGAACACATCCAACATCAAACATATAATGGAAAAACAAATAAATTCAGAGAGGGAATTACATGTGAGACAACATGTGATTTCTGTATTGGAATGCGCATGTGGGAAGAAATATTAGGGGAGCACTGTGAACAAATTAAAACTCTGCATACTCCAACGTCTTAGAGCAATCAACAGTAAAAATATGATATATTCCATGGTGAAGCATATTTGGTAACAACACAATGGAGAAGACACAGGACAGTACTACGTGGCTTACAACGCATAAACCCCAACCCCAGAGGTGGGGAATTAAGAACAACAATTGCGGAGAATGGAATCAAGATGGATAATCCTAATGGGTACTGATACTCCTTGGGGTTTGAATGCAGATGCAGATCTACATGCCCATCTGTGAGAAGGGATGGAAGACAAAGAAAAAGAAAACCCAGATGATTTGACTTCACTAGGGAATCAATGTTTAAATATTACTCCCATACAAGATCAGTATTAGGTTAAGTAAATCTGTTTAATAGAAAAATAGCAGCTTTTATTCAGTAGGATTATTGGAGCATTCAGTTAAACCAAATATTTGGAATATATTAACAAAAAAATATTTTTCTTCTGTAGAAAACAGTAAAACACAATAAGATAGTAGCCACACATGGAATATATGGTACTTTACCAACATTTATGTTCTATTATATCAATACTATGCCCCATACAATATACTATATAACAATTACTATTTTTGGTTGAATTAATTTGTACTCTAAGACTTCTTTGTTTTTAACTGTCACTACAGGTCAGATTAGCAGGACAGCACTAACCCACAGGGTCCCCAGTCCAAAAATCCCTTTCTTGAGTTAATTTGGGAGGTAAAAAAAGAAGAGTCTTATTTAAGAAATTATTAGGTAAATATGTGGTGCAATCCGCATCCAGTGAAAGGCGAATCAGGAATATATGCATAACCTTGAAATATGAATGAAGAGGTACTTTACCAGGACTCTTGCTGCCAGTATTATAATATTTCTTCTTCTGTTTCACACCATAGAATGCAGCATTGAGTGCCCATATTTCAAATTCTATAGGTTTAATTACACTCCCATATCAGTAGAATGAAAGAGATAATGAGAAAAAAAGAGGCAATAAAAATAGGTTTGAAAATCCTGGACTGGAAGGAGTATGTACTGTGAGTTGTGGGAGTGGTGTGTGAGCAGAGGCAGTGGTTTCTTTCGAATACAAGTAAGCCACCCAAACACATTGAATGTTATGGCCAGTTGAAGGCTCAGGCGGAAACGCGTCACCATTTTTATGAGCACCAATTACTTTGTAAACAAATAAATAAAGAAAAATATCGAGTTTCAGATCTGGTTGTGCCACCTTTCATTTCTCTCTTCCGTTTGGGGACCTACAACAAAGTTTGGCAAGGTGAGAGGTTCCTGAGGGGGAGGAAAATATTATATATATATATATATATATATATCAAAAACGAAGTTGTCCTCATGTGAAAGTGCACTCCCAACAGGTTATATAAACGGAAAGAAAAAGCAAAGCCAGCAACTCACAGTGAACTCTTTAAGCAGTTTCATTATTCCAGGCCTTAGGTTATAAAATCATCTCTGGACACGTGTTTCAAGGTCAATCCTTTCTTCAGCAGAGAAAAATATAAAAGTGTTTCACCCTCGTAGATGCAGCCAGTGCTGGAAGTGTTCCAGGCATTTCTTTTTTTACTGAAAAGACCGGCATGGCTTCAGCTTGTCTAATTACAGGCACCTGATTAGTCTCTTTAAATACCAGTCCGCCCCAGTGGGCCTCTCAAGTGAGTAACAGTGCATGCTGGTTGTGGTGGTCCTGCAATTTTTTCATTTTGCCCTAAGTGGGTTGCTGGAGCCAAACGAAATAATGAACCAAAGTGCAAAACCTTTGTAGGCGAATCCAAAGTAAAATTGTCAGATTTGCTGTGAATATCCCAACCTGATTGCTCTTATGTGACAATCCATTTTTAGTCACACAGACCTGCTTCGATGTGCAGTGGTGCTGCTTTCCCGACTGGACAGGCCGGTTAATTATCAAAAAGAAAGTTGTCCTCATGTGAAAGCGCACTCCCAACAAGTTATATAAACGGGAAGAAAAAGCAAAGCCAGCAACTCACAGTGAATTCTTTAAGCAGTTTCATTATTCCAGGTCTTAGGTTATAAAATCATCTCTGGACACGTGTTTCAAGGTCAATCCTTCCACATATATAAAATCTATTTTAAGGTTCATACAAAACATGTGCTATTCAACTGCTATTTAATCGGATTCAAGAATGTAAAATCTATGAAAGAACCAATACTGGAGTAAGAAAATATTTATCTTTCATAGATTCACATGTGACCCACCTTCCTTCCCTGAGAGGCTCACCTTCTGTCATTTGGTGTTTATCTACACTCGGCTCTTAAAAAGTCTTAAGGACTGGAGCTTCTCAAAGGAGTGTTGCAACTTGATTGGTTGGAGCTTTTGTTTAGTCTCTTTTATTTAAAAACAAATTACTAGGATATGTTTCCAAATGGAAGGGCCTATGGCCTTTACAGTGTGTCAGTATCATTGCACTGCTTTCTAATAGTACTGTGTAACTCCCATCTCAATTACAGGGAATGATTCAATCATGTGAATCTATGAAAGATACCAATACTGGAGAACTACAGTTACAGGTAAGTAACTTATTTTCTTTTAATGTTTATTTTCTGTGGTAGGATAGGGTATAACAAATACTCATAGTTTATTTGCTTGTGTGTATGTACTGATTTGGGTTTCTAAAATGGTATAAGCTACTCTTAATTTATTTTGAGTTCTCTGGACAGACTTGTCCTGTGAATATCTTTCTTCCAGTTTGGATAGACCAATGGGAGGAGTTTGAACTACTTGTATGTTTCTCTGTAGAGGTAAAGCTATATCTAGGACCCGGCAGGCCACAACAGTTAACTGAGTGTGTTCCTTACAAAATAGGGTTTACATCAGTCTACCACTGACAGGAGGAAGAGGACAGCCCTGTATAGACATCTAATCCAGGACTGCTGTAGATCACTCTGATTTTGACAGTTTTTCTCCTACCGGGGTTTATAGCAAGGGAATTGTTTGTCTTCTGAGAATGCATTATGGTTGCCGCTGCCTACGAGCAGCTGGCCAAGTACAACCTCAAGGGGTTTACTCTAATGAGAAACCTTGCATATGTACCAAGACCTTTCCTGGAGAGAAAGCAGCAGATTCCACTGCACATTGTTCAGAGGGGTCACCTTTCACATTAGCCCTTCCTTGCATCTCACCCTCATTTACTTATCCTTCAGCAGATCATGCCGCTATCCTCCGGTAGGGAGTTTTGGACAAAAGGGTGTTACTCCAACTATTTCTGGCTCCAAAAAAATGACTCTGGCGTTATTAGACCTTTGCCCCCTGCATTCCTTTCTGTGGAAGGACAAATTCAAGATGCTCACTGGGTCTTTCCGCGCTGGTTTCGGTTTTAGTAATGATGAAAGATTGGTGTGGAGCTTTCAGTTCACCAGAAACTAGAGGCACCTGATCCCTATTTCTCCCATGTGACCATCACAACCCAGAGGATTTATCTGCAACTTCTGCGAATTCTAATTGGGATAGGGAGAACAACCAGTTTTTCGTTGGCTATATCAGTGCTAAAAAAAGGATAGTGTGTGGAAGTGAGCCAGGTCCGGCTGGCTGGCTCATCCTGTTTATAAAGCTAGGCTATGCTATGGCCATAAAGGAGCCCTTGAAAGCCTTCAGGCTCATTCCACTGGTGTCAAGGTTGCTTTATAGGCATTGGCAAAGGCCTCCTGTTTTAGACATCTGCAAGGCTTGCACATAGGCATTCATTCCCTAAGCACTACTGCATCAATGGTCAAGTTCATAAGGAGTGCCATTTTGCCCACATGGTATTGCAGAACTTCTTGTTGTGAGTCCACACCTTCTATTCATCACCTTGTGGGCGGTCCTGCTTGGGTATCCTTCAAAATATGAGGAATTAGGTTAGAAGTATCTGTCAGAAGAACAAGATACTTACCTTAGGTAATACATATTCTGGTGGATACACAATCTAACCTCAAATTCCTCACTGCCCTGTCTCCTCCCTGTTCTTTGATGTGGACTCCTGTATCTAGAAAGGCCCTATGTTAGTTTTGGCTCCCTGTCACCTCCAGTTTGCCTTGGTTGACCCGAGTCTGTGAGTGTAGATAACTGGTCTCAACATGCAGGGATGGCTATATGGCAGATCACTTCGAGAGCCGTGCAAGATTGCTGCAGTCAGATGGTGCCACCTGCAGACTTGCAGGAGCAACTGTTTGAGGAAACTCCAGATGCAGTCTGGGACTTGGGGCTATTCAAATGCGAGGAGTCTGGGGTTAGATGAAGTATGGACCAGAAAGAGCATTACCGAAGGGTAAATTGCTTGCTTTTCAGGTTACAATCATTCAAAGTCAATAACACCTTTTCTTTGTGCCAATAGAAATCTTATTTTCATGTGGTGTCTATTAAAACGAAAAGGAGTTACTGTATGTGCAGGGACGTATGTCTGCCTGCTATGAAGCTCATGCTCTTCTACTTAACTCCAGGCAATGTTTAATATATATATTTTTTTATTTGAGATTCTTATTGCAAGCATGTAGCTGCCACTTTTAGGCAATGGCATGCGTTTTTGTCTTCTTTATATTTTGTGTCATAGCTTTCCCAAAAAAAAAAAAAAGACAAACTAAAAAAACAAAGTACCCTTCACACCTGCATGCCTGAGGCCTGACCTACTGGCTTTGCCTGTGGTAAAATACATTTTTCTGACGGACTAGACATCCGCTCCTATGCCTAGTTTCTGCTCTGAAATCACACATCTTCATCGTTATGCCTATCTTTTTCGTTGCTCCTGTCCTTGCTGACGGATCTGATTGATGAATGCCTCTAATAACATTCCATGAAATGGCCAGGCCGACCAACACCATTCCCGCATCTTCTCTCTTTTTTGTACACATTAGGATTTGATTCCTGCAAATCTGTTCATAATAAAAGTTCACAAATTGCATGCAACAGTTGCCAATGTAGAAGATTTTTCGTCAATTGTTTCAGTTTCTCCCTGTTTACTTGGATGTGACTTATACTTCTCCATAACCAGATTCATTTCCTTCCCATAGCATCCTTCCCTATTTTAAATTGTACGTTTAAACCAGTCAGTGCCAGTAGTCTGTATCAGGCTGATGCTTATCTCGCCCAAGCCGCCGCCTCCTCCTAGACAGTGTTCAAAAAGTGACCACTTCCTCAACCTAAGTACTTGGCCCTTCTAAAACTTTCCCATAAGCAGAACACATCTTCAACCAAATACCCCATTTCGTTGGTGGTTCTCCTGGAGTTTGTAAAAAGCAGGATGTGGCAATACTTTTGAAATGGCATAACAAAGGACACCCAGAATGCTAAACAGAAATATCCCTAAATAAACAGAAATAAAGTCACTGTTGTCTTTTAGTGACAAGTTACACAAGAAATCCCACTGTAATATTTTGCTGATGGTGGAATCACAGCCCAAAACAATCCATGTAGTCTGGCTTGGATTCTCAAAACAGCACCCAAGAACACAGTCAGGATTTCAGATACTACAGGAAATGGCAGCAGCCTGCTTCCCTTGAATATAAATTCAGCCTGTATGCACTATACTATGTCAGTATAAATAAAACGAATATTTCTTGAAAAGAAAGGCAAAAAAAGCAAGATTGTTACTGGTACTCTTACTAGGGCGAGAGATCGCACGCTCACCTCTCTATCCATGCTTTATGGTATGCACACCATCAAAGCTTCTGAAGGAGGAAAACAGATCCCGAAGCAATTGCCACAAATGTTTTTTCCTGGACTGGACTCGGGAACAATCTTAAGCTTTTCCCCATTTGTCATTATTCTTGGCTGCCAATTACAGGGAGGCACAAATGTTCTGGAATTGTCGATGGATTGGCCACTTCTTCTCATATCACTCCCAAAGACACGAAGGACCCTTCGAGCCAAGTTCCCAATCTACCTTTCAAAGGTATGTTAGAGCTATCAGCATTGGAGTATTTCTGTCTCTTGCCGTACACCACTTAAGTATATAACCTGTTGGGAAACTTTGTGTAATAATTGGAATAATCAATGGCAATTCTCTCAGATTTTTACCTTTGTGACCTCTTTGGCAGTTATAGGAAAGCCATGTGGTATGGTTAATAGTTATTGTTCATTAGTATCTTTGGACAGGACAGCGTTTACAGGAGACCAATTGTGGTGCTTCCACTGATGTCACCTTCTTCAAGGTGTTAGATTACCCATGATTGAGGGTTTTATGTCAGAATATTGTACACAGTAATATAGTTTGACATTAAGTATAGTCCTAAGTATTCATAAAAAATTTCTTCCCACTGGGCATCGATTTTCCAATACTGACTCCAATGGGGTGATAGTTTCAGACATTATTTAGGACACAAGATTTATGTAAGACAATGTTTCGGTAATGCATCAACTCGAGGGGTCGACCCAATCTCTGTGAGCTCTGATGCTCCGTGACACCAAAACTTGCAAAACTTCCTGTAGAGCCCCATACCAAGGTAAGACGTTTTCCTGAAGTACCTCTCAAGGCAATGTTAATAGCAAATATTTACCACTGTTATTGTGAATCTGCAGGTGTAGGACATGTCAATATTTTGCATGTGCAAATTGAGTAATCGGCCTGCTCAGTCTTTAATACACCACTTAACAGTGTTTAGTCTTGTTCCAATCCGTTATGCTTGCATAAGAAACATAAGCACATACATTTTGCATGCTTGAATCTGACACCAGTTGCACATTCACAAAACACACAAATATACAAGTTTATTAGGGAGCAAAATATCCTATTGAAGATCAGGCCTTGTTATGAGAGGGGTAATAAGCACTGTACTAATTGCTATAAAAGACTGGTGCATAGAGCATATCTGATTTTGTGTAATCTGTCTTCAGGGGGCTCACTAACAAAAATAAATCTTTCTCCCAAAGATATTTATACTCAAATAGATAATTTGTTCATAAATAAAATGCACCTTATTTAAGATGGGAATTGGGTCTAGGCCTGTATTCCTCGTCAAAGCACTTACCTTATTCTAGTATTCCTTGATTGTTTTTATTTAATAATATATAAATCACTGCAAAGAACCATCTGTTGGCCTCTAAGCATTTTGGTGAGTGAGTACACATACAGATTGGTGTGTAACAAAATAGTGCCCGGTTGATTTAAAAAAAAAAAAAAAAAACAGAAGCTCCATCCTGTGAAAGTGTGGCTGACGAGGGTCATATGTCCTGATAGCTGACAAAGTCTTAAAGAGCAGAATGCTACAAATAGAAAACGTGCATGTCGCATTAGGTGTCTGACCAGCCACTATTATGATGATTGAGCAATCACCCCACGTCTCCCCATGCCAACTACAGCTGAGAAGATCCACAGGAGACATTCAGTAGACACAGCAAAGAGCAGAAAACGCTACCCCCTCCCCCATCAGGCAACCAGACGATGCTGAACCTTGCGAATCATCCTATGACAAGGGGAACTCCAGAAACTGTCATCTCTCCATAAAGGCCCGTAGTTGTCTGTCAGAAAAAACAAATTCATGCTTCAGTATCCCATAGCACCCTGGCTAATAGTCTATTGCCATGTACCCTGCCACTTCCAAAAGGCCTTTGGCAATCTCTCAACCTTGCCTTAGAGACTCTTTTCCAGCCTTCAGACACCCCTAGCTAACATCAAACACTTGAATACCACTCTCCGACATTCTGGATCGCCTCTTCGAGACTTTAGATTCATTCAGTATTCAGAAGCCCCGATTGGATAATTCGATACATCAACCAAAATCATGTTGCAGCAACTTAGTTAATCAGCCACCACCAGACATCACTCAGAAATTGTGAACATACTTTCAGATACTACCTGCAGGCTGGAATAGGCATAAGGGAGTACAGAGAAAGCTATTTTGAAGAGCTCCACAGATATTTCAATGCCTGAGTGGCTTAGCTTTTTATGTAACAAGACTGGAAAATTGCTATTGCAGACCTCTGCAGAAATTATCACCAATAATTTCTCCAAACTAGTACAATAGTGCCTTTCCAGTCTAGTATTACAGAACACTTGACGGGGCCCTAAAGAAACCCTCTGCTAGAATTCTGACAACTCAACAGTTCAGAACATACACCAAGTCAGCCCTGTGCCTCCCCCTGCTCTTCCTTTCCCAACTACCCCAGATGGTTTTTAGGGAATAGCAGAGATTCTTTTCCTATGTTCAGGTACCTACACCTGATATTTGGACATCACTCAGACTGTTGGTCTGCCTATAGACATACACTGCAGTCTCTCTTAGAGACAGGCAGAGCCTTAAGACTTACTGCTATATACTCCCAGCTGGCTCCTAAACTCTCCCATTCAACGCCTTAGTGACCCTCAGCATATTGGAGAGACTCACATTGCCCTTTGCTTCCCACAGGCCCCCTTGTCTGTCCTCACAACATTTGTTGAAAAGCCTCCAGAAACCATAAGCATAATCTCGGAGACCTTCAGTATGTTCTGTCACCAGCTGTTGTTTCTTACATTCCCACAGCTGCCTCTTCATTCTGTACACACCTTTAACTGGCCATCAATGGCCATCATAATACCTCAGAGACCCTTGGTGGGACTTTAAACATCACGGGCATCAGTGGTCCTCAGCATACCCTCAGAGGCCTTAGGTCTTAACTGGTCTTCAAACACCCTTAATTGAGCTCTTGCATAGAAAGCCCTTTTGCAGTTGCATAGCCTGAGGTTCGCAAATCAGTGTTTGCCACCTAAAAAGAGATATTTCAATGTGATAAACCCTTTTCCAATCGGGAAAAGCCTTCCTGAATGTCAGAGGGGTTTTGTAGCTTACTCTGCATTGCAATTAGTAGGGGTGTCCCCTCCTATAGGCCATCCACAATGAGATGAGTCAGTGGCTAGTGACCATTATTGTGGATGCAAACCAATGAAAAGTAACAAACCTGTCGCAGGCAGTGGTAACTCATTTGCAAAGGGAAAGATATTGTTATAGGATTCCAACATGGCCACGTTGCAGGGTAGACAAAGGGAAGAGAATATTGGTAACGGAGATACTCAAGATCGCACAGGAAATCAGAGGATAATAGAAATCCAATGGGGAATCATCACAAGGTAACAGAATGTCAAAGAATAGAAAGAAGAGGCACTCAAGCCATTTTAGCCTTCAGAATAACTAAAAACCAAGATGTGTAAAACATACAATTAATGGCATTAATAAATAGGGAAAATGGGGTAAATCATTTGGAAGCTCCACAAATTCCTCACCCGCCATTGTTATAGATACGGATTGCAAATATCCACATGTAGAATAAACATGCAAAGGCAGGGCCTCTGGAACTGATGCTGCATATGATTTTATTGAAGTAACATAAAGACAATACTTAAATTGTATGATAAACACCACCTATGGTTCCAGTTGTGCCCACAAATGGTGTTGATCACACAGGACAGGCTATACAGCAATAGCAATGGAGGAACTAAAGAGGACAAGTGCTGAAGAGGAAAAAAGGGTACACAAAGGAATCGCTTGGCAAAATGGAAGCAGACAAATCAAGCTAACAAACTGGTAACTAAGGCCAGCAGGAATAAAACGGTAGCACACTGGCAATTGAAAGTAGTCAAAGGGAAGGAAAGACAGGGCCTGGGAAAAGGGTAGTTACTGAATTAATGAAAGTTTAAGAAGCACAGATGCACTAAGTAGCGTTAGCTCTGGAAACAAGGGAGTGTTGCAGGACAAGTCAAGTTATAGGAAACAAGGATTTTATTGTAGATCAGAATCTGTAATCTGCAAACGAGGATTAGGAATAGGCTAGAAATCGTGAACTCTGAAAACAAAGGTTTAGCCAAACAGGAACATTGCTACAATGACCAACGCTAAACTGAAAAAATCAGAAGCTTAAGAGAGCTCTCAAGTGATCAAATGTCTGAGATGAGACCAAATTATCACTTGTCAGACACAGGTCTGCTGATTCCTCCATACACTCTTGGCCTGCAAGGGTGGAAACAAAGCAGTGATCAGGGAATTTTAATAAATGGAGGATGTGGCAGGAAAATCATATAGGCCCTCATTATGAGTTTGGCGGGTGGCAGAGGCCGCCCGCCCAACTCATTTACATGGAAGACCGCCATGCCGGTCTTCCACCCGCCGGCCCTATAAGGAGTTCCCCACTGACCCTGCGGGGAAAAGGAACTGAACATTGACGCCAGCTCATAATTGAGCCGGCTGTGCATTTGGGCAGTGAAAAGTGTGATGGGGCTGTCCATGGGGTGTCCTGCACTGCCCATGCCAAGTGCAGGGGCCCCCATGGGGCTCCGGGCACCCCCTTTCTGCCACTCTTTGCATAGCGGGGCTACTGCCATGCAAAGGCTGGCAGAAAGGGGACTCCTAACGCTTAGGGCAGCGCTGCCCTGGTGGATTGAGACCGCCAGGCTGGTGGCTGGCGGCAACCTGGCGGTCGGACTGTCGTGGCCCCACCTCAGTCATAAGAAGGTGGCCTTCAGTTTCGGCAACGGTCCGAGCGCCACTGCGAGTCTGGCAGTCCATGGACTGCCACACTTGTAATGAGGCCCATAGTCTGGCTTGGATCTGGAA
This sequence comes from Pleurodeles waltl, assembly GCF_031143425.1. Classification (NCBI taxonomy): domain Eukaryota; kingdom Metazoa; phylum Chordata; class Amphibia; order Caudata; family Salamandridae; genus Pleurodeles; species Pleurodeles waltl. The sequence continues at coordinate 122,830,247 of NC_090448.1, read as the reverse complement.
TATGGGTTAAATCCAGCACATTTTCTCAGAAACTCTAAAGCAATTTTAGTATGTGCCACAAGGTCAAGGGTTCTGAAAAGTTATAGCCTTCAGAAGGAAAACCATGCTGGTTATCACAAAATTTGACATGGATCTGAAAGTAGTGAGCATTTCAGAATATTGTCCAAGAGGTTGAAAATCAGTATGGATATAGAAGGTGGTCAGGAAGCTTAGTTGAAGAAAGGAAAGGCCAGAGTGGTAAGTGTGAAAGCGCAAGGAACAAATTGGGACAGGTGCACGTGGGGCAGCTTCCCTACTGGAGATTGTGTCAGGTGGTCTTTGGGGGAGTAAGCAGTGGCTTCTCCCACTGATGCCTTCTCAAAATGTTAACGTTTTATTTTATTTTAAAGCAGCATCAGTTCCTTTACAGAACATAAACTGCTTTAAAAACACACTTGACCCTTGGAAGCCACAATCCCTGTGTTCAATAAGTAATCACAGATAGGTCATTCTGTGAAGCTCTGAGAACGAACAGTTTGCAACATGACTTATTAACACATCTGTAACATCATGAAATAAAAGGCAGGTCGCAAAAAGTAAATGCTCAGGTACATTTATCAATGTTTCACGCAATGCACTGTCACCATGGTGTGCTGCGTGAAGGCAAAGGGCAGAAATGCACCATATTTAACATCATACTTTCCCTGCCTTGCACCAATGCAGGCACCCTTGCGCTGTTCTCCAAGGGTGCTTGCATTGCAGACAGGATTGTTTTTGCGCAGGAAGGGTTTGGTATTTGATAAATGTAACTTAGTAATTGTAACGACCTTGCACCCCTTTGCAAGGTGCAAGGGCGATACAACTAACTTATAAATATGCCCCTCAGTTTGCACCCACTATCTTTGACTAGTCTCTAGGTATACAAGGTTCCCTGGAATTTAGCTACCTTTACACACCTTTGACCCACCTTCAGACAGACCCATCTGGTCATTAGATTCCACCAGATGCATATCAGAGACCTTCAGCCTGGCTATCAACATTCCAGGCAAGCCTTCAGCAAGGACCCCCACCACAAACCCCTCTTCTAGCTACTCTCCTGGAATCCCTCCTCGCTGCACCCCCCACCATTAAAACAAGTGAAAAAGCATTGGCAAATCCGACACATCTGGTATTGGATGCCATCCTTTCAAACTTGGTCAAGACTTCTATTGTTTTATCATGTTTTTATACAAACCTTTTTTTTTAGAAATTCTGCTAGGTCCTCATTCATCTTAAACAATAATTGACCAAAAGCAAAAATATTTATTTGGTTTCAAACAACACACGTTGCTGTAGTAGTCCCTGAGCTACTTTTTGTGCAGATGTGCTCTTTCTGAAAGAGCAGAATGCCACCATGCACAGTGAAGTTAGCCAATGACTGAAGTGGGCTGACCGTTTGCCCTATGTTGTATGCTGTAGTGGGTAGAACAAAAATGTGAATGACGAAATCCAGATAAGGTTATACGTATACTTTTACCACAATCAAAAGGTCTTGGCTGACACAAGACCTAAATAGAAACCAAAATGTTAAGTGTTCTTCATCTCAGCTGATGATATATGAATGGCTCTTTCTAATGTGGTCAATATGATTATATAGCTCAACAGATAGTGCAGTGAGGCTTTAGTCCTTTGCTGTATTTACTCAGGGAACACAATCCTTTTATAACAGACCCTATTATCTAAGTGCAGCCCGATGTCCTGCTGGTGAGGACAGCAAGCTGACGGACTACGAGCAGTGAAGGCTGAAGCTACAGCTCATTCTCCATGAAATTGTTCATGTGATAGAAGAGGATGTGACCCAGGAGGGCATCCTCATAGGTGCTGCAAGGGAGAAAATAAAGTGTTTTCCGAAATACATGAATTATTCTTTCCTTCTTCCAGGAGTAAAACGTTCAATACTGCATTATGTGCTGTAGCAGCTGGCCCAGTGGCACAAGTGTAACTATTTTTTTTTTAACCCAGAATATCTGTGAATTTGTGGTGAGGAAGGACTGATAGGCTGTGTTTATTTTTGTGTCCTGTCTGCAGAATTCTAAGAATCAGTCGGTTTTGTTGAATACCCCCCCCCAACCAAAATCTTTTGAAAATAAATCAAGAGCATCAGTGAGTGTAGGGTGCTGTAGTAAAATGCACTCTTATTGGCATGTGTTACTCTCCTGTGTGGGCCAAGTGTTAGGACAACCTATACCACATGACCACAAATTGATCCTTCTACATATAACCACTGACGTCAAGGAAGATAGCTATAAGAAGGAAGTGCTGTGGTTGGGTGTGACTATGGTTAAAGGGGACATTGCCCGCCAATGGAAAGATGGCGCACTGCCCTCGATCGAGAAGTCTGGACTCGTGCATGAGCATGGAAGAACCGGTTTAAGAGGCAAGCGGCTGCCCTCAAAAATATATAAATCTGGCAAAGCTGTGTGGATTACAGAGGGATCACCATCACACAGAGAGATCCACGCATTACTACTTTAGAGACAAATCTGTACATATGCATTTCAAAGGAACAGAAGAACGATGGGCGGAGCACCCTACAAGTAGTGAACAGGGACAGAATTCAAGGCGGGTGGTGTGGTGGACGGTGAAATGCAGTGCCTTGCTGCAATGTTATTGTGTTGTATTGCAACATTTATATCAATTAAACCAATACAATGTTCCCCCAAATAAAAAGGGCATCAGTGAGGCCACTGAATGCAGACTTGTCATCCCTTCACCAGCACTACTAACTTTAAGAGAATTGCAATGAGAAGTGAGCTTTAAGCCTTCAATCAATGCTTTCCTCTAGATGTTTGCGGTATTTATAGTATTTATATCTGCTCTGAATGAGGTAAATCAATCTTTTTCACAGACCCCTTTGGTAAACAGTTTTAAGTGATTTTTGACTGCGTGGCTTATAGATCATGGAAAATACTTATTTATTAAAATAAAATAAGGGCCTACTCACCAAGTCATTCATTTGGGAGTATATTAGTGCTCCTGTAGTGCTGCTTCACATACTAGACAATGCCATTACTGATTGGTTAAGCATGCATATACTAAGCACTCCTACAAAGGCGAAGGCAGTTGCAATTCACAAAAGGTACATCCACATCTACCCACAGCCCAAAAAGACACACATCTATTAGAGCCAAGCCTTGGAGTATGTCACACACAGCACATGGCCCCTGACAGGTACTTCAAGTGAATCATACTCAAACCTGTTGTGGCAGGAGCCAATGCTACCAGAACAAAGCCCTAAATCTAAAAACGAAAAATTAAAAGAAACGTTGTCATGTATTTGTCGACAGCTATAAAAAACACATTGTAAAAGTACTTAAAAAATAAATTAATTTAAAAATGGTCATTTACGTTATGAACCTGCAGGCATGTATAGATCACGTGGTAAAAATGCAAACACAACATGCACAAACTTAAACATATAAATTGCTAATTATTTAAACAAACAGGACATCTTGCATATATCACCACACACACACCTTTCTCCCCCCTCCCCATCTCACCAAACAACACACACACATTCACCCACTCTCGTCCCACAAAACTGTAGCTAAGGGCTGGCTATGTAACATCTCAAGCATGTCAAACTGCAATTTGATTGAGCTTTTAAAACGCAAGTGCTATAAGTGGTGCACACACAGTTTGAGTCCGTTTTAGCACTCGCGCACTAGTTTGAATGACTCTTAAATGCATCATCTCTTGGAGTCAGAGGATGAGACTGGAAAGGTGATTTGTACACATTATACGTTGACTAATGTGACTTAAACAGATTGGTGAATCATGTCACATTCTTAGGCTTTGTTTTAATAGGACACCTTCTCATGCAACCCGGGTTTAAGGGCAAATATGTCACGTCATAGAAGAGGGCAATTTATATCATCTGATGAGACTGGTGCTAAAGGTCAGATAGAAGAACACGGTTTATTCCTATTGAGGTAAAATTGGTAATATGACAGGAACGCCGGATTATTTCAATATTAGAGAAAGATGATAAATCTAAAAAATTAAGGTGTTATGTAAAACGAAACATTTTATCATAGTGACTACAGTGAAGCTTCTTACGTGTTGAGTATAATTGGGTCATTCTGACATCTTCCAAGCAGGCAGTCATGAGTTCGAATCCGTTTAAGGCCGACTCAAATTTCCGACCTGCCTAGATAGGTACACTGAGTACTGTAAAATTGGGTAATACTAATACAGTTATTTATAGCGCTTAAAACTGGACGCAGCCCAGTATGAATATTTTAAAACCAAGGAGTATTATTATTATTAAAACTGAATGTATAATTTAACAATCTATATAGTTGTATCAGAATTATGCAAATGAATATACTCACATGTATTACTGTGATGTTCCCTATAGAAGAGGTGATTTTACGAGATACAATAGAATTGCATTTGATGGCTGCAATGAACATCTTTTTAGTTCAAGAAAGCTGTATTTTGTTGAACAATGTCTCAAAGATAGTATGACAGCAGGATATAAAATAAGAACAGCACAGTAAGTGTAACACACATTGTCGTGTGTGGTAAATAGTTCACAGTACACACTGAATTGTAGAGAAATACAAACATCCATCTGGACCAAAGCAAATGTGAAAGCGACAATTATTATTTCTACCTGTTATAGTAACATACATCAAAATGAGTTTGTATATATACGTAGGGAATCAAATGTTGAACAATTAAGAGTATAAGTATGGAAAGAACACAGAACGATATACCAAAATATGTATGTACAACTGGCGTTCTAATCCTTCAAGGTGTTTTTTTTGTTTGCCCAAAAATTGTCTGGCGCACACCAATTCATTTCCCCAGTGATTTCCAAGGAGAAACTTGCAAGGAACTATTATCCGCACCTCAAATAAAATAAATATATTGTTTTCAAGCAGCAAATTTAATGCTGGAGGTATTTTTCCAATTTATGAGAATTCGTTTACAGGCTAGAGTGAGCGTCAGGTCTAAAAGATGTCTGTCCATTTCTTGTAAATGAGTGATGGTGGTGCCTGTCAGGAGGTATGTAATCTTTTCCAGAGGGTGAATGGTAAACAGTGTTTTAATAAAGTCAAAAATATCTCTACAGATTCTTTTTAGCACGGGACAATAGAAAAGCACATGAAGTAGATTGCCAATGTTGGCATTACAATTGCAACAATGAGGGTTTTGTCTAAGATTCAATTTGTATAAATGAGAGATGGTCCAAAACGTCCTATGTAGAAGCATATATTTGGTTTGTAATGGGGGTGAAAGGTGATTTCCATCTCTTCCTCCAATCAAAATGGTTGCAATTATTCACGGTATCACCCTCCCATTTATTTTTGAGTTTCTGCAGTAATTTGGTCAATTTAGGTTGTAGAAGGTTATTGATTTTAGATACCGCCTGGCCAATCTTAGTGAAGTTTTGGACAAATTGTGGAAAAGAGGGATCACTGTCTGTAAATGTCAGCTTACTTCAGCAAACTTTTTAGTTTTAAAATTGTATAAAAATCAAGATTATTCAGAGCATAAGTTTTTTGTAAGTTAGCAAAGGACAGAGGATTTTTACATCTACCCAGTTCTTTAAACACTGCAATTCCTTGGGAAGCCCAGTCAATTCTGTTGAAGTGACTGACAATTCAATTGAATTTTCAGGTTTTTCCAGCTATAGGCCAAGTTAGAGGTATATGTTTTGTTGTGTAGAAGATACTCAACTTTTAGGATGGCCATTTTTAGTAATGTTCAGAATGTATTTAGAATGTAGGGGAATTGTTTTGTCCATGGAAAGGTACAACGTTAAATTTCCAATAGAGAAAATCAACTCTTCTATTTCTAACTATAGTGGGCAATAGGCTTAATTTGGGTTAGCCACTTAATTCCCTGTTTTGTGTTTGGTAGGTAATACAATTGGCTAGATTAACACCACCCATTTTCTTTGACAGTCTTAGGGGGTCATTACAACCCTGGCGGTACAAGACCGCCAGGCCTGTTATGACGGAAGCACCGCCAACAGGCTGGCGGTGCTTCGCAGGTCATTACGCGGTCGCACCGCCGGGGTAGTAATCCGCCAGGGCAGCGCTGCTAGCAGCGCTGCCCAGGGGATTACGAGTCCCCCTACCGCCAGCCTTTTCCTGGTGGTTTGAACCGCCAGGAAAAGGCTGGCAGTACGGGGAGTCACGGGGCCCTTGGGGGGCCCTGCACTGCCCATGCCACTGGCATGGGCAGTGCAGGGGCCCCCTGACAGGGCCCTGTGCAGCTTTTCACTGTCTGCTGTGCAGACAGTGAAAAGCGCGACGGGTGCAACTGCACCCGTCACACGGCCGCAACACCGCCAGCTCCATTTGGAGCCGGCTTCTGTGTTGCGGCCGAGATCCCCGCCGGCCCAGCGGGGATCTCCAAATGGCCGTGGTGGGAGTGCGGCTGCATAGGCGGCCGCCCGGCGGTCCGATCTTGGCAGCTGGCTTCAGCCGCCCGCCAAGGTCGTAATGAGGGCCATAATGTCTTCAGATACATTCTAGGCTTTTTTTGCCAAATAAATTTGTTGAAAATAGCATCCAGTAATTAGGCAAAGTTAAGCGAAGTGTACTTATAGGGTAATTAACTATAGGTGTTATCTCCATTTTCAGTGTCTCAGTAATTCCCCACCACAATAAATATTTTAGGGACCAACCCTCCAGTAAGTAATGGATTGAGTAGCATCTTCAGTTACAATTAAATATCGCCAGCATACACTGCAGTTTTAACTGTCAGGTTTTTAGTCTAATGCTCACAATATTTTTGTTAATCTAATATGCAATGTAGGCTCAAGGACAAGTAAGAATATGGAGGGGAATCCATCACCATTTTAATAAAGGTTTCCCCTAAGTCGAATTTCTGTAGAACTACTCTGAGATATGTCCAATAAACTTCAAAAAATACCTTTTCAGTGTCTAGCATAATAGCTACTGCTGATGGAGTTGAACTTGTGAACTTTATCAATAATACGGCAGAAAAGTCTACAATTGTCACAAGAAAGGCAGTTTTTCAAAAACCCTACTTGGTATGGATTCTGTAGTTTGAATATATGTTGGTGCAACCTATTAGAAGACAGTATCTTGGCATATATTTTACAATATAAGTTTATCTGGGGAATAGGCCTATCGCACTTGGGTAAAAGGAGTCTTTGCACTCTTTAGGAATTACTGTTATTATTGTCTCAGTGGGTGTACCACTTACTGTAACTGAAGTTGGAACATGAGTGTAAAGTTGTAATACGGGGTCAAAGAGAAGATTCCCATAAATTTTAAAAAATTGCACTGAGAAACTGTTCAGTTAAGGTACTTTTTCAGTGACTTAATGGTAGCAATTATATCTACATTTGTAATAGGGAATTGATGAACAGTCTATATTCATCATTCAGGGGGAAAGTACAATTTTGTTTCTAGAAATTGTCGACTTTCTAAGGTAGGTACAGATTCATTAGGAAAGTAAAGATTCTCATAGACATCCTTGAAAGCATCTACAATGTTATGGTGGTTTGTATACAGTTGTTGTTGTCTTTAATTGAAGTAATATTGTTTTTTGTTGCTTACGTTTCAAGTAAGAAGCTATCATTTAGCCCACTTTATTAGCTTCACATAGTTTGATACTCTCCTGTCTGTTTGTTAATCTAAATCCCTGCCCTTGTAATTAAGATGTTAATATAGTTGTATGTTTTATTTGTATGGAAAGATAATATAGAATTGTCTTTTGATCTAATGTGTTGCAGTTCTAATAAATTAATCTCTTTTGCTAAATAAAGATTGTAAGTTTAAATGTGCTTCTTTATTCATTTTTGTTCTGATTTGTATCAATACACCCCTACTTGTAGCTTTGAGTGCTTCCCACCTAATCAGAGGAGAAGAGCAGTTTTTGGTTTACAAATTAGAAATTACTCAAAAGCTGATTCAACTTCTTTCACGTTTCAGGGGATGCTAGTATTTCTTCATTCAAATTCCAAAGAGTTCTTTCATTTAGTAATAAAGCCCGATAGGGAGAGAGTAATGCAGGAGTGATCAGGGACTGGTCTTGGTTCAATGGAGGTTTGGTCGATGTTAGGAAACAAAACTACCTGATATTAATATTCAGTCAAGTCGTGAATAAGAATTATGGGGGTTCAAGGAAAATGTGTAATCTTTCGACTCTGTGTGTTGTAATCTCCATGTGTCTTTTAGTTTACATTTTGAACAGAGATTTTTCATAGCTTTGTGGTACGTTGGAGGCTAATACTTATAGGTGGAATTCATATTGAAGATGGGGTCCAGTTGTGAAGTGAACTCTCCCCCTAATATTGGCTACATTGAATTCCACCCCATCTTTGCTCAATTTAGAAATCCATCTGCCTTTGGTTTCTGTGACATTGGAGATCATGTTTATTCTAGTGGCCCGAGAAATTAAGCTTATAAGACCGTTTCTTGTGCTTATGGCAGGGGAACACATAGGGGGTCATTCAGACCCCGGCGGGCGGCGGGAGCCGCCCGCCTGGAGGGAACCGCCATATGGCCGCTCCGCGGTCGAAAGACCGCGGAGGCCATTCTGGCTTTCCCGCTGGGCTGGCGGGCGACCGCCAGAAGGCCGCCCGCCAGCCCAGCGGGAAACCCCTTCCCACGAGGAAGACGGCTCCGAATGGAGCCGGCGGAGAGGGAAGGTGCGACGGGTGCAGTTGCACCCGTCGCGAATTCCAGTGTCTGCTGAGCAGACACTGGAATTCAAAGTGGGGCCCTCTTACGGGGGCCCCACGACACCCCTCACCGCCATCCTGTTCCTGGCGGTCGGAACCGGCAGGAACAGGATGGCGGTGAGGGGGTCGGAATCCCCCATGGCGGCACAGCAAGCTGCGCCGCCATGGGGGATTCCCAGGGCAGCGGAAAACCAGCGGAAAACCGGCGGGAGACCGCTGGTTTTCCTGGTCTGACCGCGGCCAAAACGCCGCGGTCAGAATGCCCTGCGGGGCACCGCCAGCCTGTTGGCGGTGCTCCCGCATCCCCGGCCCCGGCGGTCCATGACCGCTGGGGTCGGAATGACCCCCATATTGTCTTAAATACCCCTATTTTGGAGGGAAAGAGCTGTTTGCAAATTCCATGTACATTCTTGCAGTAATGCCATATCACCTTGAAGTTTGCATAAATAATCTAGAAGTTCCTTTCTCCTTAACGGGTGATTTAAACTCCTTTTGTGCAATGAAATTACATTTAGACCAGTCTTAGTTAAAGGGGACAGAATTCACTAACAACATGTAACTTTCTAAGAAATAGTCAACAGTTTAAAAGTCAGAATTCTATAAGTGAGGCTGACCAGTGTGGAATGACCAATAGGTCTTTGAAGACTCATAAAACTATATAAGTATACAACTCCATACACATTAAGTACATCATAAAGTGCTCCACAACCAATGCAGAAAGGAAGCATTGATCCCGCTGCACAAAAATAGGAGAAAAACCCAGCCAGAAAAAACAAAACCCACCCCCCAAAATGTGTTTTATCGCCACACTTGACCAGCACATTTTGGGGGGTGGGGTTTGGTTTTGGTGGGTGGGATTTTCTCCTTCTATTTTTGTGTTGCGGTATAAATGCTTCCTTTCTGCATTGGTTGTGCTAATTGGTTTAGCTGCATGTCTCATCATCATCTTGGGTGAGGCTTCAGCAGAGACTGTGGCAGTGTGCTTGTGCAGCTTTCCTTTTCCTCCTCCTACATCAGGTTAAGTCACCTCAGTCACTACCTCAGGGTCTCCAGGGTTGTGATCTAGTGATGTAAAGAACACCATGTGGAGCACACAAATATACAAGTGATTGATTGTCTAATGTGATGGATTCAAAGGATCTATAGTAAATTTAGCAAACAGATCTTCAATTGTAAAATGTAAACACAAAAGATGAATAGATCATACAGCTGGTATGTGGCAAGTAATCATAAAAAATAAATCCTTTAATTGACATATAACAATTACATTACAAAATACCTCCCATATTGACCAATATTCCAACAACGTTAAGGTATGCTGGTGTAAAGGCTATTTGAACAAAATACTCAACATTTGGGCCCTGGACCTAATGCAACAAATGTACACACAAAATTTAAAACAAAAACAAACAATTAGATCCAAGGTAAGTCCATCCAAGAACACTCCTGCTTGTAATTGTGGAATTCAGCCGACACATATTTCATCCTGTTACGGACTTCATCAAGGCTCCTTAAGAATTATTTTAATCCATAGAGTTCCAGGGAGTCACTGCGTATGTAGACTTTTATGTATGGTAAGTATTCTTAATATATATGCCAAAGTTCACAATTGTGAGGAAAAATCAACTCTTCAAATAATCCTCGAGTATCTCACATGAAACACACAATAATGAGTTCCAAAGTATCACAAAGAACCGACAGCATGCCTGGTCAATATCAAAACCTGTGATCTAGTGAGCAGGCATCTAGAGAGGTGATCTCTAAGGTCGCTATGATGTGATCATGGTACACTAGGGACGGAGCTGTTGGGCTAGGATGCATTTTTCCTCTTTTCCAAACCATGCTCCCATAATGAAGGGCATCTTAATAAAAGGATTTTTAATCTAAACATAGGTTGTGAAACGTGTATTATTTGAAGAGTTCGAAGCCAACAGCTGCAGTCAATCGCAAACATTTTGCAATATTGTTATTGTGGTGTGAACTAGAGAAGATCAGTTCTTTTTGCAAAAAGAAGAGGCGCCACAGCCCAAATCTTTCTCAGGAGCCCTCCGGTACTACTGCAGAGTGTCGGGAAGGCCGAATAACAAGGCTGTCTAGTCATAATTTCACCCCATGCCGTTTTCATTCACCAACATACTTTAACTGTCCCTCTATCTCACACTTGTAGGTTCCTTTTCATCCTTGCTTTGTCGCTTCGTTACTATTTTTAAATGTTTCTCTTCCTACTTCTTTCCCCCTTTGCTACCATTCTCTGTGTTATTTTGGGACAAAGTCTGTGGATTAAAAATAAACCCTGGTCATTAAAAAAAGTGCCACTTACAACCAAATTAGCATCGGAGGAGATCCAGCCCACACATAATCTAACTATAGAGTGCCAATTCACATCAACTGTGATTGCAGGATGCTCTGTTTTAAGGTTTGGTCTGTGACATTGTGTTATAAAGACTGGTGTCCCGAAAGGTTTGAGTCTTGGAATTGCGGTATGTTACAATTTTTTTGCAGTGTATGCTTATTAGAGGGATTAGAATATGGTGTCCCAACTTTATCCTGGGAGGGTAGCAGTATTTCTTGTAGTCTGTAATGACAATAGCACTTCAAAACAAAAGCATACTAGCACAGCATACCAAAGCAACCTGATATGACAACACAATAATACTACCAACAGCAAGACAGAAGCACACTAAAAAACGCTAAATAACACTACTCAGCAAATCAACCGCCGTAGTCCCACACACAACAACAAACAACAAAGCAAAACTTGCAACAACACAAAAATCCAACAGAAAATACAACAGAGCAGAACCACAAGACAAAATAATGTTAATAGTATGCAACACTACACCACAACAAAATACCACAACACAGCAACACACAAACATGACCTTACACAATAAAACAAAACAATTGTATTCTTGTGCTGTTTTATTGCTGTGCTTTTTATGTTAGCATGACTACATTGGTGCTGGTGTGTTTTGTGTGAACTTATGTTTTTTTTTTTTTTATATGTTAATGTGGTGAGTTGGAGTGCATTGTTATTAAGTTGTATTATTGTTTTGTGCTGTCTTATGGATTTTTCAGTGGTTTTGTTGTTTTATTTTGTGCTATTTTGTGATTAGTCCCAAAGGTTGCTGTATTTGCAGTCACATTGAGCAAGTAACAAATAACCAGTCTGCCCAGGCTTCCCTAGCACTTGACAGGTGACAACCAGTCCTGCTTGCACCTTGGATCGAACATAGCCCTTCTTGGTTATTGTACTGAATTAGAGTATCTGGAAAGCCCTTCAGAGCACAAGTTATCCTCTCAGACAGCTGAAGTAGCTGGCATGTAAACAAAATAGTGGGAGATGATTATAATACATCAACAGCTGTGCCATACAGGTAAGAGCATGCAATTAAATTATCAACAGATTTCCCTCAGGTGAAGTTTAAAAATGTTGCTGCACCAGAAATGTGGAAGCAGGTGTAGGAAAGTGCCCCTTTTGGCATGGTTACCCCCCCAACATTTTGTCTGATATCTGATGCTAATTTGACTGAGTGTGTGCTGGGATCCAGTTGACCAGGCCCCAGCACCAGTGTTCTTTCCCTCAACTGTACTATTTCTTCCACAATTGCCACACAGATTAGTCCCTTGTAAAAGGTACCAGTGATAACAATGGCCTTGTGGCCGGGGAGGGTCCCTAGGGACTGTAGCATGTATAATACCACCCTAAGGAACCCCTCACCAAACACATGCACACTGCCTTTGCAGCTTGTGTGTGCTGGTGAGGAGAAAAAAGTAAAGTCGACATGGCATCCCTCTCAGGGTGCCATGCCCACAAACCACTGCCTGTGACATAGGTAAGTCACCCCTCTAGCAGGCCTTACAGCCCTAAGGCAGGGTGCTTCATAGCACAGGTGAGGGCATAGACACATGAGTCATATGCCCCCACAGTGTCTAAGTCCATTCTTAGCCATTGTAAGTGCAGTGTGGCTATATTGAGTACACAGGCTGGTAGTTTGTCATTACGAACTCCACAACTCCCTGGTGGTTTCACTGAAGACTGAGAAGTTTGGCATCAAACTTCTCAGCTCAATAAACCCACAGTGATGCCAGTGTTGGATTTATTGAAAAATGCATACTAACGGCATCTTAGAGATGCCCCCTGTATTTCACCCAACGCTTTACTGTAAGGCTGACTGGTCTGTGCCAGCCTGCCACTAACAGCCATGTTTCTGACCCCATGGGGTGCGAGCCTTTGTGCTCTCTGCGGTCAGGGACAAAGTCTGCTCTGGTTGGAGGTGCTTCACACCTCCCCCCCCTGCAGGAACTGCAACACTTGGCTGTGAGCCTCAACAGCACCTCCTACCTCGTGTTACACTGCCCCAGGGCACTCCAGCTAGTGGAAGATGCCAGCCCCCAGACCAAGCCCCACTTTTGGCAGCAGGTCCAGCGGGAAAATTAGTAAACACCAGGAGGTGTGCCCACTGCAGTTAGGTCCATCCCTTAGGGTGCCCAGAGCTGAGGGGAACCCCTCTTAGCAGAATCCTCCATCTACTTTTGCAGGTTTATTAGCCAATACAGTTAGGAAGGTGCCCCCTCCCCAAAGAGAGTGGGCACAGGAAGGGTGTAGCCACCCCCAGTGACAGTAGCCATTGGCTACTGCCCTCCAATCCCTGTAATTCACCTAAATCTAGTATTTAGGGGCACCCCTGAACCTTGCTCTTCATATTCCTAGTGACCTAATATGAAGAACTGAAGAGTCGCACCAGCAAAGAAAACTCCAGACGACAACTGACTTGGCCCCAGCCCTACTGGCCTGTCTGCAGCTTCAAGACCCCTGCTACAAGAAGACGACTCGTCCTGCAGGACCAGTGACCTCTACAAACCCCAAGAGTACTGCCTACCTTTACGAGGACCAAAATCTCCTGAGGACAGCGGTCCTGTCCACAAAGAAACCTTCTAGAAGGACTCCAGAGCCACCTCAGATCCGCAAGTCCTTCCCACTCTGCACCCGACGCCCACAGCCCATATCCAGGTGGCCAGCTGCTGTAGAGAAGGTCCCCAGGTGATTCTGACTTTGAGTCCACCCTGGCTTGACCCCTCCTGGCCAACACAAAGATGCCTGCAGCCTACATCCAGAGGACCCCCCCTGACCAAGATAGACACCGGTGAAGATTTCCCGACACCTAAAAGTACCCCTGCATCTGCAGCCCCCTGGCCTCGGCGAACCCAACCGATGGTCCAGAAACATCCAGTTGGCTCTCTACTAACTTGTCCACCAGCTGGTTGTCTTCAGTTGACTCCCTGGACAATGCCTGCAGCACCTTTATGAACTCCGGAGTTCCCTCATTTAAAAGCATTGGATGCCCGATGCTGTGTTTTCACCCTGCACCCGGCCGCCCCTGTGCCACTGATGGTGTGTGTTTGGTGCTGACCTGTGACCCCCCTCTCCCCCACAGGGCTGATCTAAACCCTCCAGGTCTGTGCCCTGAAGTCGCAGGTACTTACCTGCAAGCAGTTTCTATCTGAGCACCCCCTGTCTCCGTAGGATTCTATTGAGCGCCCAACACCAACTTTGACCTCTGCACTATGCCAGGCCTGTGCTGCTGGTGGTGCACTCTTGCTGTCTGCCTAAACGTTGCCCTGTGGACACCTTAACCCCTGAAGATGGGGAGCTTAAGTTGAGTACTTTCCTGCAAATTGTGTTGTTACTTTTCCTCCCCTAGGATTGCATTGTTCCCTGTGAGAAACTGCACTGTCTACTTTTGAAATTGAAAAGTCTTACTTACATGTAAACTGTTTTGCCTGCAAATTCTAAACAAAGTTCATTTGATACATGGTAGTGATAACATTCTTGAAACTGTACTTACCTGCAACAAAAATCCTTTTGGTTCTAGAAATAAAGTAACAAAGTGTATTTTTTGATACATAAAACATTGGCCTGGAGTTAGTCATTGAGTGTGTGCCTCATGTCTTGGCAAAGGCTTAGCACTACCCTCTGATAAGCCTAACTGCTCGACCAAACTACCACAAAAGGGAGCATCAGTATTTTCTACTTTAGCCTCTGTAAAGCCTCTGGGGATCCACTGCACTTTTGTGAAAACTATACCTTACTTTGCTACAGCATATACAGAGCCAACTTCCTACAGCAGGAAATTGGATTACTAGTTGAGGGGGATGAAACCCTACTCAAGCAGCACCCAAAATTATTTTCAAGCTGAAACACAAGCAGACCCCAAATTAACCTGTGCTCAACCATCTTGTAGCTTGACACCAAGAGTCAGGCTTAAATTAGAGGCAATGTGTAAAGTATTTATGCAGTACTTCAAACAGTAGTAAAGTGAAAACACAACACAAGAAAACCCCAACACCCAGAAAATAGAGTAATGATTAATAAAACATTTGACACCAAAATGACAGAAAGCCAATTAGTAGAAATGAAGTTTTAAAGGTTTTGTGAAAATTGAGCGAAAAAAAGCAAAAAGCGCCAACTGCAGATGTCTGGTTGCAGTAGACTGGGCTAAGTTACAAGTTCTGGCCTATCCAGATGGAGCACGGAGTGGCTACAGGACTGAGTTCAGTCCACTGACAAAGTACCTTGTGGCGTGGGCTTTGAGATGCAAAGACTTTACGTTAAGATTTGCAAGCTGGTTATGAGGAACCATTGACTAAGATGCATCGCACAGTGGTGCAGTCAAGCACAGCCTGAGGAGCTGAAATGCGATGTCAGGTGCTGTAATGGAGGAAGCCTGTGGAGCTCTTGGAGACTGATGCTGCATTGCTTCTGCGCAGTGGATGAGATATGTGGTGCTGGGCCAGTGTTGGCATGGGGATTGAAGAAGCTGTTGGTGCTTACGAGGACTTGCACTGAGATGTGTCGAGGAGAAGCTGCATTGGAGTCAATGGCAGGCTGTCAGGCTGCTCCCAATCAAAAGCTATCACCTATTAAATGTAATAAGGTAACCCAAATGTATCCTATGGGAGAGGCAAGCATTGCAGTAGTGAATATGAATTTAGATTTTTCACTACCAGGACATATAAAAGTTAAAAAATACTTGTCTGGCTTTTTAAATACACAGCACCCTGCCCTCTAGGCTGTTTTCGGCCTACCCTAGGGGCAACTTATATGTAGTTGTAAGGAAATGCCTCCTTGGCATGGTTACCCCCTGACTTTTTGCCTTTGCTGATGCTATGTTTTGAATTGAAAGTGTGCTGAGGCCTGCTAACCAGGCCCCAGCACCAGTGTTCTTTCCCTAACCTGTACTTTTGATTCCACAATTGGCACCCCCTGGCATCCAGGTAAGTCCCTTGTAACTGGTACCCCTGGTACCAAGGGCCCTGATGCCAGGGAAGGTCTCTAAGGGCTGCAGCATATCTTATGCCACCCTGGGGACCCCTCACTCAGCACAGACACACTGCTTACCAGCTTGTGTGTGCTGGTGAGAACAAAACGAGTAAGTCGACATGGCACTCCCCTCAGGGTGCCTTGCCAACCTCACACTGCCTAAGCAGTATAGATAAGTCACCCCTCTAGTAGGCCTTACAGCCCTAAGGCAGGGTGCACTATTTCATAGGTGAGGGCACCAGTGCATGAGCACTGTGCCCCTACAGTGTCTAAGCCAAACCTTAGACATTGTAAGTGCAGGGTAGCCATAAGAGTATATGGTCTGGGAGTCTGTCAAATACGGACTCCACAGCACCATAATGGCTACACTGAAAACTGGGAAGTTTGGTATCAAACTTCTCAGCACAATAAATGCACACTGATGCCAGTGTACATTTTATTGTGAAATACACCCCAGAGGGCACCTTAGAGGTGCCCCCTGAAACCTTAACCGACTATCTGTGTAGGCTGACTGGTTCCAGCAGCCTGCCACAACCGAGACATGTTGCTGGCCCCATGGGGAGAGTGCCTTTGTCACTCTGAGGCCAGTAACAAAGCCTGCACTGGGTGGAGATGCTAACACCTCCCCCTGGCAGGAGCTGTAACACCTGGCGGTGAGCCTCAAAGGCTTACCCCCTTTGTTCCAGCACCACAGGGCACTCCAGCTAGTGGAGTTGCCCGCCCCCTCCGGTCACGGCCCCACTTTTGGCGGCAAGGCCGGAGGAAATAATGAGAATAACAAGGAGGAGTCACTGGCCAGTCAGGACAGCCCCTAAGGTGTCCTGAGCTGAAGTGACTCTAACTTTTAGAAATCCTCCATCTTGCAGATGGAGGATTCCCCAATAGGATTAGGGATGTGACCCCCTCCCCTTGGGAGGAGGCACAAAGAGGGTGTACCCACCCTCAGGGCTAGTAGCCATTGGCTACTAACCCCCCAGACCTAAACACGCCCTTAAATTTAGTATTTAAGGGCTCCCCTGAAACTAAGAATTTAGTTTCCTGCAACTTACAAGAAGAAGAGGACTGCTGAGCTGAAAGACCCCTGCAGAGGAAGAAAAGAAGACACCAACTGCTTTGTCCCCAGACCTACCGGCCTGTCTCCTGCCTTCCAAAGAACCCTGCTCCAGCGACGCTTTCCCAAGGACCAGCGACCTCTGAATCCTCAGAGGACTGCCCTGCTTCAAGAAAGACTAGAAACTCCTGAGGACCGCGGCACTTCTCCAAAAGAACTGCAACTTTGTTACAGAGGAGCAGATTTAAAGACCCCTGCAAATCCCCGCAAGAAGCGTGAGACTTGCAACACTGCACCCGGCGACCCCGACTCGACTGGTGGAGAACCAAAACCTCAGGGAGGACCCTCCGGCGACTCCAAGACCGTGAGTAACCAAAGTTGTCCCTCCTGAGCCCCCACAGAGACGCCTGCAGAGGGAATCCCCAGGCTCCCCCTGACCGCGACTGCCTGAACCCAAAGTCCCGACGGCTGGAAAAGACCCTGCACCCGTAGCCCCCAGCACCTGAAGGAACGGAACTTCTGTGCAGGAGTGACCCCCAGGAGGCCCTCTCCCTTGCCCAGGTGGTGGCTACCCCGAGGAGCCCCACCCTTGCCTGCCTGCACCGCTGAAGAGACCCCTTGGTCTCCCATTGAAACCTACAGAGAACCCGACGCTTGTTTACACACTGCACCCGGCCGCCCCCGCGCTGCTGAGGGTGTACTTTTTGTGTGGACTTGTGTCCCCCCCGGTGCCCTACAAAACCCCCCTGGTCTGCCCTCCGAAGACGCGGGTACTTACCTGCTGGCAGACTGGAACCGGGGCACCCCCTTCTCTCCATTGAAGCCTATGTGTTTTGGGCACCTCTTTGACCTCTGCACCTGACCAGCCCTGAGCTGCTGGTGTGGTAACTTTGGGGTTGCTCTGAACCCCCAACGGTGGGCTACCTTGGACCCAAACCTGAGACTTGTAAGTGATTTACTTACCTGTTAAAACTAACAATAACTTACCTCCCCCAGGAACTGTGAAAATTGCACTGTGTCCACTTTAAAACAGCTATTTGTGTTTTATATTAAAAGTATATATGCTACTGTAATTATTCAAAGTCCCTAAAGTACTTACCTGCAATACCTTTGAAATGAGATATTACAAGTAGAAATTGAACCTGTGGTTCTTAAAATAAACTAAGAAAATATATTTTTCTATAACAAAACCTATTGGCCTGGATTTGTCTCTGAGTGTGTGTTCCTCATTTATTGCCTGTGTGTATGTACAACAAATGCTTAACACTAGCCTACTGCTCGACCACACTACCACAAAATAGAGCATTAGTATTATCTCTTTTTGCCACTATCTTACCTCTAAGGGGAACCCTTGGACTCTGTGCATACTATTCCTTACTTTGAAATAGTGCATACAGAGCCAACTTCCTACATTGGTGGATCAGCGGTGGGGTACAAGACTTTGCATTTGCTGGACTACTCAGCCAATACCTGATCACACGACAAATTCCAAAAATTGTCATTAGAAATTGTTTTTGCAATTTGAACTATTTTTTTCTAAATTCTTAAAAGACCTG
The DNA here is from genome assembly GCF_031143425.1 of Pleurodeles waltl. Lineage (NCBI taxonomy): Eukaryota > Metazoa > Chordata > Amphibia > Caudata > Salamandridae > Pleurodeles > Pleurodeles waltl. The sequence continues at coordinate 122,811,627 of NC_090448.1, read as the reverse complement.
CTAGGGCCTTGTGTTAGATCCTGTTTAGCATTTCTTTTAGAGTTTAAAAGTTTGGTAAAAGTTTGAATTAGATTCTAGAACTAGTTTTTAGATTCTTAAAAAATATTCCAACTTTTAGAAGCATAATGTCTAGTGCAGAGATGATTGTGGTGGAACTCGACACCACACCTTACCTCCATCTTAAGATGAGGGAGCTAAGGTCAGTCTGTAAAATAAAGAAAATAGTAATGGGCCCCAGACCTTCCAAACTACAGCTCCAGGAGCTGTTGGCAGAGTTTGAAAAAGCCAACCCCTCTGAGGATGGCAACTCAGAGGATGATGATAGTGACTTGGAGGGTGATTCCCCCCTACCAGTCCTATCTAGGGAAGACAGGGCCTCTCAAGCCCTGACTCCAAGCATAATAGTCAGAGATGCTTGCTCCCTCACAGGAGGGACAAACCTCTCTGAAATCACTGAGGATAACTCCAGTGAAGAGGACATCCAGTTAGCCAGGATGGCCAAAAGATTGGCTTTGGAAAGACGAATCCTAGCCATAGAAAGGGAAAGACAAGAGATGGGCCTAGGACCCATCAATGGTGGCAGCAACATAAATAGGGTCAGAGATTCTCCTGACATGTTGAAAATCCCTAAAGGGATTGTAACTAAATATGAAGATGGTGATGACATCACCAAATGGTTCACAGCTTTTGAGAGGGCTTGTGTAACCAGAAAAGTAAACAAATCTCACTGGGGTGCTCTCCTTTGGGAAATGTTCACAGGAAAGTGTAGGGATAGACTCCTCACACTCTCTGGAAAAGATGCAGAATCTTATGACCTCATGAAGGGTACCCTGATTGAGGGCTTTGGATTCTCCACTGAGGAGTATAGGATTAGATTCAGGGGGGCTCAAAAATCCTCGAGCCAGACCTGGGTTGACTTTGTAGACTACTCAGTAAAAACACTAGATGGTTGGATTCAAGGCAGTGGTGTAAGTAATTATGATGGGCTGTACAATTTATTTGTGAAAGAACACCTATTAAGTAATTGTTTCAATGATAAACTGCATCAGCATCTGGTAGACCTAGGACCAATTTCTCCCCAAGAATTGGGAAAGAAGGCGGACCATTGGGTCAAGACTAGGGTGTCCAAAACTTCCACAGGGGGTGACCAAAAGAAAGGGGTCACAAAACCTCCCCAGGGGAAAGGTGGTGAGACAGCCAAAAACAAAAATAGTAAAGAGTCTTCTACAGGCCCCCAAAAACCTGCACAGGAGGGTGGGCCCAGAGCCTCTTCACAAACCAATTTTGGGTACAAGGGTAAAAACTTTGATCCCAAAAAGGCCTGGTGTCGTGGCTGTAATCAGCCTGGACACCAAACTGGAGACAAGGCCTGTCCCCAGAAAAATACCACTTCTAACTCCACTCCAGCTAAAACTGGAATGGCCAGTCTCCAAGTGGGATCAACAGTGTGCCCAGAGCAAATCAGGTGTCACACTGAAGCTACATTAGTCTCTGAGGGTGGGGTGGATTTAGCCACACTGGCTGCCTGGCCCCCTAACATGCAAAAATACAGGCAGCAGCTCTTAATTAATGGGACAAGTTTAGAGGGCCTGAGGGATACAGGTGCCAGTGTCACTATGGTGACAGAGAAACTGGTTTCCCCTGGCCAATACCTGACTGGACAAACCTATCCAGTCACCAATGCTGACAATCAAACTAAAGTACATCCCATGGCAATGGTAACTTTAGAGTGGGGAGGGGTCAATGGCCTGAAACAGGTGGTGGTCTCCTCAAATATCCCAGTAGACTGTTTGCTTGGAAATGACCTGGAGTCCTCAGCGTGGGCTGAGGTAGAACTGAAAACCGATGCAGCCATGCTGGGTATCCCTGAACTGGTGTGTGTCAAAACAAGGGCACAGTGCAAGGCACATGGTGAAAAAGTAGAGCTGGAGTCTGGAAGAAAGGCCCAGCCTACCAAGAGAAAAGGAAAGTCAGCTGGGAAACCAGCTGCAACTCAACAAGAAATAGAGAGCCTCTCTTCTCAGGAAGAAGTTCTTCCCTCTGAGGGAACTGAGCCTATGGAGCTGGAACCTTACCAGGTTGAGCTCTTGGGCCCAGGGGGACTCTCAAGGGAAGAGTTGTGTAAGGGACAAGAAACCTGTCCCTCTCTTGAAGGTCTTAGGCAGCAAGCTGCTGAAGAGTCCAAAGGCAAGAAAAATGGAACACATAGGGTCTATTGGGAAGATGGACTCCTGTACACTGAGGCAAGAGATCCCAAACCTGGTGCCACTAGGAGAGTGGTAGTGCCTCAGGGGTTCAGAGAGTTTATTCTGACCTTAGCCCATGATATTCCCCTTGCTGGGCATTTGGGACAAACCAAGACGTGGGAGAGGTTAGTCAACCACTTCTACTGGCCCACCATGTCCCAGAAGGTTAAGGAGTTTTGCACCTCCTGTACCACCTGTCAAGCCAGTGGTAAGACAGGTGGACACCCAAAGGCCCCCCTCATTCCACTTCCAGTGGTGGGGGTCCCCTTTGAAAGAGTGGGTGTGGACATAGTGGGTCCACTGGAACCTCCCACAGCCTCAGGAAATATGTACATCCTAGTAGTAGTGGATCATGCTACTAGGTATCCTGAAGCTATTCCCCTTAGGTCGACTACTGCCCCTGCAGTAGCCAAGGCCCTCATTGGTATCTTTACCAGAGTGGGCTTCCCTAAGGAGGTGGTGTCTGACAGAGGTACCAACTTCATGTCAGCATACCTGAAACACATGTGGAATGAGTGTGGAGTGACTTATAAATTCACTACACCCTATCATCCACAAACTAATGGCCTTGTTGAGAGATTCAACAAGACATTAAAGGGCATGATCATGGGGCTCCCAGAAAAACTCAAAAGGAGATGGGATGTCCTCTTGCCATGCCTGCTTTTCGCTTACAGAGAGGTGCCTCAGAAGGGAGTCGGGTTCTCACCCTTTGAACTTCTGTTTGGCCACCCTGTAAGGGGACCACTAGCTCTTGTGAAAGAAGGCTGGGAGAGACCTCTTCATGAGCCTAAACAAGACATAGTGGACTATGTACTTGGCCTTTGCTCAAGGATGGCAGAGTACATGGAAAAGGCCAGCAAAAACCTTGAGGCCAGCCAACAGCTCCAGAAGTTTTGGTATGACCAAAAGGCTGCACTGGTTGAATTTCAACCAGGGCAGAAAGTCTGGGTTTTGGAGCCTGTGGCTCCCAGGGCACTTCAGGACAAATGGAGTGGCCCTTACCCAGTGCTAGAGAGGAAGAGTCAGGTCACCTACCTGGTAGACCTGGGCACAAGCAGGAGCCCCAAGAGGGTGATCCATGTGAACCGCCTTAAGCTCTTCCATGACAGGGCTGATGTAAATCTGTTAATGGTAACAGATGAGGATCAGGAAGCTGAGTGTGAACCTCTCCCTGATCTTCTGTCATCAGACCCTAATGATGGCTCAGTAGATGGAGTGATCTATTCAGACACCCTCTCTGGCCAACAGCAAGCTGACTGTAGGAAGGTCCTGCAACAGTTTGCTGAGCTCTTTTCCCTAACCCCTGGTCAGACACACCTGTGTACCCATGATGTGGACACAGGAGACAGCATGCCTGTCAAAAACAAAATATTCAGACAGTCTGATCAAGTTAAGGAAAGCATCAAGGTGGAAGTCCACAAGATGCTAGAATTGGGAGTAATTGAGTACTCTGACAGCCCCTGGGCTAGCCCAGTGGTCTTAGTCCCCAAACCTCACACCAAAGATGGAAAGAGAGAGATGAGGTTTTGTGTGGACTACAGAGGACTTAACTCTGTCACCAAGACAGATGTCCATCCCATTCCTAGAGCTGATGAGCTGATTGATAAATTAGGGGCTGCCAAATTCTTAAGTACCTTTGACTTAACAGCAGGGTACTGGCAAATCAAAATGGCCCCTGGAGCAAAAGAAAAGACAGCATTCTCCACACCTGATGGGCATTATCAGTTCACTGTTATGCCCTTTGGTTTAAAGAATGCCCCTGCCACCTTCCAAAGGTTGGTGAATCAAGTCCTTGCTGGCTTGGAGTCCTTCAGTGCAGCTTATCTTGACGATATTGCTGTCTTTAGCTCCAACTGGCAGGATCACCTGGTCCACCTGAAGAAGGTTTTGAAGGCTCTGCAATCTGCAGGCCTCTCTATCAAGGCATCCAAATGCCAGATAGGGCAGGGAACTGTGGTTTACTTGGGACACCTTGTAGGTGGAGGCCATGTTCAGCCACTCCAGCCTAAGATCCAGACTATTCTGGACTGGGCAGCTCCAAAAACCCAGACTCAAGTCAGGGCATTCCTTGGCTTGACTGGGTACTATAGGAGGTTTGTGAAGGGATATGGATCCATTGTGACAGCCCTCACAGAACTCACCTCCAAGAAAATGCCCAAGAAAGTAAACTGGACTGTAGAATGCCAACAGGCCTTTGACACCCTGAAACAAGCAATGTGCACAGCACCAGTTCTAAAAGCTCCAGATTACTCCAAGCAGTTCATTGTGCAGACAGATGCCTCTGAACATGGGGTAGGGGCAGTTTTGTCCCAAACAAATGATGATGGCCTTGACCAGCCTGTTGCTTTCATTAGCAGGAGGTTACTCCCCAGGGAGCAGCGTTGGAGTGCCATTGAGAGGGAGGCCTTTGCTGTGGTTTGGTCCCTGAAGAAGCTGAGACCATACCTCTTTGGTACTCACTTCCTAGTTCAGACTGACCACAGACCTCTCAGATGGCTGATGCAAATGAAAGGTGAAAATCCAAAACTGTTGAGGTGGTCCATCTCCCTACAGGGAATGGACTTCATAGTGGAACACAGACCTGGGACTGCCCATGCCAATGCAGATGGCCTTTCCAGGTTCTTCCACTTAGAAAATGAAGACTCTCTTGGGAAAGGTTAGTCTCATCCTCTTTCGTTTGGGGGGGGGGGGGTTGTGTAAGGAAATGCCTCCTTGGCATGGTTACCCCCTGACTTTTTGCCTTTGCTGATGCTATGTTTTTAATTGAAAGTGTGCTGAGGCCTGCTAACCAGGCCCCAGCACCAGTGTTCTTTCCCTAACCTGTACTTTTGATTCCACAATTGGCACCCCCTGGCATCCAGGTAAGTCCCTTGTAACTGGTACCCCTGGTACCAAGGGCCCTGATGCCAGGGAAGGTCTCTAAGGGCTGCAGCATATCTTATGCCACCCTGGGGACCCCTCACTCAGCACAGACACACTGCTTACCAGCTTGTGTGTGCTGGTGAGAACAAAACGAGTAAGTCGACATGGCACTCCCCTCAGGGTGCCATGCCAACCTCACACTGCCTATGCAGTATAGATAAGTCACCCCTCTAGTAGGCCTTACAGCCCTAAGGCAGGGTGCACTATACCATAGGTGAGGGCACCAGTGCATGAGCACTGTGCCCCTACAGTGTCTAAGCCTAACCTTAGACGTTGTAAGTGCAGGGTAGCCATAAGAGTGTATGGTCTGGGAGTCTGTCAAACACGGACTCCACAGCACCATAATGGCTACACTGAAAACTGGGAAGTTTGGTATCAACCTTCTCAGCACAATAAATGCACACTGATGCCAGTGTACATTTTATTGTGAAATACACCCCAGAGGGCACCTTAGAGGTGCCCCCTGAAACCTTAACCGACTATCTGTGTAGGCTGACTGGTTCCAGCAGCCTGCCACAACCAAGACATGTTGCTGGCCCCATGGGGAGAGTGCCTTTGTCACTCTGAGGCCAGTAACAAAGCCTGCACTGGGTGGAGATGCTAACACCTCCCCCAGGCAGGAGCTGTAACACCTGGCGGTGAGCCTCAAAGGCTTACCCCCTTTGTTCCAGCACCACAGGGCACTCCAGCTAGTGGAGTTGCCGGCCCCCTCCGGTCACGGCCCCACTTTTGGCGGCAAGGCCAGAGGAAATAATGAGAATAACAAGGAGGAGTCACTGGCCAGTCAGGACAGCCCCTAAGGTGTCCTGAGCTGAAGTGACTCTAACTTTTAGAAATCCTCCATCTTGCAGATGGAGGATTCCCCAATAGGATTAGGGATGTGATCCCCTCCCCTTGGGAGGAGGCACAAAGAGGGTGTACCCACCCTCAGGGCTAGTAGCCATTGGCTACTAACCCCCCAGACCTAAACACGCCCTTAAATTTAGTATTTAAGGGCTCCCCTGAACCTAAGAATTTAGTTTCCTGCAACTTACAAGAAGAAGAGGACTGCTGAGCTGAAAGACCCCTGCAGAGGAAGAAAAGAAGACACCAACTGCTTTGGCCCCAGACCTACCGGCCTGTCTCCTGCCTTCCAAAGAACCCTGCTCCAGCGACGCTTTCCCAAGGACCAGCGACCTCTGAATCCTCAGAGGACTGCCCTGCTTCAAGAAAGACTAGAAACTCCTGAGGACAGCGGCACTGCTCCAAAAGAACTGCAACTTTGTTACAGAGGAGCAGATTTAAAGACCCCTGCAAATCCCCGCAAGAAGCGTGAGACTTGCAACACTGCACCCGGCGACCCCGACTCGACTGGTGGAGAACCAACACCTCAGGGAGGACCCTCCGGTGACTCCAAGACCGTGAGTAACCAAAGTTGTCCCCCCTGAGCCCCCACAGCGACGCCTGCAGAGGGAATCCCCAGGCTCTCCCTGACCGCGACTGCCTGAACCCAAAGTCCTGACGGCTGGAAAAGACCCTGTACCCGCAGCCCCCAGCACCTGAAGGAACGGAACGTCTGTGCAGGAGTGACCCCCAGGAGGCCCTCTCCCTTGCCCAGGTGGTGGCTACCCTGAGGAGCCCCCCCTTGCCTGCCTGCACCGCTGAAGAGACCCCTTGGTCTCCCATTGAAACCTACAGAGAACCCAACGCTTGTTTACACACTGCACCCGGCCGCCCCCGCGCTGCTGAGGGTGTACTTTTTGTGTGGACTTGTGTCCCTCCGGTGCCCTACAAAACCCCCCTGGTCTGCCCTCCGAAGACGCGGGTACTTACCTGCTGGCAGACTGGAACCGGGGCACCCCCTTCTCTCCATTGAAGCCTATGTGTTTTGGGCACCTCTTTGACCTCTGCACCTGACCGGCCCTGAGCTGCTGGTGTGGTAACTTTGGGGTTGCTCTGAACCCCCAACGGTGGGCTACCTTGGACCCAAACCTGAGACTTGTAAGTGATTTACTTACCTGTTAAAACTAACAATAACTTACCTCCCCCAGGAACCGTGAAAATTGCAGTGTCCACTTTTAAAACAGCTATTTGTGTTTTATATGAAAAGTATATATGCTACTGTAATTATTCAAAGTTCCTAAAGTACTTACCTGCAATACCTTTCAAATGAGATATTACAAGTAGAAATTGAACCTGTGGTTCTTAAAATAAACTAAGAAAAGATATTTTTCTATAACAAAACCTATTGGCCTGGATTTGTCTCTGAGTGTGTGTTCCTCATTTATTGCCTGTGTGTATGTACAACAAATGCTTAACACTACTCCTTTGATAAGCCTACTGCTCGACCACACTACCACAAAATAGAGCATTAGTATTATCTCTTTTTGCCACTATCTTACCTCTAAGGGGAACCCTTGGACTCTGTGCATACTATTCCTTACTTTGAAATAGTGCATACAGAGCCAACTTCCTACAGTAGTAAAAAGGAAGGTTTAGGCCTAGCAAAAGGTTTTTTTGCCAGGTTAAAATGACAGTTTAAAACTACACACACAGGTGGCAATGGGTGGCCGATATATGTTCATAGGACTTAAGTGGGTGGCACAATAATTGCTACAGGCCCACGTCTAACATTTATTTACAGGCCCTAGTACATTTAGTAACACTTTAATAGGGACTTACAATTAAATTAAATGTGCCATTTGGTTGCAAGCCAATTTCACCACGTTTGAAGGAGGGAGCACAAGAACTTTATCACTGGTTAGCAGTGGTAAAGTGTGCAGTCCTAAAGTCAACAAAAGCCTATTTGCAAAAACAGGAGGAGTAAGGCGAAATGTTTGGGGGAGGACCACCCTAAGACTGACAGCTTTAACAGTGGAGAAGCACTAAGACATTGTGCGACACTGTCCCACACTAGAGATTCGCCTGAGAAGCCAGGCCCATTGTACAGGTGTGTTAGAGAGTCCCTCTATCAGTAAGCCCCAAAGTATCATCAACTTTTCTGTGCTAAAGATAGCATGGTTTCTTTTGTGCATTTACACTATGCCCTAGTTTGAGTCCGAGGTAGGAGAGTGTAAGCACCAACCTACGTAGGACTGGAATCTCTCCAACAGCAGCAAGGCAGCTGCAGTCCACATGTTGGTTCCTCTGCAGCAACACATAGGGGGTCATTATGACCGCAGCGGACGGCGGTAAAATGGAGAAAGGTACTACCAACAGGCAGGCGGTACTTTTCCCCATATTATGACATTGGCGGTTTGTACCACACCATCAGCCATGGAGGCTGTAACTAGACCACCTGCGGGATTATGACCCTGCCTACCGCCATGGCTGAAAACCATGGCGGTAGGCACTATCAGTGACAGGGAATCCCTTCCCTGTCACTGATAGGGGTCTTCCCTGCCCCCCCCTTCCTCCCCTGGTATCCCCCACACCCTGCCTCTCCAGACCCCCCCTTCACACATGCAGACCTCGATTCACACACACATCCACACACACTTCCACACACACTTACATACAGGCACACACACAGCACAGCATACACGCACTCACACATCCATATATGCACACGCAACACACACCTGCATTCACGCACGCACAGACATACACACACCCCCACACACAACACAAACCACCCCACCTCCCGTGTCGGAGCACCTGACTTATCTTTTGTGAGGGGTTCCTCTGGCAGGGGACGGGACAGGGCGCTGCTGCCAGCAGCAGCGTCTGCTAGCAGAACACCGCCAGCCCGTATCATGTGTCATGATAAGGTTGGCGGTGGCTGTCGCCTAGGCGGTAGGCGGTATATACCGTCAATGTTTTAATGAGGGCCATATTATGGCCATTTTCCATGGATTTAAAAACTGCTCAGTGTCATCAAGGGAGCCAGGGTAGGCGGTATGCTAAGGGTCATCAGAGTGCATATAGCACCAACGATGCACTCTTGTTTATGCCAGCAGACTTTACTCAAAACTAGAATCATGTGCTAGAAAACTGGGGCAGGCCGCAAAGACATCTTCCACAAAGAGAGAATCCGCTACGAGGCATTAGATCTCTGCCTGCAATAGCTGCTTCGTCTTTTGTAGTGAGAACCAACACTTGCTTGCATCAGTGTAGGGGAAAAAGGGTCCATTTTATAATGGAAGTGGGATACAATAAATGAGATCCAGGAAAGATGAACAAAATGTTTTAAAAAACAGTCTGAATGTCACTGTAAGCGAAAGGTAACTCATTACATCACTGCATGAGAAGAACTAAACTCGATGGACGGAATGCCTGAGTCAGTCCTCACACAATGCATAATAGAGCCTTTTCAATTTGCCAACAGTTCAAATATTCTCACAGTTCAATTCTTGCGCAGTCAGTCCTGGAAATCTCATAGCAGCGGTTTCGTGGATTTTTTCATTCAGACCAGTTAATGTATTTATTTATTTGAATTCCCTAAAGCAACAACATACAACTCATTCTTTCCAAATTCAATTCATTTTCATAAATAGACATATAACTGCAGCTCTTTACAATTGTTGTAACGATTTTGAAATAATGACATCTTACTAGAAAGTAAATCCTGTTAAATGTAAGTGCATAGGACAATAATTGTAAACGTTTTGTTGGCCTTGGGCTACACACATTCCTTTTGTATATTCCTTGAGATGCAAATCAACTTGGCTGTACCATAATTAATTATTCCTACTTCTGCACTTTTACCAAAGTTTAAAACATCGTTAAACTATTTAGTTTTATGTGTTAAAATTATTGTTTCAGTCTAAACATCTATTCTCTGTTTAGGGGTGAGGGGGTATCACCCAGAGCTATAACCATAGTGGAATTTTGCCATCCACAATTCCGAGTGTCCCTGGGCCCAGAATGATCAGATCCACAAACTCTAGGTCCCAAACTTTTTGGTGTGAGATACCAGCAAGATTCGCAGATTCCAGTTCTCTGGTATCTCTGCACCAAAAACCAGCCATCTTATAATAAGGCCTTCAGCAGAGTAAACAAAACAACGTAAACAGAACAACGTAACATTTTTTCAGTACCATTTAGCTGACATTCCATTGTGGAAGCATTATAAATAATAAACATAAACCCATAGTTCTGCCCCATGCAAAATCCTACGTGTTTTAGCCCTAAATAGCACTCCCTTTTCAAACAATATCCTTCCACCCTACAGTTCTCTATGAACAAATAGGCCAACCAATGCGTTTGACACTATACAGATGCTTTTCAATATCTGGGCTGGTCGTATTATGCTTCCATTGTAGGCTGTTCCAAGTTGTCATGCTCACTGATAAAATGGGAAACCCTTCTGAATGTTATGTTACCTGCCAATGATTATTATGCTGCACTCGTCTTCATTAGCCTCTAACGTCTTCTGTTCACATTGTCTAAAAATATGTCAGCAAATCTAAAAAAAAAACACTCCTTGGCAACAAAAGCACATCAGTGTTAAAAAAAGCAAATAAACACTCTATCAACTGACCAATCAGGATGAGTAGGCAGCAAATGCTTTTCAAGGCCAATAATAAACTTACATTATATCCATTAATGCCACAAATAGACCCCTGTCTTATTCCTATAAACCATCGGCTGATTCCCTGCTACTGCCTTAGCACACGCTGGCAGAGTATAAAAGATAACTAGCCTCAATTAAATATTGAGGACAACCTCTTCAAGAGTTTGAAACCCTCAAATGGAAAGAATCCATTTCTCTCGTGCATCTTGTATTGTTGGAGATAGGGACAAGGCAGCTGTCTTGCGATTAAGCATGAATTTCTTCTTCTGAGCTTGATAGGAGGGATGCATCTGAAGTGAAACCTCCACTCAAAAGTAAGAACTAGCTGAGTACCATCTGCACATATGTGGTAACCTACTCCCTTGCTTCCAATACGTAATGGAAAGGTGTGATGTAGATATTGAAGTGCACAGGGAGTTATACAAACCCAATGCAGCTCGAGATAGCATTTACCCCATACCTAACGAGCTGAAAAGTCTGTCAGCCAAAAAAAGAATAAGTATAAGCTTAAATGAAGCCAAAATCATAGCATCCTGATCTGGTTCAAGAGAGTATGATTGTCTATGGTGTTATAAGTGGTCGAGAGACCAAATAGTTCTGAAGGTGCTGGCAACTTCTCACCTGCCATCTTGAAAATCCTCTTCCACAAATCCATCAGGATACAAATCTATTGAAGAGATTATCTGGTGTGTGAATACTCCATTAAGCAAAGGATGGGTGAGCTCCAGTGGAGTGACACCAGCTGGCAGTAAACGTACGCAGTGGCAAAGTACCATATCTGATATGCAAATATAGCTTTCGAACCTGAGATAGTTCAACTTTGTTTAAAAAAAGGTTTGGCTTGTAGATATCCTCAAACTGCAAGAATGAATCTGTCAAGGAGCCCGGGGTTGGCCTAGCCACAGCAATTCTCTTGTTGTGCTCTTTGACACTCCTACTGATGGCTGCCTTTGTGATAAAGGGAGAGGCCCTCCACTAGGGTTGTCCCACAACCTTTCATTCCCCGTCTTCCTCAGGGTCTCCTTAACTTTTTAACCTGGGTGAGGTCACCTGATCTGGGGAGACTAAGAATCTCTTCCATCACTTGTCGATAAGAATACAGCTCAGGAGTAGTCCAGACTCTTCTCTAGTACAGGATAGGTCTGGTAGCAATCTTTTCTGAAATTAGAGTAATCCCAAGATCCAACCTTATGGATAGCAGAGAGGTACTGACAGGAACTCTCAACAGCTGCCTCAGAAATACATTTTCTAAAATCTCTAAGGCATTAACATTTGTATAACCCCACAATTCTGTGCCATATAAGGCGGCACCTAATACTTGGTGAGTATAAATTTGAATCATGGGAGACATTTGTTTTGAGTGAGAGCGCCGGTGAACTTTCATTAATCCCCCCAGTGTAATGCTCCAGTTTAAGCCCAATCCATGTGCTCATGAAGGCTGATCCTGTAATATTCAAATGTTTTGACCTGCTTTAGAGTGACCCCTTTTAAAGAGGGATTTTCTTGAGTTGTGTGAGAAGGGTTGAACACCATGTACACCATGTAGGTAGTTTTTGCTATGTTAATTTCTATCCCCCTTTGGTTGCAAAAGCGGCTACATTTGTCTAGAATTTTCTGAATCCCCATTGGTGACTTAGACAGAAGGAGAGTGTCCTCTGCAGATATTAATGCTGGCACCTTCATGCTAGCTAGTTTCGGGGCATCTTTCTCACACAAATTCAGAGAGGCAATTGAACCACTGACAAATAGCTTAAAAAGTGGTAGAGCAAAAAAGCAGCCATGCCTGACTCCTCGGTTGATAGGGAAGGCGTGTCAAGCACTAACCTGTTTGTCCTACGGAGACCCAATGCTGACCCAAGTTGCTTGTTCCCAACTCCATCTTGATGTTGCGTGCCTCCCACATACTTGTACGTGATTGGCACAGTAATGTTCCGGGGAAAGGGGATGGATGAGAGAGAGAAAAAGACGACGTCGCCTGGCAGCTCAGGATGGCTAGTGGTGGTCTACAAAGAGCAGATAACTCCTGTGATGAATTAAACATTAGTCAAATAACACTTTTCATGTAACCGATATACTAAAACTACTCTTCGCCAATTCCCACAAACTAGGTGTACCTGTCAGGGTCCCCTTTGTTGCTTTTGATGGCTCTCCCCTCTCTCTAGGGGTCTTCAAGAAACCGTATGGAACCTGCAAAGAGATACAATGTTTAGCCTTCTATACTATTTACATGTAGTCCCGCCTTGTTCCAAAGTCAATGTGGCCCCACTGGAAGACCTACGTAAAGTGTTTCAGAAATTCAGTGTATGTCTTGCTCTTTGGGTCTTGATGAGACTTTCCAAAGCACAGTCACACTCACAATCATAGACATATAACAGGCGATAAAGAATGAAAATCAGTTCTTAAGTATTTAGATTTCTCAGATATTCAGGGATTAATCAGTGCAGCGTGTTAGTACTGGAAGAAACATAGTTTGTGTTTAACCACAAGGAGAGCATAGGGTTAATATACTAAAGCTCACTTTTGTATGTAATTGGTGTCATCACAGTTACATCACAGTGACAAATGAACATGGAAATAACAGACCTTTGATTCACGTTTTGAAACTAGTGTGTGCCAAGCAATGAGTGTTCTTTTACATAGGCTATGATTATTATCACAAAAATGCTACATAAAACAAACATTTTCATAGTAAATAGTTAAAATAACAATTGTCCAACACGCACTCAAATCTGTACTGTCATTGCAAGCTAACAACAATGAGCGTTTTTATTCGGCAGACGGCAAATATTCAAGTAATCAAGACACTGATAACATGCCGTTCTAGTGCATGCTGCCCGTCTGAACATCCCGCAATCAACTATCAAAGGTGACCAGTAAGAAGCCTTTCAAGTGCTTGCAGTGCGTTACCGCCTTTTATGGTGCTAATCTTCTTGATCTCTTTTTTTCTAGGATTGGCATCAGCGATGCTGAGATGTGCAATAGACAATCCAGGAACAAGCACAGAGGAGCAGAGAATCCCACTCTGCATCTGAAGACCTCTGACAGCAAGCAATCACCTCAAGACTGGTGTGGCTTTCAATACCTGCTGTACCTGGTCACACCCAGTCTGAGTCACCTGGTCACACCCAGTCTGAGTCATGAGACTGCTGTACCTGGCCACGCCCACACTGAGTCATGAGGATGCCACAAGCTCAGGCAACAAGTTGACACGTGCCCCAGATGCCTAAACAAGCATTGGATCAAGTTAACATTTCTCAAAGGCAACAACAATCATTGGCCTGTGCAAGGGCAGGTGATTTGCTAAGGGGCACACTTTAGTAAATGCCAGATGTGGGTTCTGGAGCATATTTGGGTTTGCAAGCCTGACAAAGGGTCTGTCACCTCAACCAATTGTCCACATCTAACCTGTGTGTAATTATGATCATGGACCCTCACTATGATAGCAAGTTGGCACACCGGGACTCCCATGTCATGTAACACTTTCCACAGCCTCTGCCTAGGTACCAGTTCAAAGGCTGCACGTAGGTGTATGAGCACTACATACATTCTTCCAACCTCCATGGCAACAGTTTTCCAAATTAATAACTGGATCCTAAATACTTGATCTATGGTTGATTTAGGCTCCTGAAAGCCCGCTTGCCAGCGAGTTAAGATATCGTTTGCTGCAATCCACTCCTGCAATCTTTCTAAGTGCCCTTTTTGTTAATGGGTATGATTTTGGCACCTGCTCAGGACGAGAGACATCCCTTTTATAACAGCATTGAATAATAAGACAAAGTATGGTCCCCAAATATCAGGTTCTGCCTGGGAAAGGCCACCAGGGATCTTATTGAGTCCTGGTGCCCTGTTTGTGACAATTTTCTTCATGGCCCTCCTTACATCAGGGCTTGAGATGACAGGGCATCTCTCACAGCCACTGGCTTCCCTTAAGACATCCATGATAGGACACCTAACCTCCAATGGTGGAGCACTAGTTTCTGCTACTGGGGAATATAACCCAGAGAAGTGTGTCATCCATGCCTCTGCTGCAATGTTGTTTTCCATCAGTGCATCTCCATCCTTGTTCCCAGCTGCCACTATGTTCCAGAATGTATGCAAGTAAGCTCTCCGATATTTCTAAATCCCACTCCAGCTTCGCTCGATCCTGAGCCTTTTTATATGCTGCCTTTCTTTCTTGTATTGCTTTTCTATCCTGCGATTTGTTCACAGCTATTAAAGCGAATTTAGCTAATTTACAAGATTTGTTAAACCAGAAAGGTAGACCTTTCCTATTTCCCACAGATTTACATTCTACAAGGAAAAATATCTTAAGAGACTTGAACAATTGCTTGTTAGTTTCTACAAATCCTGACCAAACATACTGGCTAGTGCAAGTCGAGGTCAAGGTTAATTAAGTTAGCCAGGGAGCCCCACCCGTCCATAAATTAACCCTTCTCGCACCTGGTAGAGGGCCATTACACTCCATTTGATTTTTCACCGATTGGCTGTCAGTCGAAGTCTATTAACAAAGGAATCATTGTATGCCAATACTGATAAGTTTCAAAAACAAGAACTCAGTCTTTGTGGTCGCTGTCATGCCTGGGCTTAACTGACATGTCAATGATGTAGGGTCCTAATCTTACATCTACCAATATGTAATCTAGCAGACCAGTACTCTGCACACAATTAATTTTTGCCTCCCTCCCCTATCCAACAGGGTTCTCGCATTACACACCAGGAAGCTCTGATTAAGGACCAAGGCGTTCATTTGCAAGGCCAAAAGGGCCATTTTCTTAATGGTGGAATTGTCACATCTGGAATGGACAAGACTCTGTCTTCCTCCTGCACGCAGTCATTTAAATTAACATCCAGAGGCTCAAACTGGCAGTCGAAGTCTCCCCCTACTAATTTAAGGGCACCTTCAGGCAAGCTAGCCAAGTGGGTGGAGAGTACATAAATGGGATGTGATTCCTGTCTGCTTCCTGCCAGACTCAAGTAGACATTATATACATAGATGTCTAAATTGATGGGGAATATAAGGAGTACACCTATCAGGTCCTCTGAGGCTATAACAACCTCTTCAGCCGTGCACCCAAAGGCAGATCTAAACCAGATAGTAAGGCCTCCTGAGGGTCTACGCCAACCCCTTGTCACTGCGTTCATGCTAAAAATGGCATAACCTGCTTGATAGGGCTGTTTGGTTAGCCAGGTCTCTTGAAAGAGACATAGGTCAAAAGGGTCAATAAATCTGATAAATCCAGGCACTAAATCCTGCGACATTCAACAAGAGTAGCTTAATTAAGGGATAGGACTGAACTCCTGACACTTCCCAAGCCCTCTCTCTGCAGTTCTCCCTCTGGGCTCTCAATAGTTTGGGTGCTAGGTCCTGGGCACCATCTATTGATTCCCTTTCTCCTCCTGGGTTGCCACTAGTGCTAGCACGGGACCTAATTGGGATCATAAATGGAGCCATACTATGTGCCTCCTATGTCACCGGAACATCTAGGTTTTTAGTCAAACCCAGAACAACCCCACCCGAGGGAACAACTTTGGCATTGGGTGTCTATTTCTAATGTAGTACTAATCAAGGATTCACCTAGGGGCCCATGGTGATGGCCCACTGGGAGCTCATCCCTAACAGCCTGTTGCTCTAAATGCAGTCCATTAGCAATCCCCTCATAGACTTCCCCGGATTTGCAACCCCCTTCCAAGTTTCCCACCCTATGGCAGTTGCACTCTAAGCCCCTAGCAACATTCAGTCAGTCAAGTCCTGCAAGCTACTCAAATTGTTTCTGAGAGGGAATGTTATAAATCACCCTTGGGTATTGCAGAGCACATACTTGATCAGAAAGGGAATTATACAGGGGATGTAAAGAAAGATCATTATCAAGGAGAGTAGGTTTGTAAAAAATAGACCAGAGGTAAAAGAGCAATTTTTATTCCTTTTTCCCGATTCGCTGCATGGTCAAGGTGCAGCTTTTGCACCAGTCTTTGAAAGGAATAATAATGCAATACCCTGGTTGGCCTGCCAGTACCGCCTCAACCCACCCCACCCTTCACACAAACAGATCTTATAGGCCATGGCCATGAGGAAGTTCTTGGTTCTAAGTAGCCAGTTCAGTGTCTTATTGGCGAGCTCCTAGTACGATTCTCTCTGGTTGGCACGCAACTGAGGGACCCCACCAAAATTGCCATGTATGGACAAGAGGCAGGAGGCAAGTTGATAACAGGAAGGTTGCGGTTTGGGGGCAGACCACCGCACCAAATGGACCCCTTATTGTTTCCTTGCTGCCGGGGCTGCCCCTCCTGTGATCTGCCTTCTGAGGAACCACCTTGTAGTAACGGGCAGTGCCATGCTGCACCAGGGGTGAAGGTACTGAGTCTGCATCATCACAATTTCAGATAGAGCAAGAGGGGGCGATATTGTGATAGTTTTATGGGTCTTTTAATCCTTTGGAAAATGGCCCTCTCTGAAGGGTCACCCCAAACTTTTTTGCCTTCCTCCTCTTTTTCTGACCTCATTTTTGTTGGCTTAAGGACTCTGGGCACTTTAACACTGCCAACAAGTACTAATGTGCATGTGCTCTCCCCCTAAGACATGGTAATATTAGCTCATATCCAACTGGCTTATTTACTTTACTTGTAAGTCCCTAGTAAAGTGCACTACATGTGCCCAGGGACTGTGAATTAAATGCTACTAGTGGGCCTGCAACACTGATTGTGCCACCCAAATAAGTAGCCCTTAACCATGTCCCATGCCTGCCATATCACAGCCTGTGTGTGCGCTTTCACTGTCACTTCGACTTGGCATTTGAAACTACTTATCAAGACGTAAACTCCACTTTTAGTTTATATAAGTCACCTCTAAGGTAGGCCTTAGGTAGCTGTGATCTAAGGTGGCTCTTTAAGCATCATTGAGCAGTCAGACCCGATATGAGTTGTATGTTTTACGCCGTTTTTATTTTATGATTATGTCCAGCAAAAAACAACAGTGACAAGTTAACCGGAGGTTCTTTCTTCTTTTCCAGGTTCCAAGGGAGGATGTCTAAATGCGGTTCCCTCGACAAAAACACAGTAAGTGCAGAGAGGTGTCACTGCAGTTCAATAACTTGTTTTACTGCCACGTTAGATCCTCATGTGCTTGGTTAGGTTCATATTAACATGAATGCACAGTGTAAGGTGAGAAAAGAGAAAAAAAACATGCTTCAGAAGGGCTCCTTCCCTTTATGGAATGCTCCTAAGCAGAGAAAAAACAATACGCCTAAAAGAAATTTAACCAGAATCACTCTGGTTGTGCCCTCCTCACTTCGCGAATGCCTTATTAGTGATGTAGTTTAGCAGTCAGTATTTGTCCCCAGCCCCACACTTGGCCACACACCTGAGTTAGCACCGCTCCTCCTGAAGCATGGCTGGGAGATTCTGCTTGTTGGCAGGGCCCTTCACTGGTTGTCTCTCGTATCTGCTTGGACTGCTCTCCTACCCTCATGTCACCTCTCAAATCGATTCTGCGGCTTTGGTCTACTCAGCATTGTTGTGTCTCAGTGCTGGCTGAAGCTCCACTTGCCGCCGCATCCTCAGGGTCCTCAGTGTGGTTCCGCCTCCTGTCGCCAGGACAACTCAAGTACGGGATCCTCCTCTCCTTTACTATCCGGGGTCGCCATATGGAAGCAGTCCTCTGGCCCCGCCCCTCTTGACGAAGCAAATCCTCTCTTAAAAGCATAAGAATTTTCCTGCGAAGGAGAAGATGTATGCATGTGGGGTGAAGAAGGGAAATACTGCAGGCGCTCAGTCATCTGGTGACAGTAGCCCATAGGGCAGGATGCTATGTAACTAAAAGGCAGGACATATACTTATACGTTTTACATGTCCTGGTAGTGAAAAACTCCCAAAGTCATTTTTCACTATTGTGAAGCCTGCTCCTCTTATAGGTCTGCTTTGGAAATTCCCTTATATACTTTTTAAGTGGTGATTTCTGATCTGAAAGGAGTGGTGTTGTCATGTTTGGTATGGTTGGAATGATAGTGAGAATTCCTGCTTACTGGGGAAGTTGGATTTAACATTACTATTTTAGAAATGCCACTTTTAGAAAGTAGGCATTTCTCTGCACTCACTGCTTTCTCTGCCTTACAGCCTGTCTCCAATCCACATCTGGTTGACAGCTCCCCTTGTCTATTCCACCCAGACAGCCATAAACACAGGACACTCAGCTGCATCTGCATTCATCTGCATACTGATGGGTCTTCCTTGGCAGGAAGGGTGGGGGACTCTCACATTTCAAAGGCTAGTGGCCTGACCTCACATAAAGGACTGATAACCCCACACATATTTCCTGGCAGACAGGACTGGGTTGAAAGGGGAACTGGTGCACTTCAAACCCACTCTTTGAAGTCTCTTCTACTCCAAAGGCACATTTTGCTACATATACTAAGTCTGTGAACCCCTCAAATCAGACACTTCTGGAGATGTAACTTGATCCTGTCAGGACGGCAGTGCTGCTCAAAGGACTCAACTGGACTGCTTTTCTGGAAGAACTACTCTTCTGCTTATTGTGATGCTGCCTGTTGCTTCCTGACTCTGCTGGAAGGAGTTTGTCTTTCCCCCACAAGTGATCTTCTAGGGCTTGGACTGAGCTTGCCTCCTTTTGAGAAGTCTTAGAGACATCAAACACTTCATCTGCCAGCACATGGGCTCTCTTGCTAAGAGTCCTTACTTGTTAAGTGGTGTCAAATCCAATTCCTGGGCCCTTGACTGTGAGTTGTGGTGAATCAAAGAAGAAACCAGTGCACCTATACCTAGGACGACTTTACCGGCGCCGCACCCTGACTCCGCACAGCCTACACCAGAGCCGTGTTCCTCGCAGACTGCGACCTTCATCGCAGGCCCAATGCCACTGCAGCACGTCCAAAGTCCCACCACAGTGTGAGTCCAGAGTGCTGTGTCACCAACAAATTGCCTTCTAGGTTAAGCCTGCCTGCTCTGTGCCAAGCTACTGGAGGTTGAGCACAGGATAATTTAGGTTGTGTTGTGACTTACCCTGACTAGGATTGTGGTCCCTACTTTGGCAGGAGGCATACCTTGGCCAACTAGAGACCCAATTTCTAACATGATCCTCCTAAAATTGCGGGATCGGATACCTGCTCGGGCCCTCGCTTGGAGGCACACCAGTATAGGGGAAGAGCTTGACCTTAATTGCTAGCTCCTCCATTTTTAGATCTGACAGCCTTGGGGTGGTCACCCCTAACTTTTTACCTGCCTCACTCCACTTTTTGGACAATGTTTTTGCTGGTTGTAGGACTGCTAACCAGTGCTAAAGTGCATATGCTCTCTCCCTTTAAACATGATGACATTGGATCATACCCAAATGGATTATATAATTTATTTATAAGTCCCTAGTGAAGTGCACTATATGTGCCCAGGGCCTGTAGATTAAATGTTACTAGTGGACCTGTAGCACTGATTGTGCCACCCACTTAAGTAGCCCCTTAAACATGTCTTAGGCCTGCCATTGCAAGAGCTGTATATGCAGTTTCACTGCCAATTCGACTTGGCGTTTAAAAGTACTTGCCAAGCCTAAAACTCCCCTTTTTCCACATATGTCACCCCTAAGGTAGGCCCTAGTGAACCCATAGGGCAGGGTGCTGTGTAGACAAAAGGCAGGACATGTACCTGTGTAGTTTACATGTCCTGGTAGTGTAAAACGCCTACATTTGTTTTGCACTGCTGTGAGGCCTGCTCCTTCCATAGGCTAACATTAGGGCTACTCTCATATACTGTTTGAGTGGTAGCTTCTGATCTGAAAGGAGTAGGAATGTCAAATTTAGTATGGCCTGAATGGTAATACAAAATCCTGCT
Organism: Pleurodeles waltl; assembly: GCF_031143425.1. Lineage (NCBI taxonomy): Eukaryota > Metazoa > Chordata > Amphibia > Caudata > Salamandridae > Pleurodeles > Pleurodeles waltl. Next base: position 122,791,134 of record NC_090448.1, on the reverse strand, counting down.
GACTGGTGAAGTTGGATTTAATATTACTATTTTAGAAAATGCCTCTTTTAGAAAGTGAGCATTTCTCTGCACTTAAATCCTTCTGTGCCTTACAATCCACATCTGGCTAGGTTCAGTTGGCAGCTCACTTGTGCATTCACTCAGACAAACCCCAAACACAGGATGCTCAGCCTCACTTGCATTCATCTGCATATTGAATGGGTCTTCCTGGGCTGGGAGGGTGGGAGGCCTGACACGTACATGTCCAAGGACAGTAGCCTGCCCTCACACAAAGGACTGCCACACCCCCTACTGGGACCTTGGCAGACAGGATTGAACTGAAAGGGGACCTTGTGCACTTCTAAGCCACTCTTTGAAGTCTCCCACACTTCAAAGGCACATTTGGGTATTTAAACAGGGCCCTCTGCCCCTACCAACTTAGACACTTTCTGGAGAAGAAACCCTGTACCTGTAACCTGCCAAAAAGAACTGCCTGGCTGCCCAAAGGACTCATCTGACTGCTTTCTGAGAAGGACTGATGCCTTGCTGTTGCCCTGCTACCTTGCTGCTCTCTGGCTGTGCTGGAAAGTGCTCTCCAAGGGCTTGGATAGAGCTTGCCTCCTGTTCCCTGAAGTCTCAGGACCAAAAAGACTTAATTCCTGCAAGAAGAAATCTCAGTGCAGCGAAAATCGACACAAAGCCTGCCAGAAATGACACACAGCCTGCACCGCGGTGAGAAAATCACTGCACGCCAAACCGGAATGATGCAGCCCGACTTCGCTAGGAGAAGATCAACACAGCACCAGTGTAGCGACCAGAAGTTCGATGCGCGTCCAACTGGGTCGATGCAGAGCCGAGCTGGAACAACGCAGCCCGACTTCCTGAGGGGAATCAACGCAGCGCCTGCTGTGCGGTACAATTTTCCACGCAACACCCACCGGATCGATGCAGCCCCTGTGACTTCATCCTGCCAGCGCCAGATTTCAATGCATCATCCCGGGGGAGGCCGTAAACCCCGCAACCCACAGAGGACCCAAGACCGAGTGCCGAAAATCAACGCAAAGCCATCCCTGCGTGGAAAATAAACGACGCATCGCCGTCTGTGGCCTGAGAAATCAACGCATACCTCCTGTTTTCCACGCATCTCCTCTTCTGCGGTTCCTTGTGGAGATTTTGAATGCGAACCAGGTACTTTGTGCTTGCAAGAGACATTTGTTGCTTTTAAGAAACTAAAGACACTTTATATCATTTCTACGGTGATATTTTTAACATATACTTATTGCATCTTATTTGTTTTGACCTGCATTTATCCAGATAAATATTATAAATTTTTCTAATCACTGTGTGGTGTATTTTTGTGGTGTTCTACTGTGTTATTGCATGATTTATTGCAGAAATACTTTACACATTGCCTTCTAAGTTAAGCCTAACTGCTCAGTGCCAAGCTACCAGAGGGTGGGCACAGGATAATTTGGATTGTGTGTCACTCACCCTGACTAGAGTGAGGGTCCTTGCTTGGACGGGGATAACCTGACTGCTAACCAAAGTCCCCATTTCATACACATCATTTGGGCCACCCAAGTGGGTTGGCAAATTCCCTTCCCGGTGTGTTGCTAAGATAAAAAACATCCATTAGGCTTTTCAATAGGAAATCAGCTACCCATATCAATATGTCCAGGGCTTTTTGGTTGTATAGGGGGATTGGTTGAGCTCCTCATGGCATACCACAGATGAGGGCAAGCTCATCCGGGCCGAAGGTGGTACCCCACCATTTACATTATGGGTGACAGTGGGAGCACTTATAGCAGTGAGTCTATCCAAATTAGGATTTGTGGGGTGTGGAGGATCAGGCTAGAACCCAAGGATAACCATCTTTTAGTCAATTTAATCTCTGTTGTAATTACCCCCAAGGCCCTCTGCAGCATTTGGTCTATTGATGTGGTTTTAGGAGGCGAGGAAGGTACCGTGGCCCCCAACACATATCCTCTTGCCCATGATGCCTGAGCTAGATAGGCAGTGGCGCACTAGTAAATTTAAGTGTGGATGGTAGAGCAATTATGCTCAGCCGGACAACAAAATGCAGCCTTTTATGAGACTTGATGATAGAAGCTTTTTTAGGGCACAAACCACAATTTTGGAACAGTAATGAAAAGATGCACTCACCCTGAGCACAGGGTAAATGTCAGAGAGATGGCCCAGCCTTGCTTCCTCTGGTGCAGACGGGCCGGTTCTTGGCCTGTGCGTGTCCCGCACCTCCGGGTCTGTGCTGCCTTTTACCCTGCCGCGGCGATGAGTGGCACCTGTTGTTGGGGGCAGTGCACCTCAAGCGATGTGTCTGCCCCCTGCTGGTGCATGTTGGTGTGCCCCTTTCCCAGGCAGGTGATAGCAGCAGAGTTTGCCCCTGAACATTGCCACCATAGTAAATCAGCTAGTTCCTGTTCACAAGTCCCCACGGAGCTTAAGCGTGCCCCGCACAGCAGGGACTGTGCTGCCTTTTATCCTGCCACAGCAATGAGTAGCACCTGTTGTTGGGCACAGTGCACCTTAGGCACTGTCGGCATGCCCACCCAGGCAGGTGATGTCAGCACAGTTTACATTTTAGATAAAAGAAAAATATTCAGTCCCTTTGATTTGTTTTTATTAAAGACTTTAATCTTATAAAGTATTTCACAGTTCACTGAACACACAATTCCTTTGAACCTTCATTGCCACTAATGCTAGTAAAAAGTTTGCTATTGTATACATTGTCACTCCAAGTTAATATGATCCTAAAATAAGTGAAGTACAGCACAAATTTTTCTTCACAGATATTAAGGACCCCCCAGTGCTTAATTTGTAAAACAATAGGTTTTAGGGCCCAAAGGTTTGATCAGAATCCCATAGTATGACCATCAGGGTGCTGAATACCAAACCTGTGTAGTCTTAACTCTGCTTCTTGCCTCTTTCATCCACCACCAGACACACCCCGGCCCTTTATTTCCCTCTTGTAGGTTATTTCTCTCTTTAATATCTGTCTTCCACTTCCTCTTCATTTCCCCCTTTCATATTTTTCCCTGTCTTGCTGTGGATGAAAGCTGCTTGAGGAATAATAAGTGCCAGTCCCCAAAAATTATATCTGGTTGGCCCAACCTACAACCAAAAACTAGTTAAGCACTGAATGCCTCAATACTGTTTGCATGCACTCCAGGTGGCAGTTACAACTGCAGGTACACCAATGATGACTTGTGATATTTACCTGATGCACAAACCTTTGCTGTTTAGTTGCAAAATGTCACCAGTTTTTACCAAGGGAAATGTTTGTGCCCAAAAAGCATGGGTTCTGGTAATTATTGCAAAAGGTTTACTCCTGATTCAGGTGAAAACAAGAGTTTGCCTCGGTCTTGGAATGAAAATCTCAGACATTGGTCCAAAATGAAATGCATGGAAAATCAGTTCCATAGCATTGGTGGTATGGGCCCTGGTGCAAGACGGGAAAATTTGCTCCATACCCCCTGTTTGCATAGTAAAAAACTGCTATAATTGGGGCCCAATTGGCCCCTAATGCACTTGTGCCACTGCACTGGGTACAAAACCAATATTTGTGCCTGTGTGGAAAATCCTTTGTTTTCTAGAGGAATAGCTACATTTCTAGGAGAACACACGGGTGGATTTTCCTTCACTTCCACAATAGTATGCTGTTGGGCCTGGCCCTTTCTGCAAGGTCACCGTGGTGAACATGGTAAAATGGGCATAACCTGATTGGTCTGTTTCATTTACTTACACGTCCCTGTTATATGGTAAAGCACTTATTGTGACACTCACTAAAGTAGCACTGTAAAACCTGTCTGAGGCTGCCATTGCAGCCTGTGTGTACAATTTTAGAACTGCCATTTTGACTTGACAAATTAAACCTTTTGTCAGACCTAAACCTTCCTTTTTAATACTTACAAGTCATCCCTGAGGTAGATCCTAGAGACTCATAAGGTTGAGTGGATGGTATTTTAAAATTAGGACCTGTGTACTTAAGTTTTGCATGTCCTGGAAGTGGAAATCATGCAAGGTCTTCTTTTCACTGTTGCAAGGCTAGCCTCCAATAGACTAAAGCTAGGTCACTTTATTATTATTTTCAGAAAGAGATAACTTAATCTTCGGAACAGCTAGAGAAATACTTCTTCCGCTCATTTGCATTGTAATTTGAAATCCTTTTTAAAGGTAACAGTAAGGTTTTAACTTATTATTTTGAAAATGCCAATTTTAGAATGTTGGCATTTTTCTGCTCAAACCAAACGTGCCTTTCTGCCAGTGTCCAGTAGCACATGAATGTTAATGACTTTCCTTTGGTGTAATGTGTATTATATTCAAATAGGGGATAAAAAGGCCTTGGGTGTGGGGGAGGGTGTTCCTCTCCTGAGCAGGATGTCTTGTGGGGTGGATGGTTGTTCCCAGCCCATTCGGGAGCTTCAAAGAGTAGCATGAGAGCTGTACCCAGCCCCTGCTTAACTTCTGAATATGCCTGCCCTGTCACTTGCAAATCATACTTGGGCATGCCTGTCCTTTGCTTCACTAGCCAGGCTAGACCCAGACACAGAGAAAATAACTGGCTACAACCAGTTTAGGGTTTGACAAAGCTGGGTGTCCACCCACCCACAGGCTGGCACTGGGCATAAACGTGGCAACCCTGGAACCTCTCATCAGAACACTCCTTGATCTGTGGAGACTCATTAGAAGGGATTCCCTGATCTTTGAAGCCCAAAGAAAGACTGGACCTACTTGCCTTGAACCGCGGGCCCTAAAATGGACTGCTAGGGTCAGTTGACTGACCTCCTGTTTAATCTACAGAGACTCAACAAGATACTAGAACCCTTTGCAGCTTACTAGCACCAAATGGACCCTGATGCTGGGCTCTGCTGGAGTGAGTGCTAACCCCCAAGACATGCAGGAAACTTGGTGGGATTAGAGTATACTCCTTCATCCTTAAAACTGCAAGAACTGGACTCCAAATGAAGAACCCAGGTACTCTACAGGTCTTGTTGTCTTTGTCTAAAAGAACTCGCCCAGTCTCCTCGTGGAAGGACATGTCTGAGACCAATGCATAAGCAGCATCTGACTGCTGATGAGACCTTACTGGATACAGACATCGGACATACCCACACTGAGCATCTCACATCAACAACGGCCACCCAGGTTTTCTGGCCAATTGGAAGTTCCAATGGTCAGCCAGCTCTTAGCACTAACAAAACCTGCCCTGTAGTCATTGCCAATGCAAAGTTTTAATCTAGGCATAGGACTTCAGCAACCCACCATCGACAAGCCCCTTTCTGGATCGAGCCCTCAGTCCTACCCACTGACAACCTTTTTGACGAGAGCTTCTCATCTGAAAATTGGACTAAGTAATAGAGTAAACTTTTCCACTGGGATCAACCTGGTCCTTGTATCCAAACCGTGCTTCATGGTGGTTGGCCATACCTTTTGATTTTGACCCAGTGTAGCATGACCGGATAAAAACAATTGACGCTTTGTGCTTTTTGGTGCTTTTTCTGCTGAAAACTTGTAAAATTCATATCTCTGGTTCTATGGTAATTGGTCATTTCAGTAAGTGATAACATCAGCTTGGGAACAGCTGGCTAAATCTGTTGTTTTGGTGTCATGTTATTTATTAAAACATACTCTATTTTTCAACTGGTTTTGGATGTTTTTCTGTTTTGTTTTCACTTTATTACTGTTTGAGTGCTGCACAAACACTTTACGCTTTGCCTCTATGTTAAACCTGACTGCTTTTGGACATATTACTAGAGGGTTAAACACAGGTTTATTTCATCACTGTTGTGGTTCACACTGACAAGGACTGTGTTTATAACTTGAGTGGGGGTTTCACCTTTCTCAACTAGTAACCCAATTTCTTACAGATGCTGTTGAAAATGTCTACCCCCTGGATTAAGCACTTCCCCTGGCCACCAGATGATTTTTATCTATAACCTGACTCTGACTGCATCACATAGACTTCTTGCTAGTCTTCTCACTCTTTCTGTGAATGAAGGCTTTCGTAACCCATTATAATACGCTAATAAAATGCATTTTGGTGAACTATCCTAGTTTTGATCCGAATGAACCACCAGCCCTGACACTTTATTTTCCCATCCACCAGTGTACCAAAGATGATTTTTTGACTACTCTGAGGACCACCGCAAGAAGAGAACCTAGAGGAACCTGTCTCTTTTCATTCTACAAGAAAAACTGGTAACTCACTTAAGAGAAATTATTGCATGTCAGTTCCAGGTGTAGAACTTCCAAAGGAATTCCTAAAGCATCTCGCTAGCGAAACGCATGCGCAAGCGCATGTGACGCAGGCTCGACCCTAAAAAACGGTGGGTATTTCAAGCAATGGAGAAGCAGTTGGAGGGAAACAACAGGGAGTAAATCGGCGGGGAGGGGAAAAAAGCATATGAGGGAGAGGAACGCGGAAGGCACGAGAGAAGCTAGAGCGAGAAAGGAACCTTGAAGCATAGTGGAGGGAGGGACATTGCTAGGGAGAAGCACACAGGTGAGAGAGCGTGCAACACAGAGCGCGGGGTGGGTATTTGTCAGAGTGCAGAAGCACACAAGGGAGAGAGCTGGAAAACAAAAAAGATTTGCACTCTAAAAAATACCAGCACATACATAGTCAGATTTAAGATACCTCTTAATTTGGCCTAATATCTAAAAGTACACAACCGTAGAATATTGAAAATTCTGATTATTTCCCATGTTTAGGCTTACGGTGGGACAAGGCTACGACATCGATCGGATGAAACCTAAATAGGCCACATCCATTTAACTACCAACAGCCGCAAGAGCACAGAACTGTCATCTGTCGTAATTGTTTATGACTCGATGAAACCAAAGTGAAGGCGAATGTTCCCTCACTGGAAAGTCTTAATACATCACCTCGCTCGGCTGAGTTCCCAGCAGCAACTAGCTGAGATCACATCATATGGCACGGATACGTCCAAGTCTGCCAGGAAGTGCCCAGTGCACTATTGCAATCATTGGAACAATAGAAGTCGAACCCTCTTTCCAGATTGTGAGGTAACAAAGCTCAGGGGTCTGCTTGGAAGTGCCATTTGCACACGAGACAGCAGACACCGGGAGGTCCTGAACAAAGTACTGCTTTCAGTTATAAATAGAGGAGCACCAGCTAGTCGAGCTTCTGCAGTGGGAGGAGTGGGCATAGCCGAGCCTGGGGCATCAAATGTTTGCGCCAGACTACAGCTGTCTATCTTTGTCAAGGCAGAGTTTATCAGCCCAAACCACAGGGCCTAAAGTCACTGCTAATAATAAACCGCTTGGTAATAGCAGGGCCTGCCTGTGATTCACTGCGGGAATCAGAAAAGCATCCTGCGATACATTTGATGCTAAGCAGATGGCAGTATATAAGCCGGGAGCTGACAGGCGCGGTCACACTCAGCGCGCGGACCTGTCTGCAGAGGGACTATTTCAGCAAGTGGATTGGTACTGGAGTGACTGGACATGTCGGAGCCTCAGGTATGGGCTGATACGGGCACTTCTTGGGGGAACTAACTTTTTAAGATACACCTAGCTATAGGAGTTATCGTGTCCCGGACGTTTCTCGTGCTGGTTGTGTTTGTGTAAAATTAGTTAACACAAACAGACTCGTAAACTTATCGGGCATTATTTGACAAGTTTGCACTATCAGAATCAAATGCTAAATACCAGGAAGAAAACAAAATCCATTATCAGGCTTTTTTTTCTGCTACCCCTCAGTAAACTTTAACCAACATCTAAATGACGAACTTCGAGACCCGGTCGCTGTACATTCCTTTGGTACCTGACGCATCGTTTCACACAAGACACACTTCCCATGCTTGTATCACTGGGGGAGTGTAAAGACCCTGTGAAAACACACGTAAACAAACACGGGTACTTCTGTGATTACAATTACTCTTTTTGAAAAACATTCAAATCATATATTTGCGCAAAAAGTATGCTAAGTCCACCTTTATCTTGAATGATTGCTGCATGGCGCGTTTCATACGTGATTTGAACACGCACCTGCGCGCGCACTCACGCAACACACTGCCACTCACTGTCTCTTAAACCGTGCATTTTACCATCTAAATCGATAGGTTTTAGGCTCGTAATGTTAAATACATAAAATTAACCAGTGGTGACCAGTCGCCATTACCAACAGTAGTTCAGTCTGGGATCCTCTGTAGCATGTCCTACTCTCCCCATATCGTGAGGAGCGCAATGAAGAGGCCTCTGTACAGCATGAACGCTATATAAAAAAAATACAGATAGCGTTTTAAAAAATATTAAGTTAAATGTTAATGTCAACCAGCTTCGCTGTAACTTCTTTGTGCTAGTTGTTACACGTAGACTGAGTGGAAACAATAATGTTAATTTGTTCGTCAAATAATTTCCATCTATTTGAGAACTTATCTAAGCACTTGTAATAAGGAATGCCACTTTTTTTAAAAAGTATTTCGTAAGTTGAAATGTCTCCCGTTGTTTTGAATTTGCACAGCCCAGTAGATAGGGTGGACTTTATTAAGAAAGGGATAGGCAAGTTGAGCTTTTATGAAGAGTTAACACATTTTTGATGTTTAAAATTAAGTGTCCAGTTAATGCTAGGCCAGATCAAAAACACAATGGCTGAAAATATCTCTCAATGTGTTCTACGGGAAAGTCTCCTGCATGGTATATAGGCACGAACTCTTGCCTCGAGTGCTTGATTTCATAGGTATCTTGTATACTGGCTTTGGCCCTAGCATCTCACTAGTCCAGCATGTGCTCAGAGAGAGTTCTGTCCTTGAATATGTGAAGTCCAGGACCTGTTCTGTGACCTGAAGGTGGGCATCAAACATGCCCTCCTAGTGGACACAGGACTACTGTCCCGTTCCTGGGTTTAGCCATAATACGTTGGTGACAAGATACTGTGTTTTGTGAACATATAACAGACAAGACCTTTTTAAAGGAGTCATTGAGAGTGTGGCTTTCTGAACCCTTCTTGTGTAAAGTGCCATTGCTACTTGAAACGCAGTAACCTTCGCTGAAATTGTGTATAAAGTTTGAGTATGTGTGTATATACATTATGCATGTAGTACATATGTGGTCATAGTACTCAGTGTAATTCTGTGTACTGAAGCCAGTAGAATTCATTTTAAGCCCTGGTTTGGCTTGGCACAAGATGGAAAAACGAAGAAAAGCTTCCCCAGACAGTAGAAGCAAATTGCCTCCATTCCTATGACTGGATAAAGGAGATCTAGATTCTGACATGAGGAAGATGGAGACAGAGCCATCTTTAGAAATTCCATTAAGACCTTGTTAGCAAGGGGCTGATGATTAGTTCTTCCTGAAAACTGCTATTTGGTAGATGGTAGCAGTGAAGCGTGGCACTGCAGTTTCTGTTATTCAAGGCAAGGAAGTTTCTAGGTCAGCCTAGCATTTTGTTTGTCCCTTATTACCTCTTCGGAGAGACAGATGACAGCCTAAACCTCACACTCAATTGTGCCTATGTTGTGGGTGCTCCAGCTTAGAAACATCCCTACTGCTACCTGTTGCAAGATGCATTACTTTACACAGCTACTGTATCATGAGGGCAGAGTACGCGTCTGCCTGACAGTCTATCTGTTGGAAAATGGGTTATTGGTAAGGGCAGGTAAGTACCTACACTTAGCAATAGGCCACTAACCTCCACTTAGGTCCAATTAGGTCTCAATAAGTTAAACCCAGCTCAACCCTTGGTAGCTTGGCGACGAGCGACAAGGCTTGACTTAGGAGACAAAGCGTAAAGCATTCAAATACCACAAAACAGCAATTAATTAAAACACACGAAACAGTTTAAAAATCCAATACCAATTTTAAAAAATAGGAAATATTTTTAGCTTTAAAATGACACCAAAACGAATAAAATCGGACAAAGGGAACCGGAAACATGAATTTTTAAAGAATTAATGCTTTTTAGCTCTTAGAAATGAATAGCGCCAATCTGGTCATCTGGTCGCACCTCGACTGTGGCAAAGTCAAAGTTTAAGACGAACCGCGATGGAGCCCTGCTCGGCTACAGCCCGTGGGAGGCCTCGGTCAAAAGTTTACCTTAGGACTTAGTCGTTTTTCTGGAGATTTTCTTCAGCTGGACCAAGTTGCCAGTCCAATCCGACCTTCTGGAACTCTTCCTCCGTTGCGGGTCGCAGGAGCCCTCATTGGAGATTTTTACCTTCGGACTGAGGTGATTTTTCAAGACTGAAATCCCTTGACTGGGGCAAACCTGAATCTTGATGCGACATCCTTGGAGCCCTCTTCGGATACACTGCCTGGGAGGTCCAGATCAATTTTCTACGTTCGGACTTAGTTACTTTTTCGGAAATTTTCTTCAACTGGATGAACCTGCAAGTCAGACTGGGTCGCGGTTGAGGCAAGCTGGCTAGAGCTGCCGTGGCGGGTCAGTCCCTTTATGTAGCCTTTTTTCAAAAAGTTCTTCAAACTGCTCCAAAATTCTGGATCTTCTCCCAGAAGTTCTTTTAAGGTTCTTTTGAGGTCCGCAGCCCACCCCAATGTTCCAGAAGCTCTGAGATGCTCCTTGAGGATGCGGACTACAACTCCCAGAATGCAAACTCCAATTCAGCCACTAGACAGTGGTCAGTCACTTCAGGAGTTGGTGCAGGAGACTATGGTTAGCAATTTTTCGCCTGTAGCAAACAGGGAATCCCTCCTTGAACCAGTTGAAGCCAGGCAAAGTCCTTCTTGTGGTGAAGCCTGTGTGCAGCTGGTGTAGTCCTCCAGAGTGCAGTGTCCAAGAGCAGGCCAGGGGTCCAGCAGGGCAGTCCTTCTTCTGTAGTTCTTCCTTGGAGGGACCTGAGGTGTGGGTGCAGGTCTGCCAGTTTTATCCTTGCTCCTGGGTGGAAAAACAAGGGGGTCCTGGTTCTCCAATCAGGTGCATGGTCCTCCCCCCTGTGATGCCCGCTTCCTGGGAAGTGTGGCAAAAATCAATCCCAGGGAGCAACATTCCTCAAAAATCCATCATGGCTGAAAATGATTTTTTGAGGTTACATCTGGCTGAGCTCACCCACTGGTGTGGCTAAAAATACTAAACACACCCCTCTCCTGCCCTCTCCTAATCTAATCAATGGGGCACCTAATTGTCTGGGTTTGCAGGATGTGAGGGAGGTGCTGGGTTGCTCCAAATGTCCTTCCCTGCCTTTGAAGACCAGTTTGGCAGCCCTCCCCTCTTCCTGCCATCTGCTGAGGGACATTCTCCTCCCCCAGGCATATCTCTTTGTGCTTAGCCCAGACTACTTCACACCTCATCAAGGCAGCCTGGTCAAGCTGCAAGAGGCTGGCCAATCAGAGCAAAGCACTACAGGGCTGAAGTTGGCAACTTTTCAGGTAAAGTTTAAAACTCTTTACATGAACAAATTATATTAAATACAACACTTGTAACTTGTGGGGTTTATTATAACAATTAATTTGATACCAATCTTGATTTATCAGTCACTTAAGGGACTTTATAAATTAAAATAAAGTCTCCCCATTCTAGCCTATGGAGGCCATTCACTATAATGAGGGAAAAACAAATGTGTCTGTTTTACCTTACCAGAGCTTACAAAACTAATTTTATAAGGTCTCTGCTTATAGTTACATGCACCCAACCCTAGGGGCAGATCGGGCACACCTTAGGGATGACTTAATGTAAAAATAAGGTAGTTTAAGACTTTGGAAGTACTTTTAATTGCAAAGTCAAATTTGCATGTGACTTTAATTTAAAAGTAGCCAGCAAGGCAGGCCTACCTTTAAAATGACACTGGGCACCTCATCAGTGCACCTATAGGTGCACTACCTATGCTGGGGTCCCTAAACCTACATGCCCTACCTATACTAGGGATTTATAGGTAGGTTAATATTGTCAATTAAATTTAGCCTAATGTGCATATCCACTTTACACAGAGCACTGGCCCTGGGACTGGTAAGCAGTACCCAGGGCACAAACAAGAGTCAGTAACCACCAGTATCTGTCCAAAACGTTTGGAGGTGACCAGTACAAAAAGGAGGACTTTCCCACACTATCTCCCAGCGAAGATGCAACATCTAAGGGCTGCACTTTTTGGTGGAGGAGCTGAGTGCCTGCTTAATGCCTAGAAGCCTGACTGCCTGCTGAGAGGAGGGAGTCTGTTTGGCCTTGAAGGAGGGGAGACTGCCCAAGAGTAGCAGTTCAGCATGCTCGTGGCCTGAGGAACAGCCAAATAAAGTTTACTATCTGAGAAAGTAAAACTAGGAGATACTCATGCCTCAGAGGCCTCCCTGTCCTTTTTTACTGTTCCCAACGAGTACCACAAAAGACTTCATACATTTATAAATTGGCCAAAGGACTGCATCAATCTTGCAGTGTATAAGCCCAAGTCATGCTGCAACTGCCTGCTGTGTGCATCAGTCCGAAGGTGAGCTACATCTGCCCTTGCTGTATGTATCATTTGGGGTCGGTATTGCAAATTCCTGCTGTGTGCATTGACCCTAATTCAGAGCTCTATCTACCTTGCTCTTTATCACAGCAGACATGCTACAACTGCCTGATTGTGTGCATCACTGTGGGTTGAATCATGACTGCCTCAGCATACATTAGAGTAGAAGCAGGCTATAACTACTGAGAGCATCCGCAGAGCACCAGGAGCTCGGTGAGCAGTAACTGACTATTCCAGGGTAGCTGCAATTGGTGAAAACATTGGCTGACATACCCAACGGCCGCTGATGGGAGCACACATGATTAGAACAGTGAACTGATTTTGCATTTGACCTGTGGGGAAATGTAGTCTGCACCTGAGCCTTACTCATGCTTTTTCCAAATCTTGGTAAGTGATAGTCCGAGTCAGGGGCTCCAGGGTGGGAGAGAGCATAGAGAGGAGGTAATAGGGTGTTGTACTCACACGTAAACCAGGATCAGCTGTATCACCCTACATTTGAAATTGAATTGTGTACTACTGCTGTGTAATTAAAATTATTTGTTTCCCAAAAGACATGCTGTGGGCTGGACATTCAAGTTATTATATCTGTTGGTTGTTGAGTTCTGAGATTGTGTCCCCAGCAGTACCTCACTGAGAATGCTGTGACTGCTCATCGCCACTGCCCTGAGAGTCAGCTGTGAAAAGGATTGTACTTGGCCCAGGTTCTAGTGCCATAGTAGAAGGGACCCTGGGACGCCAGTAGCAAACACTCTCAACAACATCACGGGGGCCCAGTAGCCCCTGATTGTCATGTGACCCCCCCCCGAAAGGGACCTGACAAAACTTTTACCAGAAACACAAAAGTTCTGTATTGGGTAGTTCTGATGAAACACTTACAGATATTTGCCCATTATTATTTACTGGCTTTCTAGACATTGCAATCAATCCCAAGGCAGGCCAATACCCATATTGTGTTATGTCGTTGCTGGATTTAGCAAAACCTTTAAACAAAATGATAGTACAGATTGGTGTCTGAACAACATCAGACAGAAAAATTTAATTAGACTGGAAAAGGTTTTCTAATCTAGCTTTAAAAAGAAGTGACGTTCAAAGTGCATTATATCTGCTAACATACCTGCCATCAGACATGTAAGGCCTAAGATATAGACTACACTGCTTTTAATTACAGTGGCACATCAATGAGACGGAACTTGCCTTGTTTACATATCACCTGAGTTAGCTGATATTGTGATAACTTTCTTTTCTTGGACCATTACACTTACTTTGCCCAAAACACCTCTCACGATGTTAAAACATGTAGGTTGAATGTTATAAGAAACTGGGTTATTATTTGTGTAGGAAATGAGCCCATTACACGTAACAAATCTGCATCTTTCTCTTTACTGGGAACCAAGTACTCCATTGTCTCAGGGTAGTAAAGCAGAGTACTCCAAGGCCTACTCAGGGGATGTGGAGTGGGCTAGTACCCCTAGTTTGCCGGCAAGCAGCAAAATTCAATAAATCACTGTCCAGGCTGTGTTATTTCCTACAGAAAGTAATTACTTTATCACACGCACATTGCTTAGTACTATACATTAATTTACAAATATATAGATTCTTGCTGATGGAAATTTCTCGGTGTCATCGTCAGAACACTTTACACCCTTAGTAAGTCCTGAACTCTATAACTACAATGCCCACACCTATACTAGAGCCAGCATAGGTGGGTGTCATTATCAAAAAGGAAGGCTACTTGATTTGTCATGGTGTTGCCACATTGATAAAAGTAGAAATATTGTACAATCTGTTTACACAATTGAATTCAATAGTGTTGGCACCATATTATAGCACTCTTTATTAAATTATATAACTGTTCATTGTCAACCTTATTATTGCCAATTAAGCATTTTCAAACAATTCAATGTGTGACGGAGTCTTTCTTCTTTTTTAAACATGCAGCCACTGTAGCTTTATGACCACTCAAGAGTGTTCCATGTATTTCTTGAAAAGCTTCTCCTGGGGTTTAATCCCATGGGAGAGTTTGCACAACTTTTGTGACATCTTTATTGTTGCACTTCCAGCAGGATCCCAAATGCATGTTCTAAACACTGATGATGACCCTGTCCTTCCTGGGGCACCACAGTACAAACGTATGCACATTTATTCTCTTTGCCTCTGTGATGGGAAAATGGGTTCCCCTCGAACTAGTTTTAATTGCATTGTTCACAGGGGAATGTTGTCCCCAGGGGCCAGAGTGAATCTGGGGAGGAGACCCCATGTATGTCCACTCCCAACTAAACTACATACAGGAGGTTGCCTCAATCCCTGCCGATGTGGTTGGCCCTCCCCGTGGGACTTTCTCTCATAATAGCAGGCACTACTTACTCTGTTCTTAGCTCAGTCCTTCTGGGGGACCGATGATTTTGGGCTGCTTTCTCAGGCCCCATATGACTGCTTTTTCCTCATTATTGTGTTGTTGTGTTCCTGGGGTCCTGCACTACGCACCAACAGCGTTTTTACAAGGCCTCATAGTCTCTAAGTGTGTTTTTCGTTGGGACCATGGCTTTTAATAATCTCTTCACCAGACCTGTCCTCTGACTATGCTCCTGATGCTCTCTCCTGCTTGGGGGCATCTTCTACAGCCCCTAAACAGTGAATGGGCAGAACACCCTCTAAGCAACCCTTCCCAGGTCCACAGCCTCCTGGCTGCTTGCAGGACACCCTGTCAGTGAATTCAGGGGACAGACCACAGAAGTCCTCAGGGACCCTAAGGAGGCCATCCCCACTAGCCCTGGAAAGGCCCACCATAGTCAGGGTTACTAGAGACCCAAATTCCATCTTTGCAGAGGTTCAGAGGGCGTCTTCCTTTCAGCTTTGCATTATTCCATAATTGTAGCTTCAGTTTCTTATCAAGTGTGTACGTCTGTGCAGGGGTTTTAAGCTGGGGTGGACAGGTTTGGAAGGTAGGCACCTCTGCACAATCACAGAGTGTCACATTAGTACCCCACCCCTGCCCCAACGCTCTTGCACAGCATTTTGGGACATTTAATAATAGTGAGTTCAAGCGATCTATAAAAATAATTTCTTTGGTAACTTCAGGTCTGCTGCCAACTGATACTGCTGCCTAACCGTTTCCCATCAAAATGTCAAAGGGGAGCCCCTCCTGCATTTGGCTCCATAGGTCTGCCCTTCCTCTTTTGTTTCCGTGGGTGTGCCCCAACAAAAAGGGCCAAGCACCATTAAAGGCTCTGTTGTATGATAATTAACAAGATAATTAACTTGGCCAGTTGGGGGGAGTGAAAGACCTGGAGTATTTCTAATATTGATAGAGGGCACAAAAGCTTGAACAGTACTCCTACAAATCCACTGAGCATCTCCAACCAAAGCTTTAGCACTCATACTGTCTAAACTTGCACTGATCACCCACAACAGTATGGATGCTCACCCAAGCTTTTAAAATGATTAATTCATTTTGAGTTTGTTATAGTAGCACAGTGTGTCCATGGTGCCCAATTGCCCGTATAAAGCTAAAAAAAGGGTTCAGGAGCTAAAATCTGACAGGAATCCAAACAATGAAAATGAGTTGAAAAAAATGTAAAAGCAAATGAAAAGTTGAATATTATAATTCTGAAAAGTCCACAGTTGAAGATAATTTATGAAGTACCTCATTGTTTTGAAGTGTGGCCAATTTGAAGACATGTTCGTTTCTATAGTTATGACACACATGACACATAACATACACCATAACTCACATCACTTGCCAGGTTTAAGTCTTGTTTTATTACCTTTTTCCAAGTGTCATTTGCAAATAGTTGGTTTATGCGAGGCGGGCTACGTGTGTGATGGAGTCCCTTGTGTCCATTACATACAGTTACTGGTGAACTTCATTGGATTTGCATGTTTGAGCCAGAACCATGAAACAGTTCTGAGAGCATTTTTTAATTTAAATTCTATATTTTTTATAATAAATTTGATTTCCAACAATTTCAGTACATGCCCTTCAGTAGTGTGCCAGGAGCGCCGGTATCAGTCCCTGCGCTCAATCTTCTGTGGGTTACCGATGCCCACTGTGCAGAGATGAAGATATTTGCAGCTAAGGTTGGGTTTAGGGCTTGTCCCTGCACCCAAACTTCTGCAGACCGACTTCACCCATTGTGAATGGCCAAAGACCCTGTTCCCAACACAGCTAAGATACACTGACAATACTGCTCAGATCCCTGATCTTCCACTCTGTCATTTTTTTCTGCTGTCCATTCTATATCTCTGCCTCACACTCTATGGGTAACTTGCAAGTTGAATCTAGTTTGTAATATTGTAAAAAATGGCAGACAAAGCCACTACTTAAAATGGTGGCTTTCCTTATTGCAGATCATCTTCTGTTTTTTTATCGTGGTCTGTTATTTGAGTCCCTGCAAAGCTGCCCTGGGGTCAGACAATTTACAATGCCTTCTCTTTCTTTTTTGTGCTTTTTTTCCACAGCACAAAAGTCATGACCCAAAATTGATGTATGATTATCAAGATGGTAAAAAGATACTGTAGTCTCCATGAGCCAATCACGTTTGTCAAAAATGTAAATGTGATTGAGTCACAAATCAGGGAACTGCAACTTTATGAGGCAGTTAAACAAAAGTGCAAGCTCTTTCAAATGCACTCTGCTATTTTTTAAAAGCTTATTTCTCAAAAAGTACTGAATGGATTTTCATCAAACTAACACAAGTACACATCATGTATATAGTGCTACTGGTGCCAATTTTAGTGCAAATCTGTTTTTCTTTCAGCCCTAATTTCTGTAGGCATGAGAAAAACTCTTATGGGAGCTGATATAGTAAAACACATCTTTTTTCGCAAACGTACTTTTTTTTTTTCTGCCGGGATCTTCACAAAAAAGGTACACCAGATCGTAGTTGACTAAGTCAAGCGATGTCCCAGCATTGGTGCAGATTAATCCATGGGGTCAAAAGTTATATATAAATAAATATCCTTTCAATTAATATCAATCAATAATAATAACTACACAGTGGCCAAAAATGTAATCAGCAAAAAAGGCACAAAGATCATCAAAAGGGTTAAGGGGCAGCAGAGACTATTCCAGGGTATAGAGATCTAAGAAAAAGTAAAGCGCCAATCAAAATCAGCATTTGAGGTTGATTAGGAACTAGGTGAGTTCTCAAGCTAACCATATGGAGCAAAGATTGGATATGCCAAGGCTGTCTTCCTTGTCAAAGTGTTTGTTTTCTGACTTACTCTCCCGATTTAAAGTTTGGCGGAAGGGTTACCCCCATCTGCAATATTACAAATCTGTTAAGGGTACCAAGTACTTGTTTGCCAAACTCTAAATCAGGCCCTGAGTATTTTTTTATGGAAGTTGAATTCTTCAGGCGGCCCAAGTTCAAAGGTTGTGGGTGGCAAGTGTCCCTCAGATTTGGGTACCTCATCATCAAGCTTCAGCTAAAACTGCTGGTTTTGGTGCCAAAAGCTCTGAGCAGGACAAACCTGGATTTTGCAGCCAAAAGCTCGATTAGTGGGTCCTGATAGCTTTGCCACTTCTCATAAGTCTAAAAATGTACCTTTGTTTTTATTCACTTTTTTGGAAATTGCTATTCCCCAGTTGGACAATCCTGAAAGCCATTACCGGACATGGGTCCATGAGACCACCACAAGGTCCCTTTTGACCAGTTTTCAGTGCTGCAAAAAGCTTCATGCAGGCTAAATCTGTATTACTTGCCCTCTTCAGGTGTGACCTAGCTGGACACATTTGAACACATTGTCCCGGGCCTCTGGAGAAAAAAATACCAAAACACTTGGGCCCTCATTATGAACTCGGCGGGGTAACCCGCCGCGATGTACACTGGCGGTCAACAGGCGGTCGCAATGGGGCAGTGCAGCGGGTGCAGCAGCCCCCGTCGGTCATTTCACTGCCTGTAATTCGGGCAGGGAAATGCGCAACTGGGCTGTGCATGGGGGCCCCTGCAATGCCTAAGCCAAGTGCATGGGTAATGCAGGGGCCCCCCTAGGGGGGGGGAGCCTGAGTCACTCATTCCGCCAGCCTTTCCCTGGCGGTGTAAACAGCCAAGAAAAGGCTGGTGGAATGCGACTCATTATCTGGAGGGCAATGCTGCTTTCCCTGGCAGATCTGAAATGCTGCCACCGCCAGGCTGCCTGGTGTAGGAGCCTGGTGGTGGTGCCATTTCCACCAAGGCGTTTCCCCCACGTTCAGAATATGACGGTCTAGACCACCATGCCATTGACGGTAATGACCGCCGGCGTTGCAGTCCAGAACGCCATGTTCAAAATGAGGGCCTAAGTCACAACTTTTTCACAGTTCATCCTGATCGCTTCAGCTGCCCCAGCACCTCAAGACAGCCTTTTCGGTACTAGGTCTCTATCTAGCTAGGTCTTCTGCACGATACAGTTCTCAGTGGTCCACTGAGCCTTTTTGGGATCAAGAGTCCTTCTGATTTTGTATCCTCAGAAGCAGGTAACAGCAGGCCGCCGCTTGACCTTTAGAGAGCATTTCCAGTCCCATGAAATGTTACTGCTTGACTGTAAAATGTCCAATTTCTCTGTACGTTTAGAAAATTCCTATTGCATGGGTAGAGTTTTGCCAAACAGCAAAAATATGTGTAACTACGAGTTTGTGATACTGGTTTATTAAGGGCGATCCAAATTAAACGAGATTTCAGGCAGAAATGCAAGTGTAATAAAACTCTTGTTAATAACAAGGCTACGTTTGGGTTAGAGTCTGCATTACACTGCGGATTATTAATGGGGATTTCTGTCTGATGATCAGAGAAAATAAAGGCTTAATCGATTACATAATTTATGGGAACTAGGCACTTAATCTATTTGCTGTTCTGTGTGTGTTCGGCTGAACCTAATACTTCTCTGCTATGGGTATTAACTGTCTACTGTAAACGTTGACTAGGCCCCCGTGAAAAAGAAGCGCCCACCCATGAAAGAAGAAGACATCAAAGGTGCCAGGCATAAACTATCAGGCAACCAACCGATCAAATCGAAAACCTACCAAGTGATGAAAGAATGTGGTAAGTATATTTCCTTTTGTGTTTTGTTAAAAAATGGCAATTTTACTATCACATAACTTCAAATTCTGAAGATTAAAACCTGCTACCCTTTCATCTACAGACCTTGCTCCAGAAGTGTTTGTTTGAAATAGACGCTATTATGCTTTACTGCACAGATGCTGATTTTCCACTCTCTCCATGTTACCAGGGGAAACAATCTTTCAGCTCTGAACTTTAATTTAAGCTCCTAATGCAATGTGGGAGACGTAGTCTTGGTCCAGCCCAATGTAACCAATTGGACCAACATACCTAAGATTTATGATGTGCAAGTCCAATAGTAGAATATGTACTCTGATGGCATAGAGCAAGTCAAAATGCTAGATTGTAGTCGGGCTCTGGGACTATATGATTCTGAAGCTGTGGCTTTTCACACATACCTGATTTACTGTTCTTGGCACAGAATTCACCATATGCTACATAGCTTAAATATTTCAACAAAAAACATTTCGATCCAGACTTTACCAACACTTTGCACCATTGGAAAGCCACACAAAAATGATTCAACGTAATACATTGGTATATACTTTCCAGCACAAACGGTATTCTGCACTGCAAATGTGCCCTTTTTTCCGAAGTAAAAAGTGTTTGGGCTGCTTTGTACTGCTTTGTGTTACTTGCCTCAGTTTGGGGGTGGGGGAGGGGGGTATTAAGGGGTTACTGGGGCACTGCAGTGCAAACTCTCATACGCTTTGTTACAAAGCATGATCTACTAAAATAGCCAGGCTTTATGCTGAAAACGAATGCCACCTTGAAGCAGGTTCTAACAAATAAAAATGTTTGTAGTTCTCAAATAAACATGAATTGCATGTGTGCTGAAGTTCAGATCACACATTCAGAGTGTAGGAATTTGTACTGGGAGGGTATCCATCCAGTACAAATCCTATGCTAGACACAGCACACTGACCACTCAAAGGCTGCCCGTCATGCAGGGCATCCTTTAAGGGCACCAGCACAGGAGAAGTTAGCAGAAGCAGGCCAATCTTAATAGATGGTGAGCTGCATTGTGTTAAAAGTTTGCAAATCTGACCGTTTGTTTTTAGCTCAGATAGATCAAAAGTTCCCCCGAAAAAGTGCCACCCATATGCTGCCCAGTGGCAGACAATTACCAAACTTTAACTGCTCACCTTTCATTTGCTGATTACTGTATTAAGATGTTAAACATGTAATATTAGTATCAATAATATTAGTATCTGTTGAAATAACAAACTAAAAAAATAATTGTGCTACATAATGCTACATAATTTGCCTTTTGTTCCTGCCTAATTAGTCAGTCCTGCTGCATGATTTGATAATCCAATGCCATATAATTCCTGTGGCCATGACTGTAGCTTTATGTTATATATATATATATATATATATATGTCATAAGCGACTAGGAAAATGCCTTCTGTCGGAGACTGTGCGTGTGCCACCTGAAGCAAATATTTCTGTTGGGGGAGCAGTGCTGGCTGTGTGATGGGTACCACCTCACCAGGCTCCAAGCTCGAGTGGCACTGCATTTTGAAACTTTTTATGAGATTAAAGACCCTGCTGCAGGGTTCCTTGTGAGCCCAGCCTTGTTCAGCGCATAATAAAACTGTCAAGATAGACTGGTGACTTCGGTACTTGCTGGAAAGATCTCAGCTTTGTCCAGTCACATTTGTGAGTCATCATAAGGAAGCAACAACAAGGTGATGGATGGGATGCTCAAATTAATCTCAACTACTGGCAATCACTCGGGCGTATTCCAATCCTTTGTTTGTTTGCCCAACGCCACCTCAGTTTGAACACAGCTGTATGCAAATCAGTCTTGATGCTGCTCTACTGGGAACAGTCCAGCCTGAACTGCCAAGCCAGGTTCTTCCTGAACCGGAATAGAAGCAATCTAGAATTGGTTTTGCCCTGATAAGGGCACTATAGGTCTTTTAACTCCAGATCAAAGGACTGCAATCTGTAATAATGGCCGCAGGGGATATGGTTTACAGTTGCATTTTTTGCACGCTTATCAGATACTTTTCTTATACCATGACTGTTTATCAGTATGTCTTAATAATGTGTTTCAAACTGCTTTGTGAACTGCTGAACGTGCAACTTATTGAGGGCTTCCATCTTGCTGTTTCAGACACTAGTTGCCCTGCTGTGATTGGTGGAGGGGAGCTGTTAGACTTGGCATCCGTGGCGTGGTCTCCCCTAACTTTTTGCCTCTGTTTCCCAGGTTGTTGATGTGTGCGGGACTCTGTTTTTGCTGTTTTTAATACTCTGGGCACTTTACCACTGCTATCCAGTGCTAAAGTGCAAGTGCTCCTATCTAACATGTATGTGTAATTGGCCTTCCATGATTGGCCTATTTAATTTACCAGTAAGTCCCTAGTACAGTGCACTAGAGGTGCCCAGGGCCCGTAAATCAAATGCTACCAGTGGACCTGCAGTATTGGTTGTGCCACCCACATTAGTAGTCCTGTAAACATGGCTCAGACCTGCCACTGCAGTGTCTGTGTGTGCAGTTTTAACTGCTAATTTGCCTTAGCAAGTGTACCCACTTGCCAGGTCTAAACCTTCCCTTTTTATACATGCAAGGCATTCCTAAGGTAGGCCCTAGGTAGCCCCATGGGCAGGGTGCAGTGTATTTTAAAGGTGGGACATGTACTTATGTGTTTTACATGTCCTGGCAGTGAGATACTGCCAAATTCGGTTTTCACTGTGCAAGGCCTGTCTCTCTAAGGTTAAAATGGAGACTGCCTTTAAATATTATTAAAGTGCAGGTTCCCTTTGAGAGCAGATAGAAATATGGAGTTTAGGGTCTCTGAGCTCACAATTTAAAAATACACCTTTTAGTGAAGTTGGTTTTTAGATTGTTAGTTTGAAAATGGCACTTTTAGAAAGTAGGCATTTTCTTGTTTAAACCATTCTGTGACTCTGCTTGTTTGTGGATTGCCTGTCTGGGTCAGTTTGACAGATTGGGCTGTTTGCACCTCTCTCTAAACAGTGACACAAAGGGGCTGGGGTGAGCCCGGATATTCTGATGAGCACCTGAAAGAGTTGTGCCTGCCCTCACACAATGCAGTCTCCAACCCCCTAGTGTGAGGCTGAGGCCTGGCCTGTATGAGGAAGGATCTTACAAACACTTGAGACTTTGCTTTGGGTTTGCCTTCTTCAAAGGCAGAAAGGAGTATACGTGGTGGACCCAAAACCCCTGCAAATTACATTACTTCAAGGATTCAAGAGGAACCAGGAGAAGAGCTGAGGAGAAGTGCTCCGCTGGCCTATGACTGTACTGTGTTGGGCTACCCTGCAGTTGCTGCTTCTGCCTGTGCAAGGGGATAGAGACTGGACTTTGTTGCATTCCTGCTTGAGAGGTATCTCCAAGGTCTTGGAGTAGAGCTTTCTTCCTGTTTTGAAGCCTCAGGGACAGCAAAGGTTTCACCATCCAGACCTGAGTCTACTTGCTATGGACTCTAGCTTGTCAGAGGGTCCCATTCCAGTTCCTGGGCCCCTGAAAGTGAATTCCTGGAGAGAAACTAGTTTAACGACGCCATATGACTCCTTGTTACTTCGCTTACTACGCCATTGCCCGGAACCGTGGCGCTGCTTGCCCTGAGGCCGTGCGACAAATCAGACGACCCTGTGAGCTGGCGCTGCTGCCCCGACCCGCGACGCCGCCTGCCCCAAGGCTGTGGACTTTGTAGAAGTCCGACGACCCTGTAGGCCTCGTGTCCCTGTAGTTACTGAACAGGCCAACGTCCATGATGATCCGGCGCATTTGCAGCAGCCTGCGGCCCTGTGATTCTCCTTTACCCTGACTAGAGGTCCTTGCTTGGACAGGGGGTAACCTGACTGCCAACTAAAGACCCCATTTCTAACAGGAGCTAATCACCTTTGGGTGGGAGGAGCTATTTTATAGAAGCTGCAGTGTGGACGCCATGGACTCAGGAGTAAATTGTGGATGCATTTTTTGCACACTTATCAGATACTTTTCTTGGACAGTGACTGTGTATAAGTATGTTTTAACAATGGTTTTTTTTTACTTGTTTGTGAATTGCCAAATGTGCACTTTATCAAGGGCTTCCACCTCACTGTTTCAGACACTAGTTTCTCTGCCGTGATTGGTAAAGGGGAGCCAATCAGTGTTGGGTGGGAGTAGCCTGTCAGAGCTTCCCCACTATTTTTTGGAGGCTGCAGTGCAGACTTGCCGCTGAAGTGCCGCAAGGCACGCTTAAGGCGAGCTGGTCTGAGCCCAACTGCGCCTGAATAACATCTGGGGCCAGGGACTCTGCCCCTTTGAATCTTTATAGGGTAGCCTACTCTGCAACAACACTATGAGCTCTCAGAATCCCGACGCTGAGATGTAATGTACAAAAGTGGACAACAGACGAGCTGCCTCTTAACTGCCAGGTATAGGGTTATGCAATAGAGTCCTTGCAACCTATCAGTCTTTCACCCCAGACCACTCCTTAAATGATAGAATACAAGATGTTTAATATCAATTGCCACTCCCTGGTTAAAACTCATGCTAATATTTTAGACCTCATCCAGGACTACTCTTCAGATGTCTTGTTTCTTATGGAATGCTAGCTATGCCAGGACACCATAGCGGAATCTGTTTTAGCGCTGCTTCCGAGGTATTATTTAAAGAACATTAACAAGACAATTGGCAGAGGAAGCGCCCTTGCCATGATTTATAAAAATAGATATGCATGCCTCTAGCCTTTCTCAATGCCATATTCCAGAATGTAAACGTGCTCTTTTCACAATTTGTTTAAATGATAACTTCACTCTGTCAGGACTTCTTGTATATTGCCCTCCTGACCCTTCTAAAGTCTTCAGGGAGGCTCTGATTAAAGCAATGCCCCGCTGACAAACAAGTCAGCTAATTTTACTGTACTAGGCTACCTTAACCTCCCTTTTGATGATATTCATGATAGTGACACCACTAACCTCCTAAATGATCTTGCTGCTTTGCAGTTAACGCAGTTAGTATCTGGTATCACACATTCAGGTGGTCACCTTGAAGATCCAGTTTTTTCTAATCTGAGTTCTTTACAAATGACTAGCCCACTCCCCATGGTATGGACCGACCATTGTATGGTCCCTTTAACCCTTTGTCAGCCGCGTCAAATCAGCATATCCAGTCTGTACTGGATGAGGAAATGCTCCTGGAACAAGCTTGACATCCAAAAATTTGGGGACTTTATTTGATCAAACAGTCTATCATTTGATTCTAATGCAGAGTCAGCCTACAACAAATTCCAATCCTGGCTTACTGCAGCCTTAGATAATTTTATCCCCACTAAACTGGCTTCCAACAAGAAGAAACATATATTGCTCTTTGGTTCAACAAGACTCTTGTTGCAGCTAAGAATCAATGTAAGATCCTGGAACGCTCTCAGAGGAAGGCCTAGGACCCCTTCTTGAAACTTAAATACAGGGCAGCTATTAAATCTTATCACAAACTTATTTCTAAAACAAAGGCTGACTATTTTGCCGAAATAACCAAAAATAGATCCAACCCTATTAAAGAAATGTTCAAGCTATTAAATAGCTTCTTGAAACCAGTTCTCTCAGTCTACCCCACTGTCACGTCTAATATACACTGCGAAAAGCTACATCCAATCATGAAGAAGGGGCTGACCAAATGTCATCTTTTTATGTGATGTATTGGAAACAATAGGTCTACAGCTGTCTGTTGTTGAGACCTGAAAAGACCTACAGTACATAAAGTCTAAACACATCTGTTGAAAAGGAGGAGGAGAAAATTACCTGTTTCCTCCCAGTGGTTATCAGGAGCCTCAAATTGCCAAACTGTTATAGACCCCATTAGACAGGGAAGATTGGGGAAGCAATCTAACCTGTTATAGGTCCATTGAACTGTGCCTTGTACTTCAGGGCATCACAGTCTACACAGTAAAACATGCACATGGGACTGCTTACCCTGTAAAAAATATCCACTGGTTAAACCTAGGAAAAAAACTAAACAATGGCATCTCAGTCCACGAAAATCATAAACAAGATAAAACATAGAACTGACATTTGGGAAGCTGAAAATTTTATTCAGTGGCAATTCTTACCATAGAACATAAAACCAATATCCATGCTTGGCAAACCTACACTTGGGATCTAGTACTCTTGAAATAACCTCCAGACAAAAATGGGTCACTGTGCCACCGTGGTCAACACATTATCTCAGCATGCACGGCTGCTCTGTCCAGATCTGCAATGCAGTATACTATTTCTGAGCTTCCACCCTCAAACTGCCACAGTTTCAGTTAAGTGGCCACTCTAATCTGTGTAGTAATCTGATCACTGTTTCAGTCTATACCACACATTCCGAGTAACTTTGTTTCTGTTTTACATTTAAACTGTTGAAGGGCAAAGTCCTAAAACACTTACAAGGATGTGAACAGCTGGCTGGGTTGTGTCCAGTTGTCTGCCTAGAAAATGACGTTTTGGTTTGACAAATACTATCAGTAAGAGTTCCAGGACGTTAATGTTTTCTTTTTGTGTCACCTCATCAGATGCCAATTACTGCTCAACACTGCCCTAAAACCAACATACCCTGCTGTGTCTGTGCTCTGCCCCAGATATCTGTTTGTCTTCACCCGCTTTGCTCCAAGCAAAGAAACAAACCTTTAGCAAGGGTGACCAGATTTTGAGGAGCAAAAACCGGGACAGGTCATACATAAAAGAAGGACTAAAGACTTTTCTCTCACTTTTATTTCTGGCCTGTCGCGTTTTTTGTGTGTAGCTTTTTTAATGTGTGTGTGTGTATATATATATATATATATATATATCTTTTTTTTTTGGCTATGTCTTGACCTCCCACCCTGCACCCCCAACCCGCCCCCACCCACCTCTTTCTGCTCCCCAATCCCTCTCTGCTGGGAGCAGACAGGGTACTGTATTGCCTGACAGTAACAGATAAATTACTTTAATTATTCACAGGCTGCAATGTTGATCCTGAGACATGTTTGAAGGGCTACTTTCTTGAGTGGCACAATCAGTGCTGCAGGCCAACTTGTACCATTTAATTTACAGGCCCTGGGCACAAGTAGTGCCATTTTAATAGGTATCTACAAGTAAGTTAAATAGGCCAGTTGGTTGTAAGCCAATTCTACCAAGTTTAAAGGAAAGAGCACAAGCTCTTTAGCACTGGTAAAGTGTACAGAGTCCTAAAAGCCAACAAAAATGAGTTCAGTGACCAGAAGGGTGAAGGCAAAAAGTTTGGGGATGACCCTGCAGAAATGGGCCAGTCCAATGATGCATATTTGTTGCTTTCTATGACAATGTAGTATTTGTGAAATATGCATGTCTATTACCAGCCGATAAACTATGGCGAAGGAATAGCCCCCCTGTTTTACTTTGCTGTGCGTGTCAATAGCATGAGTGGGCATTGAAAGGTAGCACACTTTCCAAGCAGCTCTGTTGTACTGCTGTTGTTTTGCGAGTTGCACGACTATTAAAAAACAACCTTCAAGGGAGGTCAGGCGCGGCTGGTTGCTTTGGTTCGCATGAAGGAAAATTAATAGGGCTGGCATGAGCTGGCATGGGTAAACAAAAACTCTTCCCTACATAGCCATGCTAGAGCACTATTGACGGGTGCCAGATTCCCCTGTGGCGCTGTGTATCGTACAGTTCTGCACGTCTCTCATAAGAGCTGCCAAAGTGCGCGGCCGGGAACTTGGAATGCGTGGAAATTCCCAGCTGGTCTTCAATAAGTTACTGAACCATTTACTGCTCCCACACGACTGTCCAAGCAAGGCCTGTTATCCTGTCATCTGTAGTGCTAGTTTCAAACATGCGACAAGGGTACACGATTTGTCTCATGACCTTAGCCTAAAAATATATTTTGCAAGAGTCGTCGCCGAGCAGCTTATTAAACCAAATAGTGCTTGTGCGACCGAAGAGCGTGTCAGCGATTAGTAAATACTAACTATTTAAATACAATGTTATGGTTGTTCTCCTCTTCGGCTCTTTCTCCGGCTTACTTTTGGGGATTAAATGTAAAATAGGTAGCAGAAGGGCAGAGAGAAAATATGGTCAAATCATAATGTAAGATTTCCAAGAGGCAAAAAGGGATATTTTTAGCATTTCTAAATTAATATGGTAGCCACTGGGCGACGTTTGTAAAACCAAACAAGCTTTGGCAAACCTTTTGCTTGTCTGTGCTTTTTAGCGATGGTAACCAACGTTTTGCCAAAGCATCACAATGCATACGCATGCTTGCACTGTCGCTCAGGCATATATATGCGTAATGAAGCAGCAGCCATTTTGCTTACCTTCAGTGAATTTAAAACATAATGCAGTGTTTCAAAATGGCACTGCAAGTTGTAGATGCCGTTGCATTGATTTGCCTTGAAATTCGTAAGGACCAAAGGGTGGCAAGGTGTAGTTCTCCCTTACTTGTGATTTTAAAGCGCCAGTATCAATGTTTTGTGGCTGCTTACGCTGTTAAGAAGCAATGAAATGTTATCAATTGCCCTTGTCAAGTCAGTGACCTTTCACACAGCGGAAGCTATCTATTAAGGGACAACTTGTCATGTGCAAGTGGTAGTTTATTGAACTGCTGCATGATCCCTGCTTCCCTTTCCAGTGGTGGCTGGCTTGTATTTACAAAGGGGGGGGGGGGGGGGAGGTTGGGGTGGGGGCGTACAATAGTAATTGTTTAAATATTAAGTACGACACTTACCTTGGGGTGACTTCTCATTGTCTCTCCTCTCCTGGCTCCAACGGGCGGCAGAACCCAAGAAACACTGGAGGCTTGTACGTTCTGTACTTTGACAATATTGTTGTCAAAGTATTTGTCTGTCATAAACATATTCTGCTAAACTATTACCCTTATGGAGTTAATAATGGAAAATCCACACTCAATGGGACAATTTGTTGTTGTTATTATGTAAGATTTACACACTATGTTGATGTCAGGCAATGTTCCTGTACATGATATCCACTAAAGAGCATCGGATTCACTGAATAATACAGAACTGCAATGCTAACCGGACAGTGACTAATTTAGTTGCTTATCTGTCCTTGTCCTAGGAGCCAAGCCTCCTGTGCTAAATATATTTCTACTCTGTGTCTGGATACTTGCTACATTTTTGTGCCCAAGCAAGGAGCCCGACACTGTTTGGGTTTATTTCATAGGCTAAAATAAAATCCAAACAATGTCTGGTTGTTTGCTGTGAAATAGAATTGTATATTACATTTATGCACGTTGTTTGATGTTTGTACAAAAGACCACAGTACTTATAGCCGGCAGTTGAGCTGTGGCTTACAATTATTTGTTACTGTGTTTTGACTAAGAATCACATGCTTATGAAAACTCTGAGTGCAACTGGGGATTAATAAAACTGAGGTATTTTTTAAAATGTCCCCAGTAATCTGAGTTTAGAAATAGGGTGTCATTTGAACTACTCCGGATTCTGCATTGCCAATAATGCCAGGAAATTTTGAGGACATTTTTTATAAAACTGTTTTTGCGGGTGCCGACTTACAACAGGAAGCTGTACATAGAGAGAAATTCAATAGATAATTGCAAAAGTAAATCAATTTTGTGCCCGTAAACTCCTTCCTATTAAAACCATACCCTACAGGTGTGGATGGACCTGTAATCTGGAAAAACAAAAGGCCTATGAACGCAACTGTGGAAAGGGCAAGAAAAAAGCTTGGAATTAGATTGACAGTTGGGACGAAAGTAGATTTGGTATTTGGACATGGGATTGGCAAACACCCAGGTAAAGTCTCAACCCTAGACATTTTTTAAAACTACACACCTCAGGGACTTCTAGGTGATGTGGATTGTGTGAATGCTACAATATTTTCTTACCCAGAATGCCCTGTAAACATCAAACTTTGGTACAGAAAGTCAATTCCCTCACATTTTTGTGATGAAAAGTTCTGCAATTTGTGATGAACAGCACAAGTTCACCAACAACTATAGTCACACTTCCACTAATAAAACATATCTCACATGTTTGGATGAACTTATCACAAACAACAGAAAAAGACTACAACTATGACCATGTGAAGTCAGTGAACTATCAATGTGCTGTTAACATGGTTAAAGCTTTGCCCTACTCCTCTCCGATGAAATAGGCCCACCCACACATCTGTGGTACTGCTTTCAACAATGTAAGTGTGGGAACATTTGATGGTATGATTTTGCCTTTTCACAAAAGTTCTAGAGTTTTCTGCCACAGAAAAGTGAAGACAATGTGATTATTTTACCCATATCTTGACATTTGCAGGACATTCTTGTTAATCACATATGTTGAGATCCATATAAGCCACATCACCATGGGTTTCCCTGAGTCTCTACTATTCAGCAATGTCGGGGGTTTCCCTGGGTGCTGTACGATCTCTTCCCAAATATTGGCGACCTCCTCTTTAGATACTTCCCCCAGTCGCGGCTCGTGGAAGGGGCGGGGAGGTATGCGGGGGGGGGGGAATAAAAATGAAATTAATAATTAAAAAAATAAACACTTACCTCAATCGCCACTACACCACCCTATCTGCTCCTCTGTTGCACGCACAGGCTCCAAGATTGACCTGCGGCCAATCCTGATGCTGCTGAGAGCACTGTTAGGATTGGCTGGGAGTGGCCACCCAGGGGGCTCCCAGGTAGACTGGGAGCCTGTGCATGCTCTCTCTAGCCCAGCAACACAGTTGAGAGAGCCTACTGCGCATGTGTGTTTGGCAGGCCCGAGACGGCCAGCCAAACATGCAAGTGCACTGAAGGGAGTGCTGTGCACTCCCCCACACTGCTCGTCACCCCCTTAGCCCCACTCCTTTACAAGAAAACAATAATAAACACAGTTTATTATTGTCTTCTTGTAAAGATTTTGCAGCCGCCGCTGGCCTCCCCATAAAAAATAATTCATTGTGCTTAGTGTGTCGATTCCTGCTCAAATTCATTGTCTCATACATACACACTCATGGAACCGGGGGAAACACAGATGTGGGTTAAGCCTTGGCAAAAATATGTTTGTCCACGCGAGGAAGATGAAGGGAGTTACCATTTTTTTAACAAAAATAAGAAAATTCTCCGTCTCCCAGCCAGCAATCATGGTGAGTGAGGTCTGGCATTTCAAAATGTATAGTTGTCAAATCTTTCTAGCTAGCCCAGTGTTTGAAGTGGGTTTCTGGTTGGCTAGGTTATGCAAATAAGTCAGGCATTACCCACCACTCTAGTCAGAGTATGTCAGATAGACACCAAAGATAACCTGTGCTCACCCTCAGGTAGCTTCACACAGAGCAGGCAGACTTATCAGAGGCAATGTGTAAAGGGTTTGCGCAACACATTCACACAGAAACACAGTGAATACACCACAAAAGAGACTTCACACAGGATCATATAAAATGTAGTATATTGTACATAACATGGACCAAAATAACATGAATCATGAATACAATGCATGTAATGCAAATACTGTGATAGTACTAGTTATCCTGGGCAATGCAAGATTAAAAAACGACACGCATCATAACCTTAGTAAATACTCAGGGCATGAAATGCATCAGTTTATGAAAAGCACATGAATCATCACGAGTGCAAGTACTGTTATGTTATTTAAAGGCAAAACACATGAATCATCCTGAAACAATTGGACACAGCACACCTGTGCTCCAATTAAACTGTATACTAATTGGATCTCAAAGTCCCAAGCCGTCTCAACTCTATTTATGACGTTGCGCTGCTTTCTTGGTCCTTTCCAGAGGTTTCCCCCATTAGTGAGACAAGACAGCAATACCACTGCGGTCCGTCCCCAAGGGAGAAGAGAGGAAGCACAACTATAGGGCCACGCAAGGAGACCTTGTTCAGTCTCCCCCATGATCAGTACCAATGTGAGCGTGCGGTGCAGCTGCTGAAACTAGAGCAGCCTTTCTTTTTTTAAATGGGCCGGACTGCTTGTGAAGGATAATAAAAACTCAGTGCCTTCTGTCAGCCCCCACAGTACCTGGAGGGTGGAGGCAGTCTTCGTCATCCCTTTGAGTCTTTCTGTATACATGTCCGCTCCACTGCAAGGCCAGTGGCTTCTTCTCTCCAGAGGCTCCTGTGGAGAGAAGGCCAGTGCCTCTTCATACAGAAGTTTTGCCCCACCCACCGCCGACATCAGCAGATTTCCTCTGCTCCACTCTCGCCCCTCCCTGAGGTTTCCCTCACGTCTGCGGCGGCTCTCCTGTCAGAGAAATTGCACCTGGGGTAAAACAACAAGTGTAAAGAAAGTGCCCTTATTTCAGAATTGGGGCCTGAGAAGCACTCAACACGTGCTATCACCTGAGTCAGGGGCATAAGCAGCTTTCACCACGTGCTGGGGGACAACTTCTTCCAGGTTGTGCCACGCTTCAGGTTTTTGGTAAAGATGAAGTGAGTCACAGGCTCTGAGCTGGAGAACAAAGAGCAGTCTCTCCTGACTCCTGGACCACATATCCTGGTAATCGTAGAAGAACTAAGACGGAACACACCGGGAGTGGCAGGCCAGCACACAAAAGACCTTGGCAAAGTGCCAGTCCCTTCAGCAGCCCAACAGGCAGACGGCCAGCACAACAAAGCAGGCAGTCTTCATGGCGGTTCCTCCTGGCAGCACAGCAGTCCTCTGACAATGTGCAGGTTGTAGGGCCAGCAGCGTCTGGTTACAAGCCCCAGGCAGTGCCCATAAACATGGGGTCAGTGCTCCAGTACTTTTACTCAAAAATGTATTTGATGAAAGGGTGACTTCAAAGGAAATTAGCCCTTTGTGTCATAACAGGCCACAACCTATTGACATGTAAGTGTGAACCACCTCTCCCTCTCCTATCCCAGAAAGACTATCAGTATGCAGATGAATGCAGATGTATCCTCTGTCACACCCAGCTCTTCCTGTGTTGTGGCTGTCTAGAGTGTATGCACAAAGGGTAGCTGTCGCCCAGGCCAGATGTGTACTGGAGGCAGGCTGCAAAGCACACAGAGTTATAAGCACAGAGAAATGCCAGCTCTCTAAAAGTGTCATTTCTAAAACAGTAATGTGAAATCCAACTTCACCAGTAAGTATGATTTATCACTGCCATACTAAACATACCAAACATGACAAAGCTATCACTTTCTGATCCGGAATTACCACTTAAAAATATGTAAGGGAATTCCCAATGCTAACCTATGAGAGGAGCAGACCTCACAGTAGTGAAAATTGAGATAGGCTGTTTGTCACTACAAGGACATGCAAAACATAAAAGTACATGTCCTACCTTTTACTTACCCAGCACTGTGCCCATAAAGCTACCAAGGCTCTACCTTCGGAGTGACCTATGGCTGTAAATGCCAAGTCAAAGTGGCAGTAAACTGCACGCACATGCCCTGCAGAGGCAGCCGTGAGACAGGCTAAATGTGTTAAATGCACTGTGCCTAGTTTATCACTTGTGGGCATCCTGAACCACAAAACTACATATATTTCTATGACTCCCACACCTGGGGGGCCAAGAGAAACACAGATTAGGTTTAATCTTTGTCAGGAATATATTCCTGAAACAGAGAGACTAGAGGTATGTTTTGAAAAAAATCTAAAATCCTGACAAATGTCACGGTCAGTGTGTTAAGGGATATGGTTGTGGTATGTTTTCCTACATCTCAGGGATCATACTTTTGACCGAAATACAAGTACCTTAATGTGGCATATCATTTTCATGTGTTTCTGCATTTTTCAAATGTTTTCATGTGTGTCTAAATTTCCCGAATACTCTTCACTCAGTTTAACACCATGAACCCATAGACAAGTGACACACACCTGGTTAATGAAGGAAATACATTTTGGAGTCTAGCATTGGCAGTTTTTTTTCTGTATGAATGAGATGAGAAAATAACACTATTTTGAAAATGATTGCAAAAAAATGTGACAAATTTCATGTTCTACATTCTCTCCTTGCGATCCAGTTGGGGTAAGGGAAGTCTGTCTTGAGAGCATACAGTTCTTAGGCCATACAGAATTAGAAAATATATTGATTTTATACTTTCCATATATTCCTGACTTTGTTGCCTGTCAAAAGAACAGTGATCCTGCAACAATTTACTGATCAGTGCTTAAATGTCCTAATTGATTGTCCTGAGTACATTCTCTAGAAAAACTAACACATGTTTGGTATGGAGGAATCGAGACATTCAGGGCAACATTTATTTGGTTGGTGTTATGGGATTTAGGATTGTACAATACAAATAAAAAATTAACAAATTTGTGAAAAAAAAATCAAAACATCATGAGACATTGATGGACGGTTTGCACCACTACTTCTCCCTAAATATGCCAAAACATATTGTTTGTGTGGGTGCACAAAGATACAAAATGGAAGAAACATAAAAAGTTCCAGTATAGAGGTGTGCAAACACTCCAGCAGTGAAACAGTTCACTAGGGCAGATAAGACATTACACCCACCAATTATGTCAAATGTGCCTTCGCCACCAAATTCTAAATAACCCCGTAGCTGTTTTTTACAAAGTGTAACAATTTTACAGAAATTAGCAAATAATTATCAATCACAGTCCATAAAGTCAGCATGTATCAGAGAGAGGCATACTGTGTTGGTCTACAAAAACACAGGTGATTCATGGACTGCGCAGAGAAGTCAGCATTGGAGGTACCCAGTGTTAGCCTGAATTGACTTTGGAGAGAAGGAAAACACCTCTTCTATTCAAGACTTTATATATGACACTGGAATAAAGGACTGAGGCATTCAATTTGAGGTACTCAACATTCCTCTCTAGAGAGAATACTAATTACTGTAAATGTTAAACCTTTAACAACTCTTGCTGTCTGTTATAATTTGTGCTTTAAAAGATATGATGATATGAAAATAAAAGCAAAGAAATAACTTTTCTGAACTTCAGGCACAATTCTTTTTCTAAGCCCAATTCCATCAATACTTACAGGTATGCCATGCCCTTCACTCCTACAATCAGGAGCTGCGTGATCTCCCAGACTTTAATACTCTTGAAGCCAATTAGTGCTCGTTGGGTAAAGTGGGAACTTAACCAACTATACCGTACTTACCAACTATACCGTGCCCTGGTGGGCCGTGCACCAGGATCACTGGACTCATGGTGCCTGAAATGGGAGGGTTGGATCAGGGAATTGGATGAGGTTGACAGGCAGGAGGTCTGTATGGCTCCCAGAGAGCTGGGGATATTGGTTCGACTATGGTTAATCCAGTTGCACTATCTTCACCAAACCTAGATGACCCCCTAGAGACTAGGCCGCAAGCAGATCCCCAATGATCCCAAACATGAGCACTGCCAGTCCGCAGAAGCTGATTTTTTCCATATTATGTGGCTGTGCTTATGGATTGCATCATACTGGTCTGGGTTGGAGTTACCTTATCAGCGGTCCTGTGTACTTACAACTAACACCTAAGGTAGCACTACTGGGAGTCCTTGATTGGCTGGGTGGGTCTTGTGGGGACAGAACACTAAATGGATTGGCAACTCTGGTAGACAAAAGAGATAACCAGACTACATTGCCAGGGGTTGCCCCACGAAGTTCTTCAAAATTTGGGGTAAATGGTGGGACCACTATGGACTGTCTTCAACACTGGATTCTTTGGCGAACCATGTAATTTAACTTTTGGTGAGGGATGGGCGGGGGTGGAAATTGGACAGAGATAGGACAGAGACTGATGGCTTGGAGCTTTATTGTTGTTTTTGTTGTTTCCTTTTTCATGCTAATTTTTATTTGAAAACTAATAAAATCTGTTTATAAAAAAAAGTACTTTTCAGCACAACAGAGACCAGAAGAGATCTGATTCACAGGTGCAAATGGTCAGATGGAGTTGGTGGATTAGGGCTAATGAATTAAGTTGTCTTTGTATGCAGTTTATTTCAGGAGGAAATATTTCACCAGTGAAATGGGCCAAGTTTGCACTGAGCATGCCCTGTCACATGTTTTTCTTGTTATTGCTGCAGCCCAGGAGTCTTGCGCTACTGCCCTAATTGAAATGGCAAATACCTCCTTTTGATGTTTTGGCTTTCTAGGTGTAGTAAGTTTGAAAAGTCAAAGTTCAATCTTAGAGAATGAGCTTTATGCAGCAAGCGTCTGCTCCACTTGAAAAATTGGCTCGTTGGGAAAATTAGCAGTGCTTAATTTGTAAATAAAAAGGTGCTGAAAGCCCTGCTCGAACATGCGGCTGCTGCAATTAAATGTGTGAACACGGAATACTCATGCAGCGTAATCTTGAAGCCATCTCAGGCCTCTTCAGTCCATCTAAAGCCCCTCCCTGCCGCTTCAGCTCACTCTAGCAGCTTTCTACTTTCTCTCTTTGAGACACTTTTTCTTTTTTCCCTTCATCCGTCTTTCCCATATGTGTCTTTTGCTTGCAGCAAATGCTTGAGGCAGAATAATAAGCCCCTCAAAAATAAATGCCGGTGCTCAGCACCGGAAACAACAAACACAAGTTAAGTACTGGAAATTAGACATCACATAGGTCTGTAAACTATTTAAGCAACATTAGACTGTGCTGATTCCCTGGAAAATCCTTGGAAAATTATTTCTCTGCTTGCTTGGTGGATAACTTCAACTTGTTTATACAAGTAGCTACCAATGGGAGGCCTTTCAGTCTTAGGTTTAGCCCATGGTTTTTAGCTGAATTAATGGCAGAGAGTTTAAAAATAAGACAAGCAGGGAGAATTTGGCACACATTGTAATCAGAAGAAGCTCATATGGTATTCCGAGCCTACTTGAGACTTAGGGCCACATGTACGAATATTAGGTTTTGCGACTCGCAAATTGTGAGTCTTAGCGACTCGCAATTTGCGAGTCGCAAAACCTGATGTACAACAGTGTCAATGACACTGTTTGCAATTCCCAATGGGGTCTCAAATTACCTACCTCATAAATATTCATGAGGTAAGTCACAATTTGCGACCCCATTGGAATGGCCGCCCTCACAGAGATGGTGGCCTGCTGGGGGACTCTTTTAAAAAGAGCAGTTTTAAAAAAAATGGAGCCCGTTTTCCTTAAAGGAAAACGGGCTGCATCTCAAAAACTACAATGAAATGTTTGCGAATGGGTTAGCACCAACTTGAAATTGGTGCTAACAGTAATTGTTTTGTGACCACATTCACGGTCACAAAACAATCCTACATCACGCTGCGTCTCGCAGCTAGGAAGGGAACGCCCCTTCCTAATTGCGACTCGCAAACCTATTTTGCGATTTAGTGAATAGAGTACCGAATCGCAAAATAGGGTCTGTACATACCAAAATGCTTTTTTTTTCTGGTCGCAAACTGTTTTGCAGCAAGAAAAATGGTACATACATCTGGCCCTTAATGTGTCCCTTTGCAGACCGCAAAACTTTTTACCTGAGTAAATTAGTTACACTACTGGCAAAATCCCCTATATAATTATTTCAAACTGGTTTAAAAACCAGCTAATCCTGACTGCCTGATGTCATCCACTCTTAATACTCTAGCTCTATGGGATAATCTAGCTACATATTTCACAAGGATGTTTATAGGCATTCATGACAATATTAAGGTGGATCTGATATCCTTAATGAGTCATGATCTGCAGCCTATACTTAGTGATCTCCTGCAAAGAGCCCAGCTACCTCCCTACCTGCAATCTCCAAATTACAGTTTGGGAGAATAAGGCTTTCTCTAAAATCCAGTTCTGATATCTATAAGTCTATCTCTTCTGTTACCATCCCTGCAATTTCTACCATTCTTACTTCCTCTTTCACTGGTAGTGCGGTTCTTCAATAGTGACAATAAGTTATTATTTAGCCTCTTTTGAAAAACACTAATCTTAAACCTGCAACTGGGGCCAATTATAGGCCCATTTCTCTCCTAGCAACAGTGTATAAGATTGGAAATAAATTCTTCGCCCACTAGTTAGGTGGTCATCTTGATGAATATCATCTGCTTGAAGATAGTCAAAAGTGCTTTTGAGTAGGATTAGGGACAAAATGAGCACTAGTCTTTGAATGATCTAAAGTTCAATCTAGAGCTTGGTATTCCTTCCTGTCTCTTTCTGGTTGATTTAGCAGCTGCATTTGATATGGTTCACCAGTCTATTTTGGTCAAGGGAATTGGTGAACTGGGGGTATAAGGAACAGTTTATGCATGGGTTAAATCTATTCTGCACAGTAGAATTCCCTAATTCTTCGTCCTTTCTAATCCAGATTTAGCACAACTACTTGCAGTGCATCTCAGAGTTCTTTACTTTCATTGAGTAACATCTAAATTAAGCCTCTAACCAATATCATCAGGGAAGTGGCTTCAAGGTGGTTATGTATGCTGATGACGCCCAGCTTATTCTAAGATTTGATAAAACACTAGGGCCTCATTTACTACAAACTGGTGTGCTGCCAAATTTGGCAGTGCCACGCTGCGTCACTTCAGAAACTCAGGGATGCACCCTATTTCAGACAATACAGCACACCCCTCTGTTTTCTCTAGGACCGGCGCTGAATTTAGATGCATAGTGCCAACGCAGGCACCCTTGCACCACAGGGCAAGGGTGCCTGCATTGCAGGGAATTATTGTTTATGTGCAGGAAGATGTGCCTTCCTGCACATAAACAATCAAAAATGGCAATTTGTTACTTCTATGTGTGCTGCAGAATGCAGCACACTTAGAAGTAGAAAATTGTCATTATTCAATGATTGTTTTGCTCAGAAAGGGACACCTTCCTGCACATAAACAGTCATTTAATGTGTTTTGCTCTTTCTATATGTGCTGCAGAATGCACCACACGTAGAAAAATCAAAAATGAGGAGAAATGAAAGTATTTAAGCTCATTGCTCTATTATAACTCCAACCCTGGGGTGGCGTTAGTTTTTGGGGCTGCATCAGATTTAGGATTTATATTAAATCTGGGGCAGCATCAAAATGCAATGGGTGTTGTGGGTTGGAATGCCCACATCAACCCCCATTGCACACCCTATTAATGCTAAGTGATGCGTGTAAGGGGGCCGTATTTACAAGGCGGTGTTAAGTGATGTTCTGGTGGCACAAGGGCCTTGCAAATGAGGCCCTAAGAGAGGCAAGAAGCATTAACAGGGTGTTTATAAGTCACCATGCATCTAAATTAATTCTTGTTTTTTTTAGACCCAGTGGGTCTATGACTGAAGTTCTGCAGTTTTTTTATGTGTTGTAATTTTTCATTGAGTAAACATTATTTCACAATACAGTTACATAGTGATCCCCATAAGGGGAAAATGACCATGGGAATAATAGTCTTACATTGCATAAGAAAGAGATTCAGAGAAAAGAGGTAAATGGTGGTGGTGGGTGGTAATTGGGTAGAGAAGGCCAGCAATGGAGGGTGTGAGAGAGACTTCGGGGTCCAGTTTTGGGGTGCTGGTGTGTCGGCAGCCGGGTGCGTGGCTTCAGACTCAGAACTCAGGTCCCCCTCTGTGGACAGGAGGCAGCTCTTGATAGGGCTATAGAAGAAGGGAAGGTGAATGGTCCAGTCATAGGATGAAGCCTAGGGTAAGGGAAGTTGCTATTGGGGCTTAGAATCATCACACCGGGGTCGTGTCGAGTAGGGCTCATGGACAGCTACTAGGTGCATAGGCGTTGGGGAATCCATCTGAGTCAAGAGGTGGGAAGAGTGGCTCGTTAGACAGTGAGTACATGGAGATCGCTGTTTTCCGAGGGAGTCCTTTAACTGCAGCATTACTTATGTGCATTCAAGAGCGGCTGACTCTATTGGAGTTGGTGGTCTGTGGGAGAGGAGGGGTAAGGTGGGGTTGATAGGGTAGTGAAAGCCATGGAGAGTAGAGCTGGGTCTGGGTAACGATTCCTTCTTCCACTGACTGGTAGCGGGGGTGGGGTAGCCGGCCGTCCTTGCAAGAGTTATCACCAATGAAAGGCGACCAGGTCTATGTGAAAAGGGTCATCTGATCTTGAAGAGCATATATGAGTCTCTCATGGGCTGCGGTGCGTATCATTGCTATAAGCCATTCCTCTGGGGTAAGAGGGGTGGGGGATCGCCAGTGTTGTAGAATGCAAGCTTTGGCCATCGCGAGGGCCATATGTAGAAGTCCGCATTGGGGTCACAACAGTTCTGGAATGTCTCCAGTGTCATGGAGTAGAACGAGCGGGGTGTCAAGGGAGTTTGAACCAGTATGGTTGTGCTTAGTATGATGCCAACTTTCTCCCAGAAGAACTGAACAGAGGTACATTCACAGAGAATGTGCGTGGTATCACAGCAGTGGGCCGGACATCTCCAGCAGTTCGCGTGCGGCAGAAGCCTCACCCTGTGCAGCTTCACTGGTGTCTAGTGCCAATCATGTAGGATCTTAAATAGGCAAAATTTCAGCCTCGCTTCTCGTACTCTGTCCAGTGCCTCTAGGAGGTCCATCCATTCTTCCTCCTGTATATCTATGTGCAGTCGGGTAGACCACTTAGTACGTAGGCTGTCCAGGAGGGGTTTTGAGAAAGCATGGTTGGTTAGGACATCATAAAGACTCGATATCACCCCTTTGGATCGTCCCCAGGTCGTGATATAGGACACCACTGGTAAAGATGCCAGGGGCACAGAGGCCACACCGAGGCAACAACGTAGGCAATGCATTAGCTGTAGATGTCTCCATTGTTGACAAGGAGGTGAACCATATTTCTCTCAGAGCCGCTCAAAGGGTATGAACCAGTCCTCCATAATTAATTGATCAAGGGTCGATAAACCGTCTGCTTCCCATAGTGGCCATTTGAGCGGCGAACCACTGATGCGAAGACTGGCGTTGCCCCACAAGGGAGCCTGTTTGTGCAGGCGGGGATGTGTCCCCAGTAGTTTATGCACCCTGTGCCAGGCTGTCTGCATGGCTTGGATCATGTGGTTGGGTGATCGAAACTGGGGTTGTTGCTCGTTGTACAGCTGGGTAAGGTCTTTGCCCGTTGAGTGGGACATCACATGTTTTTTGTTCATGACCCATGTGGTGGGTCTGGTATTCCCAGGAGCAGAAACACCAATTGAGATAGCTGTATGGCTAGGGCATAGTGTTCCACTAACAGGAATCCTAGACCTCCATTGGCCTGCCGTGCCATATGTTTAGTGGGGGCCAGTCAGGGACAGGAAGTGCCCCACACAAAGCTGCGGCTCTCCTTATCTACAAGGCAGAGTATTGGTAAAAGCACCCATACTGGCAGCATGCCCAGAACATAGGTATAGCACGGGAGTGTCACCATGCGCGCTGCTTGCACTCTGCCCCAGAAGGTGAGGTGTTATTGCGACCCTTTGGCCTAATCGCATACATGTAATAAGTGGATCCAGGTAATCTGCTACATACTATTGAGTCCCCTGTATATAAGAACACCTAAGTATTTCAGGCGTGAGGGCGTCCATCGAAATGGGTATCTGTGGACTGCCGCCCAGTGTGGTGGAAGTGGAGAGGGGCAGTGCCTCACTTTTGTCCCAATTT
The DNA here is from genome assembly GCF_031143425.1 of Pleurodeles waltl. Taxonomy (NCBI): domain Eukaryota; kingdom Metazoa; phylum Chordata; class Amphibia; order Caudata; family Salamandridae; genus Pleurodeles; species Pleurodeles waltl. The sequence continues at coordinate 122,750,302 of NC_090448.1, read as the reverse complement.
ACCCGGTAGCCTGAGAGGAGTGCAAAGACGTCTATGATCTCCAATAAGGCTGGAAGGGATCCATTAGGTCCATTATTGTGAGCAGGATATCATCTGTATATAAGTAGATTCTAGACTACGCCCCCCCACCCCCCCTCTCGAGACTTGGATTCCTGTATGGAGGGGTGACTGTCGGAGCATGGCTACCAGCAGCTCTAAATCCAATAGGAATAGAAGGGGTGAAAGTGGGCAACCTTGTCTCATTCCCCTGCGTATCGGAAAGGGGTCAGAGAGGTAGCCACCACGATTTACCTGCACTGTAGCGGGTTCTTGCACAGAAAACAGACCATGGCTGTGAATTGTTCCTCCAGCCCAAATTTCTGCAGGACGGCAAACAAGTAGTTCCATTCAATGCGATCAAATGCTTTTTCTGCATCCAGTGATAAGGCTGTGGCTTCCTCCAGTCTGTCTCTGGCTCTTCATAAGGCAAGGGTTAGATTCCTATGGTGATTCCTGGAGGTTCGCCCAGGATGAACCCCACTTGTGTTTGGTGTATCAGGGAGGGTATGACTTTGCGGAGGAGGGCCACTAGGACACTGGCTAAGATTTTAACGTCGCTATTCAAGAGAGAGATGGTCTGTAGCTACCACAGTGGAGAGGATCCCTCCCAGGTTTGGGTATCACCGCAATCACAGCTCTGTTAGAAAGGGGTCCGAAGGATCCCTCACCACAAGCCTCTAGAAGGGCTTGGCGGAGGGAGTCAATTGCCCCCTCCCCTGCTCATTTGTAGATTTCTGCCCTGAATCCATCCTCCTCAGGGGATTTGTGGTAGGGGAGGCTGGTTATTGCCTTTCTTATCTCCTCTTTGCTAATCTCCCCTTTCAGTAGAGCCCGCCCTCCGGCCGATAACTTGGGTAGTTGCGCTCCTTCCAAGAAAGTCGTTATTTGTTGTGTACTGCCCACTGACTCTGGGGAGTATAATAATTTGTAGAATTCAGCAAATTACTTTACTATTTCCTGCGGTTTCATAAGAATCTCCTCTTGGGAGGAGGTGATGCAAGTATTGTCTGTGCTGCCTCCAGCTGTCAGAGCTGGGATACCAGTAGGCGTCCAGATTTTTCACCCTGTTCATAGTGGCCGGTCTTGAGCCATTGCAGCTCATAGTCTGCCTCTGTTGTATATAATTCATTGAGAGCTACTCGCGCTTGTTCTAGTCTGAGACGCGTGGGCAGTCAGGGGCTAGTAGTGCAAAGATGGGTGAGGGACCCGATCTGGTCTTCAAGTTCTCGTTGTTGTCTCACCGCCTGTTTGTTCGCCTGGGCTGGGTCCTGCATCATGTGCCCCCTGATAGTAGCCTTTGCTGCTGCCTAGAGAACTCTCTGGGAGGAAACAGAGCTTTTGTTACCTTGTAAATAGGCAGAGACGTGATTGGAAATGTGCCTTACCCTGCGGAGTTCGGTATCGATGTACAGCTAGGTGCCAGGGTTTTCAGCCCGGAGAAGTGAGGCCAAGGTTTAATGTTAGTAGGACTGGGGCATGGTCTGAGAGTGCTGTCTCCTGTATCCGCGAGTCCAACACTGAGGCTACCAGAAACTGCAAGGTCCGGAAGTAGTCCAGGGGCGACTGGGTACCATGGACCGGGGAAAGGAAGGTGTATTCCTTGTCTGCAGGTTGGGTAAGACTCCAGTGGTCAACTAGGCCATGGTCCAAGGTAATGTCCCTCAGTAGTTCTCTGTCTGAGTTACTGCAAATGTCAATGGGCCCTGTCCTGTTTAGAATAGTGTCAGGGGCTAGGTTCCTATCCCGACCTATGATGTAGCGTGAAGCTCTGATCTCTATAAGAAGCCGGTTAAGATGGAGTAGATATGGACGTTTGAGGCCTGTTGGGGCATAGACAGACCCGGGCATAGTGAATTATCCCCTATCTTCAGCTTTGCAAAGGCGTACTGTTCCTCAAGGTCAGACCATGTCCTGACTACAGTTATGGGTAGTGTTTTGGGCATCAGGATCACCACTCCACTCTTTCTGACCATCTCGGCCTTCAATAGTTAGGGGTTTGGGTAGCTACTGTGAATGACTTTCCCCACCCAGTCGTGCTGCAACTTTTGGGATTCAAGGTCATCCAAGTGTGTCTCCTGTAGGAGGGCCACATCAACACATTTCAACTGAAGATAGGAGAGCACTTTTTGCGCTTCACGGAATGGGTAAGCCCATGAGTGGGTGGGTAATGTGGGACGTAGAGAGGGCAGTCATGTCTGAACTTTGACCGGGGCGGCGGGGGCGGCGGGCCATGATTTTCAAAAGTAGTAAGGTGTTAAGCGTGCGGGGGGGGTGAAGAACAAGGATGGTGGTTATGGGTGGGTAGAGGTGTTAGGGGGAATCCCGACAGACCTCGGTCGAGGAAGTACCTGTAAAACTGGTGGCTGTAGAGGTGCAGAGGAGTTGAATGGATGTTGACTTTGAGATGTGGCTAGTGGTATAAAAGGGCGAGCCCGGAGCAAAAAATGGAGAAAAAAAGAAGAGAAAGGGAGGGATTCTGCCAAAATGGGAGGCAAGCAAGGGTAGGGAGTTCGTTCAACACTAGTCGAAGTCAAGCCCCTATGGCTCAAATCTGTAGTCCATGGGACCAAACTTGGAGGGAGTCAGCACCTTGGTCTGGCCCAGCCTGGCGGGAGAGGCACCACAAAGGTATATATTGGCTTGATTTGGTGTTCCAGGAGGAGGGTGGTAAGGGGGTGAGGCATGCCCTATTGATAAGGATAAGCATGGGGGTAGGAGCACAGGTTAAGAGTAACATAGGAGTAAGCATAACAGTAAAAATCTTATAACTGCATAGACCATTGTTCATTACCGTAGCGTGCAGTAGACAGTGGCGTGGTCAATGGGAAAGCTGCCCGCAGTAGGGTATCTTTAGACATCAACTGTGTGTTGCCTTCCCGCACAAACGTCTATAGTCTCAGATGGGGTATGCAGTGTTAAGTTTGCCTCAGAGGGAAGGCTATATCTCCCAAGGAAATGAGTCACTTTCACAGATATACATACGGGTGCCCTCTATGTCGGAAGCAATATCCACATAGGTCTCAGTGGGGTGGACCTGTCTTGTAGATAAATATGGGATAGATGTGTCTGCCCATTACTATGACCACTCAATATCAGTGTAACTTGTTAGTAACAGTAGCTTAAGTACTGAGAATGTCTGTTTTTCGTATAAGTGGTGTATGGCCTAACTTATTTATGTTATTATTTTAGTTCTACTCCTCTCCAGGCAAGAGGTCTACGTGGGTGAACTTAGCGTGCAAGCAACAAGAGAAGCAGTGCAGGTTTCAAGCATCTCGGCAGACTCAAAATGGTAGACGTCAGATGTAAAATATAGAAAACATAGAAGGGGCGGGTCTGTGACCCTTAGAGCAGACAACTTAATACTTATCCATATGCTGGGGTGTTGTATCAGGATACAGGCCAACCTCCGTGATGTTCGGAGAAATTCAGGGAAACCATTAGTGGAGCTTTGCTTTCTCAGTCAGAGGACAGACCAGGCCAGGTTTCAGAGGCAAGCAGGATTTTTCCCTATCTTGGGACTGGGTGAGGTTAGCCACTGCCAAGAGAGCCTGATCCCTGTCATCTTTAGGTCAGGAGGGTTTGCTGTGATCTCTTCCCCTGTGGTAAGAGTCATGCGTGTTGTGTCTGTGGGCTTCCTGGGTAACAGGGTTCAGCAGAGTCAGTAGAGAGGTTGCAGTAGGAGGTGTCGGGATTGCTATTGCTTCCGTGTCAATATGTTGAGAGAGGAGTGTGTCCAGGAAGAGACACAGATCCCCTGGGTCTTGATTTGCCCTGGCTAGTAATCCACATCCGTGCAGGTTCAAATAGGTTGTACTTTATGTCTAACTGGCGGAGTTCAGGACAGAGAGATAGGAACGCTTTGCGTTGATCATTGGTTCCTTTAAAGAAGTTTGCTGTGATTCGTATCTCATGTCCCTCATAGCTGTATGGGCTGTGGGAGTGGGCCGCAGTAAGGAGCTAACGCATTTGTTCATGTCAAAGGAAGCAGGCAATGATGGGGCGGGGCCTTGTCTCCCCTTTGGGGTGCTTCAGACCCATGCAGTTTGCTCGTTGGAACTCCAATGGAGGATCGAACGTGAGTCCTGTGATCTCCAGAAAGGGCCTGGCGAAGAAATGTTGTGACATTCGTGCCACCCAGTTACTCTGGAAATCCAAAAAAGCGGGCGTTGCTCCTTTGGCTCCTATCCTCCAAGTCTGTCACTTTACTATGCAGATGAGAAGTTCCTGGCTGCAGTCTGGCATCACATTTAGGTGGTCTTCCTTTGATGTGATTCGCTTTTCTAGCCCCTGGACTCTGTTCTGGAATCCCACAATGTCCTGGTGTATGGATTTGGTCTCTGCCACTAGGGCAGAGATGTTAGTTTCCATTCCCTTCTGTTCTCTGTCCTCCCAGTCTGCGTTCTGGGCATGCAGGTAGGTGTAAGTGGTGGTGGGTTTGCGATGGATGGGGGGGCGAAGCATCAACACCGTGGCAGCTCTTCCCCAGGTCTGTCTCGCCAGCTGTGGACTGCTTGCGCCCTATAGGCCGAGTAGGGGTCGGTGTGTGGTCCGTAGAGATTGGTGCCGTGGTGCCAGGCCCTCTAGGCCTCGCTCTCTTGTGGGCGTTGGTCAAGTAGGATTGGCTGTCCTAATGCTTCCCCCCTGGCATCATTCTTCTGTCTGGAGGTTCGGGACGGCTCCGGTTGCTGTTGCGCGACTCCCCGTTGCTCTTGGGTGCCCCTCTCTGCTGTTCGGGCCCTCCACCACACGGACCTCCCGTTTCAAGCAGCCATCTTGAGCCATAGCCAGACCCACCCCCTGAAGTTCTGCTGGTAAGCCAGAATAGCCCATGGTCTCTATCATTTTGACCCTCTAATGTGGGCCTGACTCAGATTTTGGATTGGAAAGGACCGTATCCTGTTTCCTCAAGTCAATTGTGACTTCTCTTCATTCACATTTCAATTGAGAATATAAAAAGAAAATTATTTCCTTTATTTCTGATCATCTGAGAGCCTTAGTGGTAAACCCACTCATCAATTTGAGACTGAATTATGCAAACAGCTGTTGTTTCAGCCTGCTGGATACATGTCTGTGTGAGTTTAGAACTTGCGTTCATGTTAATTTTCAACCTATGAAAATTTGATTAGAGGGTGTCTCAGACCAACAAACTCTTCTATGGGTTACAGTTAGAAGACAAATCAAATTTAAAGCTCTGTGCTACTACCATACAGCGTTTTATGGGCATGGTTCTCTGTTCCACAGTGTCTTCTCCAATATAAACCTCTTCGGCATAGCAAGCTAGTGTTGTTTAGTGTCACGCCTCACCAATGTATGATCGGGTGGCTGAATCTATCCACAGATTGCTCCTACTGTATGGAATGCTTTGCCAGCCTCACTGTATCTGCTGAAAGATGTTTATTATTCATACATTTTTTAAGACACCTTTACTCAGTGTTTATTTGTAAATAAAAACGTGCCGGTGCCCAAAGCCCTCCTCTTAAACACGCAGCTGCTGCAATTAAATGTGGGAACACGGAATACTGAGGCAGCGAAATCGTGAAGCCATCTGGGACCTCGTCAATCCATTTAAAGCCCCTTCAGCTCACTCTAGCAGCTTTCTATTTTCTCCCTTTGTGACGATTTTTCGATTTCCCCTTGCTCCATCTTTCCCATATGTGTCTTTTGCTCGCAGCACATGCTTGAGGCAGAAGAATAAGCGCCGGCAATGTTCCCTGTAAGGCGTGTGCGCACCTTTCCTTCCCCCATCGCGCAGGCCCCTTTGGCAAGCGCGCACGTTGTGCTGTTATAGAATGTTCCACCATTCCTATACGTTGTGGTAGTTTATATGCTTTATCACTTTCTGAGTTTAAATAAGCCTTTTAGAGTGATATACGTGCTCCCCTAAGGCAGATAATGCTCATATTTGAATCTGCACTGAAGTCAATGAAAACAGCGTTTAAATGCCGCGGGGAGTGTTTTAAACATCATTTGGCGTACTTTAGCATACAAGCGAGCAAGTGATATTTGTCTTGGAAATTAATGGTTAATGAGCTAGGAAATGCTTCAGAACAGTAGAAAATGTGCTGTTATCAAATGTTCCACCATTCCTATACTTTGTGGTAGTTTATATGCGTTATCACTTTCTAAGCCTAAATAAGCCTTTTAGAGCAATATGCGTGCTCCCCTAACAGGTCATGTCCTTGGGGTGTGCAACCAGGTCACAAAACTGCCTTGATGCCCTATTGCATGGAGCAATGATATCCCTTTTTTGCTTTAATGGTATGGAGAGGCTAATGACAAAGTTCTTGGCTAGTTATGCGCTGCACGCGCGCAAATGGTCAATTTCTTGGCGCACGTATCCTTGGCTGCAGCAAACAGAGACCGCACACTGCCGCACACAGTGGAAAAAAATTAGAGGGAACATTGAGCGCCGGCCCTCAAAAATAAGTACTGGTGCTCAGCACCGGAAACAACAAACACAAATTAAGCACTGCCTTTACTGCTGGGGATTGCTGAGGACACGGTTTTGTTCTTTCTACTGTTTTTGTGTCATAAAGCCCTACGGCGTCCAAAAATGCTTGATTATCGATCAATTAATTAATTCATTCATGCGTCTGGCTTAGAATTTCAGATATTGGTGACATAATTCTCAATAAACAAGATCTATCATCAGTTATTGCTATTTTATTTATTTCACTTCACTGACACACTCACTAACTACAATGTTTAACAGAAAATCACAAGACTGGAAACATAGGCCCAAGTTTACTAACACACTGCACAAATGTTTAGAAGACTCAAGCCAGTGTAAGTAGGCATGGCGAGTAACTATCCATTATGAAAGGACTTGGGGGCAGTTAAACATTACACTGCGTCACAGGATCGCCCGTGCACACCTTTGTCAATTAGGGCCATAGTGTTCTCATGACAGAGCAAAATTACAACTGTGCTTGCCGATGTACTTAAGTGGAATTTCACTAACCCACAGATTTCATTGACATTTCAGTTACCCATAGACATCAGTGGAGTTTCACTCACCCAGTGTCTCTAGTGGAATCCTAATCACCCATATATTTCAGTGCAGACTCACTCACTCACACGTTACAGTCTCCCTTATGCATTAAGTATAATGTCGCTCACTGAAGTCCCACTCATTCATTGATGCTCGTGGAGACTCACTCACCCACATACTTCAATATTGCCTCGTTAACCCTACACTTCAGCGGTGCCTAAAAGACGTCAGTGAATTTCATCAGAGTGTTAAGTCTTCAGGATAAGGTCACTCCGCCACAGACTTCTGTCGAGCCTCACCCCTAGCGACGGGCATTGGTAGACATGTATTACTCGCTAATACGCGAATATTCTTCAGGATGAAGAATTGGGCATAAAACAGGAAGTTAGTCGACTGTGAAACGAGCGCCCGAGAGGACCAAAAAGCATGTGTGACTTTCTTGGCCAGACCTGGCATTTCACCGACAGCATTTTACTTTCTGGCACAATTAAAACCAAATGCAAAAAAGGAAAACGGCCAAAAATGCAAAATGCAGTTGACTAAACAGCCAACACTGGCTGAATGTGTCACACATAAGGTGGGTCCACTTGCAACACAGTTTGTGTATTTGGTATATTTCACGTGTACTTAAATAGCCTATGGAGTGAATATGCACTCTGTCGTGGTTTTGAAAAAAACTGAACTGTGTTTGCTTTGGAGAGAGTAATAGGCTGACTAAAATCTCTAATTGTCAGATCAGAAATACTGCAGTTGTGTCACTCACCTGTCTCGGTATGATTGCCCATTTTTGTTGTCTGACTGCATATGTGTATTTTTGTGTGTTGTATCAACAAACTTGCCAGTGTGCGCATTGTCTGTGCAACCTTCAAGTGTGCTACCGGTTTCTTGTGAATAGTATAATGCCTGGTGCATTCACTCTTCCGCGGGTAGGACTGTACGTGGAAAGAGAGGAGCATGCAGCATGTGTTGCTGTTTTTGCACTGGGTGGCACGAGACAAAGAGTGATGATTCCATAGCTGAGTCTTTGCAGTGACGAATGAATGGTGAGTTGCTAAAAGCGTGTATGGATGAATGGCTGAGTGATTGGGAGAGTTGATGTATGAAGAAATACATTTGTAAATAAGTGTGAGAACATATTAGTATATTACTACAGGAATGAGTGCATGGGTAGCCGAATGAATGATGAAGTAAGAACGGAACATCTGCACAAATGGGTAAGATAATGAGTTCTTGAATGGCTGAAGAAGGGGCCGCATGCTGCAGAGGTCCAGTTGGTCGCATGCTATAGTTCTCACCTCCCGTTGCTTCTCAGTCATACATTCATCCTGGCACTCATTCATTCATCCTTTCATGCCTTAGTCAGTTATCCATGTAGCCTCGGACTTACTGTCACATTCACCCTCCAACTAAATCATTCACACAACCACACATACAAACTCAACAATCAGTAATGAAGTACTTTCATTTACAAAACAAGCATCACGCTCTAGGAGCCTATTGGCTTTTCCAAGGGGTTTTAGTCATTGTGCACAGCATCCCATAAGCTGTGCAGCATGGATGAAGTTATGAAAACAAAAAAGGCCTTTGACTTGGCTCCCTGCATAGTTTTCTAGGTGACGGCACCACAGTTTCACATGACTAAAAAAATTAAGCAGGCTCTTTTTTAGTTACCGATCTAAGTTGATGGGAAGAAGCAAGATGGCGGGTGCGGGGGATTAAGAGGAGATGGACACAGGTGAGTGCAACAGGGAGTGGGCAGGGAAAGAACATGGGCGACAGAAAGCAATACTGAATACTGGTGGAGAGAAGTACACAAGGGGAATAACTCAAAAACAAATCCTCTCCTGTGGAATTCTAAAAACAAAAGAAAAAAATAGTTTTTGAAAAGAAGGCAATGGAATCAGAGAAGCCAGACAATCAAAATAGATGGTAAAGACTCTATACTCCATGGCAAGAACAAGCACAAGATTGACTAGCTGAGGCACAAAGATAAGCAGGCAAATTAAAATGTCAGGAAAGCCAGCCAATGGTAAACAACACTAGGGTTTCAAGCTCCTGTATGCTCTTGGTGAGCCACATTATGTTTGGATTGGATTTGGCAATGTATTTTTGTAAATGTTACCTAGATGGTGCATATATGGCTTGTGGAACGTCTTTAGAAGCTTTTGTGAGTAAATATTGTTACAGCCAGTAATTTTCGTAAGACCCCGCAGTCACACCAGCAGCAAAAATTAACTAAAGTTTTGCACTGGCGCTCATGTAGCCCAACATACAAACGTAGCACTGGTTTACTCTACATTTCAAGGGCTCGACTTTACATCACAAAATTCCCTAAACCACATGAGGCCTACCCAAAATTGAAGTAAATATACATGGGCATCAATTCACCAAAGTGCCAGGGGTAGCGGAAGCGACATTATACACTCATTGTCCTTAATGATGTGACAGGAAGTGATGTCACATGACCTTAACCCTTGTGACATTACAATTGCACTCACTCTTACCCTAACTCACTCATTCTCACTCTCGTCCTCACTTTTCCTCTGGCCCACCTATATATTCTCAATCACTCACCTTCACACACACACACTATCTCAAATATTAACATACATGCTCACACAAACACACACTCTCTCAATGAACTTTCTCTCATCCACATGGACACAAATAAAATATACTGAAAAGTATTTCAATTCACTTATCCAATATGCCAGTGGAGGTTGCGTTCTAGATCCTGCTGTTTTTATTGTATTAATAGTGAATTATAGATTATTAATCACTATTAATGTAATAAAAAGTTAGCAGAAAAGGATGCTGTAGCCTGAGTCTGGTAATGCATGCTACCCCTGTGTTCTTGGTACTAACTTTGCCACCTCTGAGGCCCGGGGTCACAATGGCAGTGCGAGGAGTCACAAAGAGCAAGCCAGGGGTCACAGCTATGACCCCTGTCGACTCCTAGATGATGCCCATGTAAATATATCCACCGTGCTGTATTCAGAGTGTCAAAGTTAGGCACTGCAGGTATGAGTATATGTTCAGATCTGGCACAGTGAGTTCATGAAGAGGTATCCAGCCTTGGCAACGCCCTTGTGCGCTACAAGAGGTGTCCACGTTGAGTATGTTTGGTTTATTGTCTTCATCATCATGAACATTCAGTAGTCACTCAGATGCACGTCCAAGGCTCCAAGGGCAAGATGTTCAAAAATGCAATTTTGCATTTCTTAAATAGCGTCTTCACAGAAATCACTATTTAAGAAATGCAAAACGCTATGTACAGAGATACTGATTTCTTAATAGCAGTTCCTACAAAGTAGGAATCGCTATTAGGAAATTGGTATTAAGAAATCCCATTGCATTTTAGTCAATGGGCTGGTTTTGCATTTCCTGAATAGTGATTTCTTTAAAAAAAATCGCTATTCAGGAAATGCAAAACCAGGGATTACAAAGGGCAAATGGCCCCTCGTGGGGCATCCCAAATATGCCTATTGGCCATGGATGTGCTTTATTGCAGTTTTAAAAAAGCATTTTGGGATGCTTTTTTTTAAATTGCACCTATTCTCCACCAACATCAAGTCGGTAGTAACTGCATCTCCTAAATGCCTAAGTCGCATTTAGTAAATGCTTTGTACATCAGAATAGGAATCACATATAGGGAATCCCTATTGGGATTTCCTATTCTGGGAATTGCAAATTGCGATTTCTACCTTGTAGAATTTGCGATCCCTTAAGGGCCTTTGTACTTAAGAAAAGGCCGTTTTGCATTTCCTAACGGCCCGAAATACCGATTCAGACCATTAAGAAATGCAAAAGGGCTTTGAACATCTGTCCCCAAGAGCCTAACTGTCCCTTTACCTTGATTTAAAAATTGCGAAATTGCCCACGGAAACAGTTCTCTAGAGTTTAACTAGAATTCCAGGGGTTTGAGGGCTGAGCAGTATCCTACCCCAGGGCCAGAGATTTGGTTCTGAATATCAATGTATTAGTAAACTGAAAGCGGAAATGAACTTGCATCTTTCTTCTGTCCCTTTCAGAGAAGAGCGGCACCACAGCGCCTTCCGTCTTCAGCAGAGATCGCACTGGAGGGGAGACAGTGTTTGACAAACCCAAGGAAGAGCCGGCTAAGAGTGTCTTTGGGTGATGACTGATCGTCTCTGTGTCCACCAAACAAGCAATGAAACAAGTGTTTACTTCACCATCAACCCATCAGTTCGTTATCTAATGCGTATATGTAACTGCTGTCCAAAATCTGCAACATTGCCGCTATGAAACTTTTTTTTAACCATACCAAGTGCCTTTTGCTCTTGAGTCAAATAAGTTGACTTGTTGTTATCAGGTAGGCTATCAGCTGGGTCCATGCCACCAAGACGCCATTTTCCAGGCCTTTGAGTTCTCTCCACAGTCAAATGCATTCTGGATGTTGTAGTTCAGGTTCTTTCAAACTGAAGGAACTGTGCTACCACACCAGGTAAAAGTCATTGTGAACGGAAAACCCAGGACTGGAACATAGTGTTCCTGAAAACATGGAGTCATCTAGTCACCTGATGATGATAAGTGGCTCAATGAAACATTGACAAAGCCAGGACTGGTGGACTTCTGGATAGCTCGTTTCCACCAGACAAGCACTTTATGCCAAAGAGAAAATTCCTGCTCACAAGGCTTATTAAAGGACTCTTAGGGCTCCTGATGCGATTATTTCACAACCAAAACTCCCAATGCTGCAGCGCGTAGTAATGTCCAGAAGTGTAATTATTGCACATTTACTTTTTTCCCTATGATCCGCCGGTTTTTCGCAAAATCTAGACTATTTTTCTAATGCAAATTTCGCATGTTTTATCCTGGTGGGATGTAGGAATGTGGTGTCTAGAATGTAATGTACCCATAAAACCTTTAATCCTTTTTCATTTGGTAACTCCTATTATCTTACATCTTGGAGTATCCATTTCTCAATATGTAAATGAACTGACAGCTATCCACAGGAAATAGCTCTGTAGAACCTGCATGGGATTCCATTAGTTACAACTTATGTCAAATACATATCACACAGAAATAACAGAGGGCTTTATGCACAGAACCTTTTTTCATGAGTAGGTGTGCCAATCGGACCGGGGTCTTCAGCCCAGATCCAGGAGGGCTAAATCAGTGCCGACTATTCTAAATATTTGCTTACAACAAACGTGCATACAATTAATCTAAATCAAACACATTTACATAATGGTTATTCTGAAATGGTGGCATTCAACCAACAAATCTCTTGCCCAGACGTATAAGAGATTGTTCAATAGAATGGTCTCTATTTACGTTCCAACACCCTACACAAATATCCTTAAGTGACTTTTGCAAGATGACTGACCATAAATACACCAGTCAAATGCGGCTTCTGCGATATTTCACCCTGAGCATCACAATGTTTCCAGGTTACTAAGCCTTGGAATCTTGACTGTGGCAACAATAACATTTTTTTTAAAAAAACAGTCCGACCAAACCCACATTCCTTAGTTCAATTTTTTGCTTCAACTAAGGTCATTTATGACACACGCCAAGGCGCACTGCAACAGATGTGATCACAACAGACTAGGCTTATAACTGGTACAGACACAAATCAACTGCAAATTAAAGAAAATATGACTACACATAAATAATCACCTATCATTGTGCCCTGAGAAAGCACAGAACCAACACAGGCCACAGAGTGATACAGGTCAACTGTCTTAGGAGCCTGTGCTCTTGAACATCATGAGCTAAATGTTCGAAGAAGATAATGCCTATTTTCAAAATATATCTTAAACAATAATTGGTGCCAAACATTGAGTCCCAAAAATTGAGTTCTGAAATTTAAAAAATAAGAATTAGGAGAAGAAATGCATAAAGACATATGTATGCAAAGCACAACAACAAAATACTCTTGCCTTACTCATTTTTGATTTGTCAATGAGAGTACAGACTACATTAAATGATAACTTCCAAAATCAACAATATATAGCTCGGAGGCATGACTTATGTAAAGGCATAATTCAAAACACAAAGAGAGGGCCAAGGGAGATTTGGAGACCTGCAGGAGTTAGCTCCCTACCATCAGACTACTATCCACACCAAAACCCCTGGGTCTAAGTGAAGGACAATGGGCAAAGTAACCTAGCTGGTGAAAAAGTATTCCTTTAAAAGGACGTTTTACCTCACCCTCCATAGGTGGCATGCTTCATCATAGGGAACCTCCTCACACCATGATGCTTGGTCACGGTCGGGCTACAACCCCCTCACCAGGAAGGAGGAACACAATGGATGTTATAGAGGATATGGTATATATCCTTTGAAGAGCTATAGCTAAAAGGGTAAGCAGAGCATAGAGAGAAGAAATGTGGTGGTTTAAAACTGGCTTTTGAAGGAATACTTTTTCACTAGCCCGGTTACTTTGCATACACACTCACATTGTGCTTGAATTAGACCCAGGAGTTTTGTTGTGGTTAGTGTTATGTAAAGGCGTAGACATAAACTTAGTATTGATGTATAAATTGGAAATATGAAAGTAATTCATGATCATTAACTATGCAATGGGTCTATTTACTGCTATCTAGCCCTATCAATTCATTCGACATTTGTGTGCCATATGTTTAAATACTACCCCAAGGCATCACGTCCAACTCCCCCTCTCCTTTAAACCTTGCACAACGGATGATGTTTAGAAGCCCCTTCCATAACTGTGTCTTTAATCTCCCTTAAACTAGGTACCTAAAATGGCCGCCTGCCTATAAAGTGATACCTGAATCTGACCACTTACTAGGCGTACATTGTTGGGTTTATAAAGCCCAAGCACAGATTTTGCAAAACATTAAAAAAGTTATTAAGTATATTTTTTTACAACGTTGTGGAGATTGTTTACTGTCACTTACCAGTATGATATTGTATAGTGTGTAAAGGAACCACCTTAGACGCATGAATTAAAGTCTTGGTGACGTTCTGATTAAACTGACAAAGATTTTCCCGAGGGAACACAAATCTCTCCTCATCAATTAGTTTGTATACTATATGCATGATTCATGGCGTTTTCTATGTATATGAACTATGTAATTTGTAATTCACAGTATAAGCACCTGTTAACTACGCACAATTCACAGAGCCAGGAGTCTGAAACGCCCATAACATACAAGCCCTTGGAGTTGAGTGTAAAGTGGCGGGCGTTATTGGGAGCAACCATTTGCAAAAAACACAGAGGTGTGGTGAACATGATGGAAGGCAGGTATTACAAATTTTGAGTCTACCAAGAAATCAAGGTAATTCAAGGAAATGCACAAACATTTGAAATGTGCTCAGGACACTGAAGGGGATGCTGACACCTGACACGTGGCGTGAAATAGGTGAAATCTGAGGTGAAATGAATCATTACAGCTAAAAATGCTAATAACTGCGCAACATGTAAAATGGTATGAAATAGAAGTGTTTTGCGAACATCTTAGACATCTCTAAAAAAATATTCGAAATTCTGTAATTTCTCTTAAATGTACGAATATTTTAAACTCAGCAGAAATTAGGTAAGAGAAGGAGTGCATAAATAGGCGTTTTCAACTTTGTTTATGAAACCCATATATTTTACATGCATTTTTAGATTATTTAAGAGTTACAAATGCGCAACTAATGTGGAAACAGACTCGTTTATCAGTAGCCTAAATGTTATAATTTAGTCACATATATAGGTGTAACATGCAGTTCTTAAGTTATTATTATTTTTTTTTGCTAAAGTGAAGCGAGGTCTATACTTGCCTATTTTTATCATGACATCACATCAGGATTGGCATTTGATATCAGTTATAAAATATCAGTGCATTTGTTTGTTTCTCAAAGAAAATAACTATTTTCCCACTGTTTATTTACTATCACTGTTTTGCATGCATTTGTTTTTACGTTCACATATATGACTGCTTTGTTTAATTGTCGACAGAGTTTGGTTCAAAATAAATTTGTACTTAGTCTTCAAGAGTCTGAAACGTTCTTCTCAAGTACAATATATTGTCACCTTTTAATAACATTTGTAGAAATATTTAATCTATTTTTTCATCTTCAGAACAAGGAGACAGCTGTAAAACATTACCAATTAAAACAATGCCACTAACAAAATAAAACAATTATTTTTAAATAACAGCTGTTTATGCTTTAACTTATTTAAGGTATTGTTAAAGTTTGCGCCTGACTCACAGGACAGGCGCCCAGTGGACAATGAACAGGCCTGCATTTTCTCTGCACGTAAAAACAGGTTCAGCACGAAGCCGTGCTAGTAGTAGTGAAAGACTCCAGTTTTCACAACGGAGATTTAATAACTCTGAATCCCTTAGGACCTTCTCACCAGTGCTTAATTTGTAGATAAAAAGGTGCTGGTGCCCAAAGCCCTGCTCTGAAACACGCTGCTGCTGCAATTAAATCTGTGACCACGGAATACTGAGGCGGCGTAATCCTGAAGCCATCTCGGACCTCTTCAATCCATATAAAGCCACTCCCTGCCCATTTAGCTCACTCTTGCAGCTTTCTAATTTCTCCCTTTGTGACGCTTTTTCGTTTTTTCTTTCCTCCGTTTTTCACATATTTGTCTTTTGCTCGCAGCAAATACTTGAGGCAGAAGAATAAGCCCCGGCCCTCAAAAACAAGTCCAGGTGCTCAGCACAGGAAACAACAAGCACAAATTAAGCACTGGTAAGTCCCCAGTAAAGTGCACTGGAGGTGCCCAGGGCCTGTAGATCAAACGCTACTTGTGGGCCTTCAGCATTGATTGTGCCACCCACATGAGGAGCCCTGTAAACATGTCTCAGACCTGCCACTGCAGTGTCTGTGTGTGCAGTTTTAAAGTGCCAATTCGACCTGGCAAGTGTACCCAGGCCTAAACCTTATCTTTTCATACATGTAAGACACCCCTAAGGTAGGCCCTTGGTAGTCCCATGGGCAGGGTGCAGTGTTTGTTCAGGGTGGGACATGTAGTGGTGTGTTTTACATGTCCTCACAGCAAAATACTGCCAAATTCAGTTTTCACTGTTGCAAGGCCTACCTCTCTCATAGGTTAACATGGGGGCTGCCTTTAAATATCTTTTAAGTTCAGTTTCGTTTTGGGAGCAGATGGAGATTTGGAGTTTGGTGTCTCTGAGCTCACAATTTAAAAAGACATATTTTGGTAAAGTTGGTTTCTAAATCGTCAGTTTGAAAATGCTACTTTTAGAAATGGGGCATTTTCTTGCTTAAACCATTCTGTGACTCTGCCTGCTTGTGTATTCCCTGTCTGGGTCAGACTGATAGTTGGGCTGTTTGTGAATCCCCTCTAGACAGTGACACAAATGGAGCTGGGCTGTAGCCTGCATATCCTGATGGGCCATCTGAGCTAGAGTGGAGGGAGGAGTGGTCACTTACACCTGAATGGGCTGTGCCTGCCCTCATACAATGCAGCCTTCAACCCCCTGGTGTGAGTCTAGAGCTAGGCTTGGGCAAGGCAGGATCTTACGAACAACAGAGACTTTCCTTTGAAGTTTGCCTACTTCAAAAGCAGAAAAGGGTATAAGTAGTGGACCCAAACCCCCAGACATTTAGATTACTTCTGGAATAAAGAGGAACCTCTGCCAAGGAAAAGAGCTGAGGAGCTGGAGGAGGAGTACTGCCCATTTGCCTGCTACTGTGCTTTGCTGGGTTGGCTTGCAGTTGCTGCTTCTGCCTGAAAGAGGACAAAGACTGGACTTTGTTGTGCATTTCTTCTTGAGAAAATATCCAGGGGCTTGGAATGAGCTTGCCTCCTGTTTTGAAGTCTCAGGGCCATCAGAAACTTCCTCTGCCAGCACCTGGACTCACTGCTAAGACTCCTGCCCTGCCAAGTGGTGCCCCATACAGTTCCTTGGCATCCTTTGTAGAGATGTAAACGGGCTTCGCATTCATCTGCAAAGAAGCATGTAAATACACAAATGCTTCGAGTTTAAACATGCACCCCAAACATAACGAGTTTGGAAACGTGGAATGACAAAAACTGATCTGTGTCCGCACTCTACGAGCACTAACGCATAAACTTACCAGGTTAGAGTATGAGTTGTACATTGGACGATTTTGTTAACAAATGCAAACAATGCTACCTTGTGTGACAGCGCCCAGGTACACAACATAACCATGATAGGTCAATTGTGGCCAAGCTTTTATGTTTGAATTCCCTTGATTCATGATGTGGCACCATATGACGTATTGGACAAATCACACTCTATATTTCTAGGCGGGTCTACAATAAACAGATAAACTTCCATCGATGCATAAATCTTGCTGCAAAAACAGAAGAAATTGTAGATTCTCCATATGTATATACTCCTAAGCTCTGGAATACAATGCCAATTAAAATTATTATCCTCTTTTTTCATTCAATGTCAAACCCCTTTTATTCATTGTATTTTTCTAGTTTCAGTGAGAAATCATGATCTTCCACTGTATTGTCTTTCTGAGATCTAATTTGCTTTGATGAAATCCAGTTTTCTCTTAGGAGCAGTGAAAAACATCGAAACAAAAAATAGTTAAATAAAAGCGGCACAAGTCTAGCAGTTCAAAGAGTTTAATTAATGTATGATATTAACACCTATTGGCACTTTGGAGCTTACCCCCTGTTATAAATGAGGTCTCTAGTTGGCCGTTGGTTTACACCCTGTCCTAGTAGGGACTCTCATTCTAGTCAGGGTAAGGGAGTCACACACCTAAGGCAATCCCTGCTCACCCCCTTGGTAGTTTGGCACAAGCAATCAGGCTTATCTCAGAGGCAATGTCTGTGACTGGGGGTGAGTGTTTGCATTGTTCAGCACTCCGTCCACCATCCTTTTGTGTTGCTAAAGTTGCCCCAAGTGGGAAGGGTATGCCCAGACGTGGGTCCCGTGCTTGCTATGCCACCAGATTCAAGCTAGCCTGGCTGAAGAAGGGTGATACCCTGAAACCGGTCCCAGGATGCTTGTTTCTGGTTCAGGGAGGACCTGGCCTGGCAGTTCGGGCTGGACTGTTCCCATGGGGAACAGGGTCAAGACTGGTTTGCATTTGGCTGGGTCCAAACTGGAATGGTATGGCAAGCAAAAGAATAATGGATTAAACCCAGATCTGTGACTAGGGGTGAGTGTTTGCATTGTTCAGCACTCCGTCCATCATCCTTTTGTGTTGCTAAAGTTGCCCCAAGTGGGAAGGGTATGCCCAGACGTGGGTCCCGTGCTTGCTATGCCACCAGATTCAAGCTAGCCTGGCTGAAGAAGAGTGATACCCTGAAACCGGTCCCAGGATGCTTGTTTCTGGTTCAGGGAGGACCTGGCCTGGCAGTTTGGGCTGGACTGTTCCCATGGGGAACAGGGTCAAGACTGATTTGCATATGGCTGGGTCCAAACTGGAATGGCATGGCAAGCAAAAGAACGATGGATTAAACCCAGATCTGTGACTGGGGGTGAGTGTTTGCATTTGTTCAGCACTCCGTCCATCATCCTTTTGTGTTGCTAAAGTTGCCCCAAGTGGGAATGGTATGCCCAGATGTGGGTCCCGTGCTTGCTATGCCACCAGATTCAAGCTAGCCTGGCTGAAGAAGGGTGATACCCTGAAACCGGTCCCAGGATGCTTGTTTCTGGTTCAGGGAGGACCTGGCCTGGCAGTTCGGGCTGGACTGTTCCCATGGGGAACAGGGTCAAGACTGATTTGCAGATGGCTGGGTCCAAACTGGAATGGACTAGCAAGCAAAAGAACGATGGATTAAACCCAGATCTGTGACTTGGGGTGAGTGTTTGCATTGTTCAGCACTCCGTCCATCATCCTTTTGTGTTGCTAAAGTTGCCCCAAGTGGGAAGGGTATGCCAAGACGTGGGTCCTGTGCTTGCTATGCCACCAGATTCAAGCTAGCCTGGCTGAAGAAGGGTGATACCCTGAAACCGGTCCTAGGATGCTTGTTTCTGGTTCAGGGAGGACCTGGCCTGGCAGTTCGGGCTGGACTGTTCCCATGGGGAACAGGGTCAAGACTGATTTGCACATGGCTGGGTCCAAACTGGAATGGACTAGCAAGCAAAAGAACGATGGATTAAACCCAGATCTGTGACTGGGGGTGAGTGTTTGCATTGTTCAGCACTCCGTCCATCATCCTTTTGTGTTTCTAAAGTTGCCCCAAATGGGAAGGGGATGCCCAGACGTGGGTCCCGTGCTTGCTATGCCACCAGATTCAAGCTAGCCTGGCTGAAGAAGGGTGATACCCTGAAACCGGTCCCAGGATGCTTGTTTCTGGTTCAGGGAGGACCTGGCCTGGCAGTTCGGGCTGGACTGTTCCCATGGGGAACAGGGTCAAGACTGATTTGCATATGGCTGGGTCCAAACTGGAATGGCATGGCAAGCAAAAGAACGATGGATTAAACCCAGATCTGTGACTGGGGGTGAGTTTTTGCATTGTTCAGCACTCCGTCCATCATCCTTTTGTGTTGCTAAAGTTGCCCCAAGTGGGAAGGGTATGCCCAGACGTGGGTCCCGTGCTTGCTATGCCACCAGATTCAAGCTAGCCTGGCTGAAGAAGGGTGATACCCTGAAACCGGTCCCAGGATGCTTGTTTCTGGTTCAGGGAGGACCTGGCCTGACAGTTTGGGCTGGACTGTTCCCATGGGGAACAGGGTCAAGACTGATTTGCATATGTCTGTGTCCAAACTGGAATGGCATGGCAAGCAAAAGAACAATGGATTAAACCCAGATCTGTGACTGGGGGTGAGTGTTTGCATTGTTCAGCACTCCGTCCATCATCCTTTTGTGTTGCTAAAGTATTTATACAAACACACACAGTAACCCAGTGAAAACACAACAAAAGGACTCCACAACAGTTCAGAAAACTAGCCAATATTCATCTAAATCAAACAAGATCAAAACAACAAAAATCCAACAAACATAAGCAAAGATATGAATTTTTTAAAGTAAAAAGAGTCTCAATCTATAGAAATCAATGGATGCATTGTTTTTGCACAAAGTATCTGGTGTGCATCACAAATAAAGCTGCACGGGCGAGCGTGCTTCAGAAAAGAAGCAATGTGTTAATTCCTTACTCGCAAGTGAGGCCGTGTGTCGATTCTTTCTCTGCCGGGTAAGCGATTTGTCGATTTCTCAACAAAAAGCCTCAGGTCCGTGGGGTCAAGTTGAAGATTTTGACGCCCGGCATCAATGAATCCGCGGTGAGCTGGCCATGTGTCGATTTCCCTGGTGCTGAGTTAATATTTCAGCCGCGGGGCAGGTGCTGCATCAATGTTTCTGCCACTCGGCTCTGGTGCATGGATTTTCTCCTTGGGTTCACCAGCTTCTCATTTCCAAGGCCCAGGGACTGGATGTGTCACCACTTGGCAGGTCAGGGGTCTCAGCAAGAGAACCCAGGTGCTGACAGATGAGGTCTTTGATGGCCCTGAGACTTCAGGGCAGGGGGCAAGCTCAGTCCAAGCCCTTGGAGAAGCTTCACAAGTAGGATTTCAGGAAGCAAAGTCCAGTCCTTTCCCTCTTAAGGCAGAAGCAGCAGCAGCAGGCCAGCACAGCAGAGTTGCAGGTACTCCTCAAGCTCTTCTCCTTGACAGAGGTTCCTCGTAATCCATAGGTAATCTAAAATTGTGGGGTCAGCAGTCCAATATTTATACTCATTTCTGCCTTTGAAGTAGGCAAACTTCACAGGAAAGTCTTTGTAGTGCACAAGACCCTGCCCAGGAAGAACCATCAGGATATGCAGGACACACCTCAGTTGCCTTTGTGTTACCCTCTAGCGTGAATTCACAAACAGCCCAACTGTCAATCCAACCCAGATGTTGATTCAGCAGCCAAGCAGAGGCACAGAATGGTTAATCAAGAAAATGCGCTGTGGTATTTTCAAACAATCTAAAAAACAACTTTACCAAAAGATGTGTTTTTAAATTTGAGTTCAGAGACCCCAAACTCCATATCTCTATCTGCTCCCAATGGAAAACCATACTTAAAAGATATTTCAAAGCCATCTCCATGTTAACCTATGGAAGAGATAGGCCTTGCAATAGTGAAAACTGAACTTGGCAGTACTTCACTATCAGGACATGTAAAACACACTAATATATCTCCTACCTTTTAAATACACTGCACCCTACCCATGGAGCTGGCTTGGGCCTACCTTAGTAGTAACCTACTTGTAGTAAAAGGGAAGGTTTGGACCTGGCAAGTGGGTACACTTGACAGGTCGAACTGGCAGTGCAAAACTGCACACACAGACACTGCAGTAGCAGGTCTGAGACATGTTTACAGGGCTACACCTGTGGGTCACACAATCAGTGGTCCAGGCCTACTAGCAGCATTTGATTTAGAGGCCCCAGGCACCTCTAGTGCACTTTACTAGGGACTTACTAGTAAATCAAATATACCAATCATGGGAAAACCAATCACCAATCCAATTTATACAAAGAGCACTTGCACTTTAGCACTGAATAGCAGTGGTAAAGTGCACAGAGTCCTAAAGCCAACAAAAACAGGTCAGAATAAATAGGAAGAAGCAGGCAAAAAGTTTGGGGATTACCTGCAAAAAGAGCCACGTCCAACACTCCCACTGCTGATAATGGTCCGACTAGCATTAATTATCATGTCTGTTGGAAATTTGCCCATTTTGCAGGGTCACCCTGGTTTTGTTTGCCTTTTTGCGTATTAAATATTTTTCCTGGCTTTAGAACTCTATGCAGTTTACCTCTGTGAATCAGTGGTAAATTGCTTGTGTTCCTCCTTTAAACATGGTAACACTGGTGTGCACTTCATTGATTTACATAATCTGCCAATGAATCCCTTTTATATGGTACCAGGTGTACCCAGTGCTTGTACATTAAATGCTACCAATGGACTGCAGCACGTCGTGACAGGAATCTGGCCTTGGAAACAACTATAAAGTTCATTTTTTGACTTTGTAAACTATTTATTACAAGCTCAATTATTGGTAAAGTCAGATTTGTAATAAATATTTTTAAAGATGGCTTGTACAAAGTCAACTTTGCCCTGGCTGAAGTCCCTGGAAGCTAAACCTGCATTTTGCTCTCTCATTTCTGCTAGCCAGTAATTAGTATTACAATGGACATGAATGAGGTGTGAAATTGAACCTCTGTCAAGTGTAGAAGTGTGGCTCAATGGTTAGAGCGGCAGACCCTGAAGCAGAGCTCTGGCTCAAGACCAGGGTTCAAGTCCCGCTTCAGCAGGTCTTGGGCTCAATTCCCCTTGACCAGATAATTCTCGCCTCGGTGCCTAATCTAATTCATGGGTGCAACTCTGGGCAATAGCTTGCTTAATCTCCACAACGGCCCCAACAGCGCTTGGATGCCTGGCTTCACCCTGGGGGTGCTCAGGAGTGGGCGCCTCACAGGGAAAAAGCCAGGAGGGGTTCCATAGCGGTGTGAGTACAGCGCCTTGAGACCCTAACGGGTGAGTAGTGCGCTATACAAGTGCTAATTTACATTTTTACATTTACATTTTAAATTGCTCCCAGGACAAAACGCCTTTAATGTGAGGAGGTGTTGTTGTGCCCTTGACAGCATTGCCTTTCAGTTGGCACCAAGGACTTAATTAAGTTCAAAGAGACCTACCCTGTCACAAGCAGATGTATCTAACATCCATGCCTGTGCTTGAATCTCTGGAAGCTTGGAACAAAAGCAATCTGACTTAACTAAGGGGCAAAACGTAAAGTATTTCTGCAGCAGTAAAACAGTAATAAAGTGAAAATACAACACAAGAAAAATCCCAAACCAATTTAGAACACTTTTAATTCATAAAATGACACTAAAATGAAAAATTCCAATAAGTATAACTAGAAAAATGAATTTTTAAATGTACATTTACATTAAAAATAGTACGCAGTGCCAATCGTGTTTATCTGGTCGTGCTGGACTAGGTGAAAGTCAAAAGTTAAGGCCGACTGTGGTGGAGCAGTGGTCAGACGTAGGTTTGTTCCAGTGGGAGGTTTACCTTCTGACTTAGGTGTCGGTGTGGAGGTTGTAGGTGTCCAGTGGGGCTGGGAAGCAGGTGAGTCAGCTGCTGGGTTTGGCAACAATGGAGAACCACTGCACTAAGTCCCAGAATAATTTAGAGGCTGTTCGGTGAGGATCTGCATCTAAGTCAGAGAAGCTGGCAAGCAGGAGCTGCTTGACATCAGATTCAGTGACGCCATTGATCAGTTGCTGCGTGGCGTTGGAGATGCTGTAGTTGTTGATCGGGTGCTACTCAACTTCGGAGTCAGTGGAGCTGTCAGTGGGGTGCCACTTGGCTTTAGGGTTGGTTGAGCTGTCAATTGAGTGCCACTTAGCATCAGAGTCAGCAGAGCTGCTATTTGGGTACCACTCAGTGTTGCTTGGTGCTGTTCCATTGAATCCGGTGAAGCCTTCAGTCAGGCCGAGAGAAGCACACTCTAACACCAGCTAAAGGTCCATGCCTTGAGGACAATGCTTGAAGGCAGGGGCAAACTCCAACAGATTGGCAGGCCTGAGTCATGTTTTACAGTGCTACTTTAGTGGTCGGATCAATGAGTGTTGCCGCCCATTTGTCGCATTTAATTTATAGGACCCAAGACAAGCATGTAGGAGCATTTACTATGGACTTAGAAGTAAAATAAATATGGCAGTTAGATGTATATCAGTTTTCCTATGTTTGGACGGGACAGCACAAGGACTTTGCCACTGGGTAGCTGTACTAGAGTGTGCAGAGTTCTAATCCCAACCTTTAGACCTGTCAGCCTTAGGGTGGTCTTCCCTCAAACCTTTTACCTATCTCCTCCATATTTTTCTGATCTCGTTTTTGTTGGCATTAGCAATCTGTGCACTCTGTGCTAACCAGTATTAAAACGCATGCACTCACTCATTCAATTCAATTTACCTATAGGTTCCTACTAAAATGGTACTACGTGTACAGAGGGCATGTAAAGTAAATGCTACTAGTGAGACTGCAGCACTTATTGTGCCACCCAGTCAACTAGCCCTTTAAAAATGCCTGAGGCCTGCCATTGAAGCCTGTGTGTGCAGTTTTAAATTGCCAATTTGACCTAGCAAATAAACCTTTTTTCAGGTCCAAACTTTCCTTTTTAATATATGTAAGTCACCCCTCGTGTGGGCCTTAAGCAGCCCACAGGTTAGGGTGCAATGTATTTAAAAAGTAGGACCTGTATTTTCAAGTTTTACACGTCCTGTTAGTGCCAAACACTTGAATACATTTTTCACAATTGCAAGGCCTACTGCTCCCACAGGATAGCTTGGGAGTTACCTTATTCTATTTAATAGGCTGCAACCTCCAAATGGGAACAGGTAAACAGTTCATGTTTGGTGTTTTTGGAATTGGAATGAAATACTTTTATTGTAAAGTCAGATTTTAAATTACAATTTTGTAAATGCCACTTTTAGAAAGTTGGATCTTCCCCACATTAGCCATTTAATGCCTGCAGACTGTCTATGGGTCATAAGCCTAGGTATAGTTGGCAGTTGGGCTTTGTGTATTACTCCTAGACAGCCACACACAATAGAGAGCCTAAATGAGCCTGGCTGGGCCATCACTGGCAGATGGTAGGGCAGAGCTTGGCACAGCCCTACTTACACTTGAATAGGCTGCTTCCTACCTTCCCACAAAGGATTGCATACCCTTGTTGTTAGTCTGGTGCCAGGGCAGGGGAGACAGCAAACCTGTGCACTTTAAAGCAACACCTCTAGAAGCTTCTCTCACTTCACCAGGTATAAATATTGGCCCTCAGACTCCAACTCTTCAGTACACTTCTGGATCTGTGAAAGACTCTATGAGGAAGAAGGAATGCTGTCCTGCTGAAAGGACTGCCACTCTGCTGGAATGCTGCCCTGAAGGACTGCTGCCTGCTGTGCTGACCCATTACCTGATACCCTCTTGCCTGGATAAGAAGGACTCTACCTGCAACCTGTACCCAGAACCACCAGAGTGACTCCAAGGGCTAGTCTCTTGTAACCAGTACCTGGACAAATGGTGCTGTCCCAGTCCTGGACCTGTGGAAGTGGGCCTGAAGGTGCTCTGCAAGCCCATCTATGGATACAACAGTACGGATGCATCTGTTTTGCTGCGTTGCTCTACCCCAAGCAGAACTGATGCATCACCGCTACTGCATGGACTTTCCCGGCACCAGGACTTCATAATGCAGACTTGCAATTCCTCAGAACCGAAGCATCGTCTTAGGTACATGATGCATCCTCGACATCAAACTTCGCATCGCAAGCCCTCGTCAGCAGGATCCTTCATGATGATGCAGCCTGGCAGCTCCTCAGAACTGATGCATCTCCTCAACACATCCTCGAGGTCGAACTTTGCAAAGCACCCCAACCAAAAATTACATTACTCTTGTTCATCAGGCGTAACTGGGTCCCTGCAGCCATCACATGCTCCATCATAGTCAGCCTGAGCTTATGACTTTGCCCTGTTCCAGCTCAACCAGATATCCACAGTTGGCACTTCATGTTTTTTGGTGCTATTTTCACCTAAATATTTACAATTGCATATTGCTGGTTCTACTGATTGAATTTTTCAAATGTTGATCTTGTTTATTTATTAACATTTACCCTATTTGCCTAACCTGGTGTGGGATCCCTTTTGTGGTGTGCTTTCATTGTATTGCAGTGTTGCACAAATATTTTATAGATTGTGGGTGAGTTAAGCCTCACTGCTCTGTGCCAAGCTACCCAAGGGTTGAGCACAGGGTAATTTAGAGATTGCTTGTGACTTTTCCGAGACAAGGACTGTGGTTGCTGCTTGAGTAGGGTTTCATTCCCTCCCAAGAGTAATCCAATTTCTTACACCAACAAAACAGTTCAGAAAAAATAGAGTAGTGAAGACAAAACTCCAGGGTAATACCATGCAAATGATTGCCATTTCCAACACACAGTAATGAACACAATGCTAGAAGAAGTAACACCAGACATCCCTTGCTTGTTGAGAAACCCTTAAAACCGAAAAAGAGTATGATATAAGACAATGAACATGGCTTTCAAGCAAAAGAATAGTTTTTCAATTTTTTCATAAATCCTTTTGTCAACTTTCAGACAAACGATCACTTGTGCTACCACTTTCCCTTTCTTGATTTTAGCTGAAATAAGATGCTTGATTGATAATGGGCTCGTGCTACATGCAATTTCCTCTAGGAATGAAGTGGAAGTTCCTGTAATGCTTTATTGAACAAAGGGTAGCATAACACAGCTGTTTCTGGATGGCATACACTCAATTAGTCAGTGTGTTAAATAGATCCACGATTGAAACGTTATACGATTTAGAACCACTTCTTCAAACGCTGTTCAAGGAAGGAGTTAGGGGTATCACATTTTAGTGTAAACATCTTCTAAAAGTAACCTACCTCGATGGTACAGATAAAACCATTAAAAGTAGATAAAAGAGACAGGAATACTGTTAAAAGAATAAGTGTGAGAGTTTGTAAACATTTTGACCTACTCGACACTTAGAGGTATTACTTTTCATTGTTGGCATCTCTGTAGTAGGTGGCTGCTATATTTAATACCTATTTATATTCATAAAGCAGGTGAAAATGGAAACTCTCATCTACAGGTCTCAGGTTGGGAGGCCAGACGGTTGGCTCTACCTGTTATGGAATTGTACCAATTTTGGGAAATCTGGAATTACATTTTTAGATTCAACAACATTCTTTTGCACGTGGATATAATTCAGGACCCTGTTATCACTCTCTTAGGATGCCCACTCGTGAATGGGCTATTAACCATTGTTCATCTTACACAGATATTTTTTGCTATGGTTAGAGCCACATCAGTAATTACTGCAATGTGTAAAACACCTAGGACACAAGTTTTTGAAGAACGTGTGAAGAAAATGATGAAAGTCAAGTTGCACGAAAGTATGTTAGCAAACATATGGGGAGGGTGCAAATGTGTGCTCATCTGTGGACTGAGCTTAAATCTATATAGATCTGAGAACGCATTACTTAATTTTTTGCCAGAACACACGAAGAATACTTTTTTATGTAACATAACGAATGGAGATCGAACTAATCTGTATTGTATTAGTAATCATAATTTCTGAAAAAACATGGAAAAAAGAAGACAAAAACCTAATGCTTGTATCATCACAAGCATCTTGTTGGACCTTCAGAAAAGAACTGAGGTCCCTACAAGTCTCATAACATCTATCCCCACATTTTTCCTCCTGTTTACACAATATGAGTTTTGTAGATTCTACAATGTGTTCCCTTTTGCGAATGTGTTACCATCCACTTCAAGTGGATGGTAACTGCGAGTTGGTTTGCGACCGCATTCGCACTCTTACTGTGGTGGGGCGGAGTTGAGGGCACTTTGGAATCTGACTGAACACCGACTGAGCAAGAATGTTTATTGAGGCTCCCATGTCAATGAGGGTTGGCACCTGATGACCTGCCACCGTCACTTGACACCTCGGGATCCTGCACCGGAGTATGTTTCCTGGGTGAGTGGCATGCATGACATACACCGTCCCATCCGGCTCATCATCGTCGTCCATGTCTTGCGAGTTCTCCTGTTGTTGGATCACTTGCGCCATGTGTGCCATCTTGGGTCCTGCCGGCTTAGTCTTGGAAGTTGACTGGCAGACTTTTGTAAAGTGATTTGAACGGTGGCAGTTGGTACATTGTTTTCCGGCCGCTGGACATTTCCCTTGGTGTGGCTACCCTCCTCCGCACATATAGCAGGTACGATTCCCGCTTACTCCTTTGCTTTTGTCCTTCTGCTTCACCGTCGTCCCCACCACCACTGCATTGACCGGTTCCACCTTGATGGACTTCGTGAGGGCTGACTCCATGTGTGCCGCCTGCACCCGAGACAGTTCCTTGGATCTCCCCATTGTCAGCATGTCTGCCATTGCCATGCCTGGGACTTGTAAGATATGCTCACGTAGCTTCGTGGAATGACATCCCCAGGGTCCGGTAACGTGCATGTGCTCGCCAGTTCCCTTAGCCTAGCGTAGAACACAGCGACAGATTCCTCAGGGAGTTGCCTGGCTTGCCTCAGAAGAAAGCGTTCATAATCAGGATTCGCTAACAGCTCAAAATAGGCTGTGATTGCTCGTTTTAAAGTCTGATATGAAAACGGCGGGCCCTCCTCGACCACCGACTTACTGATCTTATGGACCTCTGGGTCACCCAGATGTAGAAACATTGGTCTTTTCCTGTCTTGATCTATGGCCATTGCAGCAAAATAATTTTCAAGGCGTTCTACCCATAGTTTCCATTTTGTTGCGTGCGCCGACAGAGGCCCATCCACCAAGAATGGTTCAAGCGCGGGAAACGTGGCCATGGTGAAAACGATGATCAGGTGAGGGAAAAAAAATGGAAGGAGCCGATAACTTCTCAGGGCAACCGTCAGCAGCCTCCTGTACCCACTCTGGGCCCTTGCGTGAAAACCCCTTTCCTCTGTTGTTCTATATTTTCATAGGCATATTCTTAGAGCAAACGATGAGACTGAAAATGTCACTGTCCCTTCAGTAGGGTGCCGATGGGGGTTTACTTGTGAATGTTGCTCCAACCAGCCTTGGTGGAGAAAGCTTGAGCCTCAGCCGTATGGACGTTCTCTTCTCCCTCAGACTTGCTTGCTTCTTATTGTTTTGAGTAATTCAGATTGTTTAAAGATAGTAATCCGCCCCACCAGCAGTGCTGACTTCACTCACCGACCGGACCGCGGTGCTGGGCGTCCTTGGAAACCAGGCCTCCTTCCTCTCCATGCTCCGCCGAGCATTCAGGGGCTTGGCCAACCTCCCGCACCGGAGACTGCTGTACACTGACCCCGTGCAGCATACGAGGCCGCCTATCGATGCGCGCCTTAATCCCTAATCTGGTGAGGGTAGCCGCTGGCCACAAGCAGCGCTCTCCGCAACGCAGATGCAGCGGCGTCTGTGAGGGAGCATCCATGCAACCTCCGCCACGGAGATACAAGGGTCGAACCCGAACTTTGGGGCCCAAGCAGGGAAAACAGGACCTCTGTGAAAACAGTGGATGGGGCGAGTGAGACGGTAAATAACGACATCTTGCTTCTTACGTGCCTCTGTCCCTTTGGCGCCAAAGCCGCACACCTTTATTCTTACGCTCCTTGCGTCCGGAGCTAAACCATTTCTGCCCTAAAGCAGAGGGGTGTGTCGCTGTAACATCCTTGTATCACCTCTAAACACCCCTACTGCTAACTGCCAATATGGTATGGACATAACAGTATGTTTACCTGGGCTTTCATCGGGATAAGAATCTAACTTCTGCACAGCATCTAATTACCTTAAAAACAAAGGGGCATATTTAAGAGCCCCTAGCACCTCCTAATGCCACATTTGCGTCTTTTTTTTATGCGCAATATTTACAAAGTTGCGCAATTGCACCACTTTGTAACCCCTTGCACCACATTACGCCTGCACCAGGCATAATGTATACAAGGGGGGCGTTCCGGCACTAGAGGGGGCCATAAAAATGCCGCAAAGGAATCTATGAGATTACTTTCTGCCATTTTTATCAGCATTTTTTAACGCCTGCTAAGTGCAGGCATTAAAAAGGGGCATTACAATGTGCCTCTGGGTGCTTTGCAGGATTAGCGTAATTATTTTTAATGCTAATCCTGCAAAACACCGGACTAGCATAAAAAATAATGATGCGAGTCACCCTAACTACTTCCATGGTGCGCCATATTTTAAATATGTTGCTACCATGGTGGCATTAGGGGGGGTGCTAAGTGGTGCAGGAAGAGTGGCACTGCACTAGATGCAGTGCCACTTTTCATAAATATGTCCCAAAGTTTGTCATGATAACAAAAGCATTACAAATGTTTTAGTTAATATACGGAGGGCTTGTGATTCATCCCTCACAATGCCCTTTAGGGCAAAACGTGTCCCACTTCTGACTTATGGGTTGATGGTATTACATGAAAATAAGGCAAATAAATTAAAACTGTTTTTCATCTAAAAGGCATGTCTTTTATTCAACTTGAAAAGATCCACTGCTCGTGCCAAGATCAGACTTGAACTAAGTCTGCCATCAGTTGAGACAGCTCACTTGGCCTGGAAAATCAACTATTTTTGTGACGGTGCCTCTGCAAAAAACCCACCTCATTAAGATGCTTGATTCATGAAAAAGTGACACAGAACCATATGAACAACTCATCCTTTTCTTTTGGTCAAATAAATTCTAAAATCAAAGAACATAATTTACCAATTTAACCCCAGCTTAAGGATCTCTTGAAGGTGCAGCAATTAACCCGTAAAGGAGTCATCAGAGAAAATCTTCAGTGCTAAAGTGCATGTGCTCTCTCTCTCTAAAACATGGTTTGATTGGTATATACCTATTTGGCATATTTAATGTACTTATAAGTCCCTAATAAAGTTCACTACATGTGCCTAGGGTCTGTAAATTAAATGCTACTAGCGGGCACACAGCACTGCCTGTGCCACCCACTCAAGTATCCCTTTAAAACATGTCCCAGGCCTACCATTGCAGCCTGAAGGCAGTATTGCACTGCCACATTGACAAGGCATTTATCCCAGTGCCAAACATTAAACTCCCCTTTTATTAAAAAATAGATTATGTGAGAAAACAGGGCTGATTGCAGAGGCCCCATAACTTTTTGCCCCCATTTTCCTCTTTTTGCTGGTGTTTTCCTGACTTTGATGGTGCCCTGGGTACTGCTAACCAGTCCCAGGGCCTGTGCTCTGTGTAAAATGGATATGCAAATTAGGCTAATTATAATTGGCTAAGTTAACCTACCTATAAGTCCCTAGTATATGGTAGGGCATGTAGGTTTAGGGACCACAGCATAGGTGGTGCACACCTAGGTGCACTGCTGAGGTGCCCAGTGTCATTTTAAAAGCAAGCCTGCCTTGCTGGCTGCTTTTAAATTAAAGTTATATGCAAATTCGACTTTGGAATTAAAGGTACTTCCAAAGTCTTAAACTACCTTATTTTTACATATAAGTCACCCCTAAGGTGTGCCCTATGTGCCCCTAGGGCTGGGTGCCATGTAACTATAAGCAGGGACTTTATAAAAATTGATTTATAAGCCCTGGTGAGGTAAAAACAGCCAAATTCGTTTTTCCCTCATTGAAGTAAATGGCCTTCATAGGCTAGAATGGGCAGACTTTATTTTAAATTTTAAAGTCTCCTTAAATGTTACCTACCAAGAATTTGGTATCAAATTGATTGTTGTAATAAATCCCACAACTTCCAGTTGTTGGATTTAATATAACTTGTCCAGGTAAAAAGTTTAGACTTTACCTAAAAAGTTGCCAATTTCAGCTCTGCATTGTTTTTGCTGCTGTGCTCTGATTGGCCAGCCTGCAGCAGCTTCTGCCAGGCTGCCTTGATGAGGTGTGAAGTGGCCTGGCTTCACACAAAGGAATGTGCTTGGGGGAGAGAATCTCCCCTCAGCAGATGGTGAGGCAGGAAGGGGGAGGGCTGCCAAACTGGTCTTCAAAGGCAGAGAAGGACATCTGGAGCACCCAGCAACACCCCCACATCCTGCAACCCCAGACAGCTAGGTGCCCCCTTGATTAGATTAGGAGAGGGCAGGAGAGGGGTGTGTTTACGATTTTTAGCCACACCAGTGGGTGGGCTCAGCCAGATGTAACCTCCAAAAATCAGATTCAGCCATGTTGGATTTTTAGAGACTGTTGCCTTCTGGGATGGATTTTTGCCACACTTCCCAGGAAGTGGTCATCACAGGGGGACAACCCTGTCCCTGATTGGAGAACCAGGGCCCCCCTGCTTTTCACCCAGGAGCAAGGATAAAACTGGCAGACCTGCCCCCACACCTCAGATCCCCACCAAATTTCAAGAAGAAAGAACTTAAGGAGACGAAGGACTGCCCTGCTGGACCCCTGGCCTGCACCTGGACCCTGCACTCAGAAGGACTGCACCAGCTGCACACTTGGGCTTCACCACAAGAAGGACTTTGCCTGGCTTCAACTGGTTCAAGGAGGGACTCCCTGTTTGCTACAGGTGAAAAATTGCTAAACCAGAGTCCCCTGCACCAACTCCTGAAGAAAGCGACCAGCTGACCACTGTCCGGTGGCCAAAAAGGAGTTTGCGCCAGGTGCATTCTGGGAGTTGAAGTCCGCACCCCCCAAGGCCCATCACAGAACTTCTGGACCCTTGGGGTGAGCTGTGGACCCCAAAAGAACCTTAAAAGAACATCTGGGTGAAGCCCCAGAAGTTTGGAAAAGATTTGAGAATTTTGGGAAAAAAGCTCCAGAGAGGGACCGACCCGCCGTGGAAATTCTAGCCGGCTTGCCTCAACCGCGACCCGGCCTGACTTCGTGGTTCGTCCCGGTAAAGAAAAACATCCAAAAAAGAGACTAAGTCCGAACGTAAAAAGTTGACAGGGACCTCCCAGCCATCGTATCCGAGAAGGGCTCCATGGACGTCGGATCAAGATCCAGGTTTACCCCGGTCGAAGGATTTTCATCTCGAAAAAACGACTAAGTCCGAAGGTAAAAGTCTCCACCGAGGAAACCCACATCGCGTATCCGGACAAGGGCTCCAGGAGGTCGGATTCAACTGGCAGGTTCGTCCCGGTGAAGAAAAACTTCAAAATAAAGACTAAGTCAGAAGGTAACTTTTTAACCGAGGCCTCCCGCGACCTGTAGCCGAGCAGGACTCCATCGCGGTCGGCCTGAAAGTTTGACTTTGCCCCGGTTGAGGTGCAACCAGATGACCTGATTGGCGCTTTTTGTTTCTAAGCGCTAGAAAAGTAATAATTCTTTAAAAATTCATATCTCCGGTTCCCCTGAACCGATTTTAATCGTTTTTGTGTCATTTTAAAGATAAAAATATAAACTATTGTTATAAATTGGTTTTGGATTTTTAAACTGTTTCCTGTGTTTTATTTAATTACTGTTTTGTGATATTTGAATGCTTTACACTTTGTCTCCTAAGTTAAGCCTTGACGCTCGTTGCCAAGCTACCAAGGGTTGAGCTGGGATTAATTTACTGAGACCTAACTGTACCTATGTGGAGGTTAGTGGCTTGTTGCTAGGTGTAGGTACCTACCTGCCCTACCAATAACCCATTTTCCAACATAATTGGAAGCAGCGACGGGATCCTGTACTTGTGTTCAATATCACGTTACAGTTTTAGGTAAAACAAATTAAAAATCCTTTAAATTGTCCTAGTGCAAAAATTGTTTTTAATTTTTAATTTCAATTAATCTCAATTATTGAATTTTGGTAATTTTTGTAAATTCTTGTTTCCAATTTTTGCAAAAAGTTTTTGTTGACACAAAACTAGGGAACCATGAAGCTTGATCTGGCTAGCCTACCCACACTGATAGTAGTCCAGCTTAGGGGGTTATGTATTGAAAGAGGGTTGCCTGCAACCACTGATCTCAGGAAGCAAATCCTGATCACATCCCTGACAGCATGGGCTGAGGCCCAAGAGGTAGAGTCAGAAGAAGCTCCAGAGGAGGGAGAAAGAAGGGAGGATGCAAGCTCTAACCACTCAGGGGAGGGAAGGCATCTGAGCCCAAGTGAGGATGAGGAAGAACGGTCCTCAGTAAACACAGTCACTACGGGCAGATCCAAAGCTAGTGGTGGGAAGGGGGTCCTTTCAGGAGGAGAGAACCCATCCATCAGAGAAAGAGAGCTGGAGGCCCAGCTAGCATACATAGCTTTGGAAGCAGAGAAGCTGGCCCTAGAAAAGAAAAAGTGGGCATACAAAGAGAAAAGAGATGGAAGCAGCGATAAAGAAGCTGAGGTGTCCATGGGTGGGGGAGTTTGCCCCAGATTACCCAAGGGGGTGGTTCCTGCTTATGTAGAGGGGGATGACATAGATAAGTGGCTGGGGGCCTTTGAGAGGGCACTCCAAATGAGAAGGGTTAGGCCTCAATACTGGGGTTCCCTTTTGTGGGAGTTGGTCCCCAACTCAGGGAGGGATAGGCTTCTGACCTTAAGGGGGGGAGGAGGCAGATTCATACCCTAGTATGAAGAGGTGCTTAGCCAAGAAGTTTGGTCTGACCCCAGAGCAATATAGAATGAAGTTCAGGGACACCCAGAAGGTCAGTACCCAGTCTTGGGTTGACTTTGTGGACATTTCACTAAAGGCACTAGAGGGCTGGATTATTGGTAACAAAGTAGATACTTATGAGGGGTTATACAATCTGATCATGAGAGAGCACATCTTGACCAATTGTACCCAAGAAAGGTTACGCCAGCATCTAGTGGACTCTAAGCAGACCAACCCTAGAGAACTAGGGGAGGCAGCTGATGAGTGGTTGAGAACCAGGGTGGTTGTCAAGTCCCAGGGGGGAGACTCCAAGAAGGGGGGGACAGGTCCCCAAAAACCTAAGGAGGGAGGTGGTAAGCCCACCGCAGAGACTCCCTCTGTACCCCAGAACCCTAAGAAGGAGGAGAGTAAATCCCACTCTGACCAGCAGAGACAGTTAGACCCAGGGTTAAAAAAGCTCTTGGACAGTAGGGCTTGCTTTGACTGTCAGCAGACAGGTCACTTCAGAGGAGATGCAGCCTGTCCAAAGAAGGTGGTTAGCACTGGGCTGTCCAGTGTAGCCATAGAGGAGGATTCCTCAGATGATGAAGTCCTCCTAGCATTGAGCTGGGAGACAGGACCAGATGGTAAGCTGGTGATCCCTGAGGGTGGGAGTAGGGACTTCCACCACATTCAAGTGAATGGGATCCCTACCACTGGCCTGAGAGACACCTGTGCCAGTCACACTATAGTGAGTGACCGGTTAGTGACCCCAGACATGTATGTCCCAGGAAAGACAAAGAAAGTCAGGATAGCCACAGGGGAGGTCACCTCCAAACCTGTAGCCATAGTGCCCCTAGAGAGGGAGGGTATCCTTGACTGAATTAGGGTGGTAGTCAGTGCTGACCTTCCCCTAGGTTGTATCCTGGGCAATGACCTCCCAGAGGTGAGTCTGGTCACAGATGGGGTGGTCGCCCAGGGCGCCCCCCCAACCCAAAGTCCTGGGGAGTCAGTCCCTACAGTTAGGAGACAGGGGTCCCCAAGAAAAGGAAAGAAGAAAAGGAAGGGTAGGCCACTCTTATAGAGAGTTCCAGGGAGCCAAGGGCCCTCTGCCCCAGTAAGGGGGGAGCCCAGAGTTGGCACTGGTGAGGCCTCACCTGACCCCAAGGAAGTCCTGAGTAGTCAGGCAGCTGTCCAGATGCAAGGTGTTGCCCCTGCACTGACAGAAGGGAGAGTGGAAGGAGGGTGTCTGCCACAGGAGGTGGTAGCCCCCCACTCTAGACAGCAAGAGGGGTGCCAGGACCCCAAAGAAGCCCCTAAAGCAGCTCAGCCACCTGTCAGTAGAGAGCTTAGGGTGTGGTTCTGGGTACTGACAGCTGTCAGTAGCCTCTGCTGGGTGCTAGCCTTCCTGGCAGCAATGTACTTGGCCTGGGAGGCAGACCCCAGGGCCAATAGCAAAGTAGGCCCCCTGACCCTATTGGTCATGGTGGGGTTGCTCAAGTGTTGGGTGACCTCTTTGGGTAAGCTAGGTGTTGCCCTAGCAAAGTTTGGAGTAGGGGAGGTGGGCACCTCACTACCCAAGTTGGCAGAGAGAAAGGAGGAAGACCCCCCTATAGGAAAGTTTCAGTTTGAGTTGGGTCCTTTTACTGTTGGGATGGCTTCACTACCCATAGGGAGTGACCCTGACAGGAGGATATAAGGCAGAGTAGGCCCTGCAAAGGGACAGCCAGTTTTCTTCACTGTCTTCCTCGCCTAACAAGCCAGGAAGACTCTCCCAGGGCTGGGCTGAGTCTCCTGGGCGTGTGGGCTGGGGGGGGGGGGTTGTGTGAGAAAACAGGGCTGATTGCAGAGGCCCCATAACTTTTTGCCCCCATTTTCCTCTTTTTGCTGGTGTTTTCCTGACTTTGATGGTGCCCTGGGTACTGCTAACCAGTCCCAGGGCCTGTGCTCTGTGTAAAATGGATATGCAAATTAGGCTAATTATAATTGGCTAAGTTAACCTACCTATAAGTCCCTAGTATATGGTAGGGCATGTAGGTTTAGGGTCCACAGCATAGGTGGTGCACACCTAGGTGCACTGCTGAGGTGCCCAGTATCATTTTAAAAGCAAGCCTGCCTTGCTGGCTGCTTTTAAATTAAAGTTATATGCAAATTCGACTTTGGAATTAAAGGTACTTCCAAAGTCTTAAACTACCTTATTTTTACATATAAGTCACCCCTAAGGTGTGCCCTATGTGCCCCTAGGGCTGGGTGCCATGTAACTATAAGCAGGGACTTTATAAAAATAGATTTATAAGCCCTGGTGAGGTAAAAACAGCCACATTTGTTTTTCCCTCATTGAAGTAAATGGCCTTCATAGGCTAGAATGGGCAGACTTTATTTTAAATTTTAAAGTCTCCTTAAATGTTACATACCAAGAATTTGGTATCAAATTGATTGCTGTAATAAATCCCACAACTTCCAGTTGTTGGATTTAATATAACTTGTCCAGGTAAAAAGTTTAGACTTTACCTAAAAAGTTGCCAATTTCAGCTCTGCATTGTTTTTGCTGCTGTGCTCTGATTGGCCAGCCTGCAGCAGCTTCTGCCAGGCTGCCTTGATGAGGTGTGAAGTGGCCTGGCTTCACACAAAGGAATGTGCTTGGGGGAGAGAATCTCCCCTCAGCAGATGGTGAGGCAGGAAGGGGGAGGGCTGCCAAACTGGTCTTCAAAGGCAGAGAAGGACATCTGGAGCACCCAGCAACACCCCCACATCCTGCAACCCCAGACAGCTAGGTGCCCCCTTGATTAGATTAGGAGAGGGCAGGAGAGGGGTGTGTTTATGATTTTTAGCCACACCAGTGGGTGGGCTCAGCCAGATGTAACCTCCAAAAATCAGATTCAGCCATGTTGGATTTTTAGAGACTGTTGCCTTCTGGGATGGATTTTTGCCACACTTCCCAGGAAGTGGTCATCACAGGGGGACAACCCTGTCCCTGATTGGAGAACCAGGGCCCCCCTGCTTTTCACCCAGGAGCAAGGATAAAACTGGCAGACCTGCCCCCACACCTCAGATCCCCACCAAATTTCAAGAAGAAAGAACTTAAGGAGAAGAAGGACTGCCCTGCTGGACCCCTGGCCTGCACCTGGACCCTGCACTCAGAAGGACTGCACCAGCTGCACACTTGGGCTTCACCACAAGAAGGACTTTGCCTGGCTACAACTGGTTCAAGGAGGGACTCCCTGTTTGCTACAGATGAAAAATTGCTAAACCAGAGTCCCCTGCACCAACTCCTGAAGAAAGCGACCAGCTGACCACTGTCCAGTGGCCAAAAAGGAGTTTGCGCCAGGTGCATTCTGGGAGTTGAAGTCCGCACCCCCCAAGGACCATCACAGAACTTCTGGACCCTTGGGGTGAGCTGTGGACCCCAAAAGAACCTTAAAAGAACATCTGGGTGTAGCCCCAGAAGTTTGGAAAAGATTTGAGAATTTTTGGAAAAAAGCTCCAGAGAGGGACCGACCCGCCGTGGAAATTCTAGCCGGCTTGCCTCAACCGCGACCCGGCCTGACTTCGTGGTTCGTCCCGGTAAAGAAAAACATCCAAAAAAGAGACTAAGTCCGAACGTAAAAAGTTGACCGGGACCTCCCAGCCATCGTATCCGAGAAGGGCTCCATGGACGTCGGATCAAGATCCAGGTTTACCCCGGTCGAAGGATTTTCATCTCGAAAAAACGACTAAGTCCGAAGGTAAAAGTCTCCACCGAGGAAACCCACATTGCGTATCCGGACAAGGGCTCCAGGAGGTCGGATTCAACTGGCAGGTTCGTCCCGGTGAAGAAAAACGTCAAAATAAAGACTAAGTCAGAAGGTAACTTTTTAACCGAGGCCTCCCGCGACCTGTAGCCGAGCAGGGCTCCATCGCGGTCGGCCTGAAAGTTTGACTTTGCCCCGGTCGAGGTGCAACCAGATGACCCGATTGGCGCTTTTTGTTTCTAAGCGCTAGAAAAGTAATAATTCTTTAAAAATTCATATCTCCGGTTCCCCTGAACCGATTTTAATCGTTTTTGTGTCATTTTAAAGATAAAAATATAAACTATTTTTATAAATTGGTTTTGGATTTTTAAACTGTTTCCTGTGTTTTATTTAATTACTGTTTTGTGATATTTGAATGCTTTACACTTTGTCTCCTAAGTTAAGCCTTGACGCTCGTTGCCAAGCTACCAAGGGTTGAGCTGGGATTAATTTACTGAGACCTAACTGTACCTATGTGGAGGTTAGTGGCTTGTTGCTAGGTGTAGGTACCTACACCTGCCCCACAATAACCCATTTTCCAACAGATTATACCTAAGGTAGGCACTAGGTAGCCAAGAAGGCAGGGTACTATGTGATTAAAAGGCAGAACATAAACTTTTAAGTTTTTCATGTACTGGGAGTGAACAACTCTCAAATACATTTTTTTGCTACTGTGAGGCATACCCCTCTGATAGGTTATCCTTAGGGATTCCTTATTACATTTAATAAAGTGCAATTCCTGATTGAGAAGGAGTAGAACTGTCATCTTTGGTACCTATGAAATTGTAATGATAAATCCTCTTTAGTGGTAAAGTCAGATTTACTATTACAATTCGGAAAAGGGTACTTTTAGAAAGTTGGCAGTTTCCTGCTTTTAGCC
Source organism: Pleurodeles waltl (assembly GCF_031143425.1). Taxonomy (NCBI): domain Eukaryota; kingdom Metazoa; phylum Chordata; class Amphibia; order Caudata; family Salamandridae; genus Pleurodeles; species Pleurodeles waltl. The sequence goes on along the minus strand of NC_090448.1, from coordinate 122,711,702 downwards.
CTGTGTACTTGCAGCCTGTCTCCAATACACATGAGGGCTGGGGTGACAGCTTGTTTCCTACATTTTTTCTGGACAATCTCACACAAAAGAAGTGTAGGTGTGACCGAGTGGTCATCTGCATGTTGAAAGGTCATCCTAGGCAGGATGGGAGGGAGGAGCTGTCACTTACACCTGAACAGGCAGTGCCCTGCTCCCACACAAAGGACTTCCTAACACCCTGTAGTGAGTCTATAGTCAGGGCATGTAGGGAGAACCTCAGTTCATTTAAAAGTCCGCTCTTTGAAGACACCCCCACTTTGAAGGCACCACTGGGTATAAGTGCTGGACCTCTGACCCTATCAAATCAGTACTGTTGGAGGCAGCACGCTCTGGTTGGCTGAGGCAAGGCCCTAGTCAGACAGAACCTACCACTCCCGTCAGGGGTGGGTGAGTACACTCACTGTATAGCCTGCACTCACCCTTGGGTAGCTTGGCACACATTAGTCAGGCTTATCACAGAGGCAATGTGTAAATCATTGGCACAGCACAACCACACAATAAGTAGACTGGGTGTCACAAACAAGGCTTCACGTGAGGTGTATGTAAATAAAGTTTGTATTCAACACACACATGAATCAACACCACATAAACATCATGTAAATCTGGGCATAAATCACAATCAGAAATATCACTACTAGTACAAGGCCCAGCAGTGTTAATACTAAATCAGCAGCATGTACAAATGAGAAAAACAATGCTTTCCCTCCCGCACCCACAAGCGGTACTACCGCATTGGCAGCACGAGACCCACCCCAACGATCACCCCAATTGAATATAAAACAGTTATAGGATGCATCCCTGTTCCCAGTGATAGCAGCAATGTATACGTGCAGAGAACAATAGCACTTTTGAAAGAGCTCTGCTGTCTAGGCCGCACCAGTAAATGTCAATGCCAAACACAATAGTAAATAATGCGCATGGCAATGCTGCGCACGGTGAAATCAAGCCCAGACACTCACTCTGCACCACTACACGGTGTCATGGATGTCAGCTACGCTCGCCCCCATGTACTCGCAGACTCACTTACATGCGGTGCTCTGACAGCCGGCAGGTGAGGTGTAAATGAGTTCGCAGACCGCTCTTGGACCCAAACCTTCCTCTACCCTCCAACCAATTCCCACCCCCTCAGTGTAAGAAATGAAGCAACCTTTCCCTCAGATACTAGGCTGCTCAGGCCGGTGGTTACACTTAGTCAAGATCCCGGGGCAAAGGTACGAGGGAAGAAGGAGACCATGGCTGATCAGGCAACAGTTGACAAATGGAGGTTTGGTCCCCACTTGGGAAGTTCACTCAGGGGTCTCTACAATGGCCTTCCGGTGCAGATCTTGGTCTGCAACGCACAGGGAACCGTAGCCTTTGGAAACACTGCTCACAGTGGCGCCCAGCCAAGCTAGACACACCACTTCACAGATAGTTACCAATTTGGCACCTCCCAAGAAAGGAGGCACCATGTCTGGGGCGCGTTGACTTGGACCACCCTAGGTGTCTCGGTTCTACATGAAGAGTTTACCAAATTCTGTGCTCTCCTGGTATGGGCACAAGGTCTGGTGTGTGAGGACCTGAGTCGCACCAGACACTTCCCAAAGCAGGCGCAAAGTGCTCAATGCAGGGCCTCCCTTGGATGAGGGATCCAAGGGATCTGGATCACATCTGGTGCACGATGACTTGAGTTGCACCAGACAATCCCTCTTTCACACAACAAGTTACCAATACAGGGTGCGCAATGACTTGAGTCCACCAGACAATCCTGCTGCTCATGAAAAGTTACGACTGCCATGCCTCCATGGAATGAGGCAAAATGTCTGGTGCGCAATGACTTGAGTCGCATCTGACAATCCCGCTGCTCACGAAAAGTTACCAATGCAGCACCTCCCTGGAATGAGGCACCACGCCTGGTGACCAATGACTTGAGTAGCACCAGGCACTTCTGAAAATACAATCAGTTTCCGTTCTGTACCTCCCTGGAATGAGGCACAGCATCTGGTGCGTGATGACTTGAGCCGCAGCAGGCAAATCTGGTCACACACAGACACCAATTCAGCGGTACAGCATGAGGTAGAATGCAGCACTGCTCTAGGTAAGCCCCCATCTCCAAGGGTTGTAACCAGTGATATCGGCACTGCATGCAATGAGCATGCAGTCGGGTGTCGCACAAGAGAAATGCAGCACACTCGAAAGCAGCGGGACATGTGGGGGTCCCGCAACCAGTAATCCATTCACTACCAACCAAACGCTTATGTGTGACGTGACCCCTTGATGAAGGGCCACACTCCTTGAATGCGGGCTGTTATTTTCAGATTCCACACCAGGCAAATCCGGTCTCCAGGTCCAATAATTAGTTCAATGCTCACACCGCTGATACGAGGTGGAATCCAGAAGATGACATAGACGCATAGGAGGACACAGCTCTCCAGATGATATGAGAGATGCCTTAGGTCCCTCGCAGGAGGTCATTGATGTTCCTGAGACGTCCATGCAGAACAAGGGCAAGCCAACAAGCCCTTGGGGAGCACACTTCAGAGTGTCACACTGTAACAAGCAGTGTGCCCAGGCCAGCCACGATGCAGGAGTGCCCAATATTTTCCCAGGACAGTAAATACTACTGTGCACAACAGATTCCTCTGGCAATGTGCACCATGCAGTAAGGGGACTCCTTTCTGCACTCCTGAAAGTGTATCTCTAAGCTCATAAAGTGTGGTCCCCCTATTTATATTGAAGTGGGCCTTTGAAGTTGAAGGTGGTTTAAAGGATTCCCCTTTGAACCTCAGATGTCTCCCCTAAATTTCACTCCTTTCTTCCATTGTGCCCTGGAATGTAGATCCTTATCTTTAGTGGTGCCATGATCTGACTCGAGAACTACATTTCCAGACCCTCAGATGGCAGAGGTCTGTCATTTCGGTTGGCCAAGTTTTATACCTGTAACTGGGGAATGCACAGATGTGTTTTCACCCAACCCCCAGTGATTTGAAGAGGCATACAAAAGGGATTTTAGAACATGGAAATGCCTACTTTCTAGAAGTGACATTTTGAAAGTATTACTGACAAACCTACCGTTACCATTGGAAAGGATTTGTAATTGGGGATCTAATGATAGTAACCATGATGAGGCTGCTCCATTGCAATCCACTATTGCAGCTAGAATTAATTATAAAATTTCCCCTATATTAACCTGTGGGCTGAGCAGCTCTCAATGGCAGTGAAAACACACATAGGCATTCTTGACTCCATGGGCACATATGCCCTTGTGCACGTACAAGCCTGCAGAGGCAGACGGGACACAAGCTTTGAGAACATCCCAAGGGTGCAAGTGCGCCCATAAAGGCCTGTTGTGTCAGGCTCAGTACATATTGTAAAAAAAACGAATGTGCAGGTATGCACATAGTGGCAAGTTGTGCAGGCTCAGTATACATATTAAAACAATAATGTGCAAGCATGCACATATAGGCAAGCCAGGCCAGGCTCAGTAAACTCCTAAAAATACTAATGTGCAAGTCTACACATATAGGTAAGCCATCCAGGCTCAGTATATACATGAAAACACTAATGTGCACTTGTGCACAAATAGGCAAGCCATACCAGGCTCAGTATATTCATGAAAACACCAATGTGCAGGTGTGCACATACTGGTAGGCACCACTTTCTAACTTATGTAGTGAGGGCATGCATGCACTTTCACACTGTACTTACAGTGGGGAAGTGCCCAGGGTCCTAAAGCCACTTGGAGAGGATAAGCAAAATCTCAAGGAACAGCCAATCTCCTCGGTAGGAAAACCCACATGGGGGTTCTCCCCTACCAGGGCATGGGACACCCTTGTGTGCCTGCTCTGCTTCTGCCTACCACCTGCTTTGCCCTCCAGGAGTGCTCTAGGGGTAGCAGAAGTTCAATCAGGGCTTGCCCCAATGAGGAAGATGCCACCGTGAACGTAGGCACATCTTTGCCTCCACAGACCTGCACTACCAGGCCTATTACATGTTGGTCAAGCTACTCTGATGGGTGTCACACTCAGTGCATTGTCCCACTAGTGGCCAGGGCTGTACGTGTCCCAGGTATGTGGTGTACCTTTTTACAGGGCACTCCAGGGTACAGCGCCTCAACCAAATAGGTGAGTGCCTCTTCCTGGCATGAGTAGGAAGGGCGGTACAGCGGGGAAGTGCCCAGAGTCCCAAGGCCACGCACAGAATCTCAGCAAAAACATGGAGGAAAAAAACAAAAGGTTTCAGGGAAATCCCCTAAGGAAGGCCATGCACAACAATTACATTTCAGGACCTGAGGAGATTCTACCAGGAAGAAGAACTGCTGTGCTGCTGAATGGACTGTCACCCTACTGGACTCTGCTGGATTTTGCTGGACTCCTGCTCTGCTGTGCCTGCCTTGCTGACTGCTGCCCTCCTTTCATGGGAGAGAGAAGGACCAAAGTGACTCCAAAGGCTTGCTGGCTTGCTTCCTGTTCTGGAGTCTCAAGGACATCAGAGATTTCCCTTCCATCTACAAACATCACCTGGACTTTGCTTGCTGCAAGTCTTGCTCTGCCCATTGGTGCCAACTCAGTCTAGGACCCTTGGAAGTGAGTATAAAGTACTGCATCTGCCAAAACCTGTGCACCGGTGTCATTATGCCCATCAGAACCAACTCACTGCCTGCTGCAAGATCAGGATCGACGCATCACAGCTGCTACAGGGACCGGACTGGTGCATCGCACTTGGAACCACCACATCAGAAACAACTCATCAACGGCACTTTGTAGAGAGCATTGAAGCATTGCCCCTATAGCGTGGATCAACTGGGCGCATCACATTTGGAACTGCTGCACCCGGAACTGACTCTTCGCCACAGTTGCGTGGAGAAATCTGGTGCAACACCCCAACTGTGTGGGGATCATCAATGCATCTTGTGCTGCAACCAGGGTTAAGGTACTGTTGCTTAGCGGACGCTGTGTGTATCCTGTTACCAGCCTGCACTCCATTGTCGCAGGCATCCTGAACTCTTTACTTTGTCTCCTTACAGAGTGACCAGATATCCCAATAGGCACTTACTGCTTCAAAGCGCTACTTACACATTTTGTCTTTAAAAATTCATGTCTCAGCTTCTATTTATTGGATTTTTGTCATTCTGGCCTTGGATTAAATTAAGTTCTATTTTTCTAACCTTATGTAGATTATTTTTGCGTATTTTCTTCACTGTTTTACTGTTTTTAGTGATGCACAGATACTTTATATATTGCCTCTTAAGTTAAGACTGCCCTCTGTGCCAAGCTACCAGAGGGTAAGCACAGGTTAATTTGTGGTGTGTATCCACTTACCCTGACTAGGATTGTCGTTCCTGCTTGGACAGGGTGCGTACCTCTGCCAACCAGAAACCCATTTTCTAACATTGGTGATCAGTGGTGAGGACATCATTTGTATTTGTGCAATGCCATACAGTAACTTGGTTTCCACCACCATTCTACACAGAAGACCATTGCAATGTTTTCTACTTTTTCTCTCAACTGGCCATTTCCTAAATTGGACTCCTGCTTCATCTTCATACACATGGAACTCTCTTGTTGTTGCACTAGTGATACCTTGGCAGAATGCAGATAACCCTGGATCTCGGCTGCCCATCACCCTACAACATGAAGAAGTTGAAGGATTTCAGCAAGGAAAGAGGGCTGGCTGTGAAGAGGAGGTCCATGAGGCAGGATCTCAAGACAGCCCTGTATCTTTATGAGGAACACTGGCTCACGGCTCCAACAGATGACTCTGGGGACAACCCCTTTGCAGCCCTAGGACTAGAGAATGCAGAGCCCTGGCTATGCCTAGACTCTCCACCCAGAGGCCTAATAGGTCAGTGGCTCTGAGAAGGAGGAACAGAAAAAATAAAATGACATGTCAGAGGCTCAAGAGGAGAAGAGGGACCCCAAAGAGAGGGACTCCCATGCTGGAACACCTGCTCCAAGCAGTGTCTCCTCCTAAACCCTGCCTCCTGAGGAGTTAAAGGATAGACAGACTGAAAGGGACACAAGGCTAAAAGCTGGCCCATAGGAGAGAAGAGCTGAGGCTGACCAAGCCCTGGAAGAGGATAAGAGGGCTGAGGCTGAGAGGGCCTTAGCCAGAGAAAAACTTGCCATGGAGGCAGCTGAGGCTGAAAGAGATTTGGAAGAGAAAAATATCTTGCTGGTTCATGAACTGAACCTTAGAAAGCTAGACATGAAGGTCAAACAGCTGGTAAAGTCTAGCAGAAATGGTGGCAGCAATACTACAGTGTCCATTAGTGAGGAAAGGACTCACACACCAGTGGACTTTGTGCCAGACTTCAAGGAAGGGGATGACATAGATATGTGGTTTGAGGCATATAAGGTTACTCTAGAGGTGCACAGGATCCCAGAGGAGGATTGGGGAGCTGGCATATAGAGGGACATGCCTAGTGATGGTGGGGAAGCTCTACTGGCCCTATAGAAGGGAGGCGGGCTGATATATTCCACTATGAAGGAGACCCTTGCCAAGTGATATGGCTAGCACAGGTTATATTATGGTATGAATCTGACCCTGACTAGGATTGTAGTTCCTGCTTGGACAGGGTGCATACCTCTGTCAACCAGAAACCTGAATTCCAACAATCTCTATATAAAGAATCACATTACAAACATACAGAGCAAGTATTGCTTTTGGAATCCTACTTTCAGTCCAGACAGAAAACACTGATTCTAATTTAGAGACATCAATAAAACAAAACGTACTGAGATTCTGTCTGTTGTATGTTCAGTTGAAAGATTTTGATGACTCCTGGAAGTCCACATCTAGTTCCTCTAACAGCAGACTCTGTAAGTATCGGAATGAAACCTTAGAACATATTATCTGCATCTAACGAGGGCTGAGTGACATTTGAAAGAAAAATATTGCACTGGTGCACTGGTTCACTAAGCAATCACTGCACACTATATAGGATGCTAACAGAGCTTGATTTCAGCTACAAACGAATGCTTTTGTAGGGAGATTAATACGATATCTGGATATGACCTATAAAAAACTCAAATCAAATGGTAATTGTTTGAAATGGGGTCTCTGGTTGGCAGTCAGTTTGCATTCTGTCCAAGCAGGGACCTTCACTCTAGTCAGCTTATCTCAAACGCAATGTGTAAAATATTTGTACCAACGCACACAGTAATACAGTGAAAACACTAAACAATGGACCCCACCCCAGTTTAGAAAAATAGGCAATATTTATCTAAGTCAAACAAGACCAGAATGACAAAATTCCAACTTACACAAATCAAGATATGAATTTTCAAAGTAAAAAGAGTCTTACTCCATAGAAAACAATGGAAATGTTGATTTTACATAAAGTACCTGGTTTGTGTCAAAAATAAAGCCGCACAGGTGAGCGTGCGTCGGAAAAGTCAGTGATGCGTTGATTCCTTACTTGCAAGTGAGGCCGTGTGTCATTTCTTCTCTGGTTGGGTAGGCGATGCACAATTTTTCTCCCCTGCAAGAGAGTGATGGGTCAAATTCCTGACAGGGCACCACAGATCCACACAGGTTCACGATGACTTTGACACCCAGCGACGATGCATGAGAAATCCTGGTCGCACAGTGATGGAAAACTGTGCTGCATGAGGTTTGCGTTGTTTTCAGCAGCCGCAAGTGGGTGCTGCATCGTTTCTCCAGCCGCAATGCAGGCGACGCGCTGAAATCAGCCACGAGGCATGTGACGTGTATTTTTTCAGCTTTGTTGCAGGTGGTGGGTCTAAATTCCTTACCAAAGTCCTTGTTCTGCCAGCTTCACCTTCAAGGGCCCAGGGACTGGACAGGGCACCCCGTGGGAGGGCAGGAGTCTCAGTAGACGGACAGGTGCTGGCAGAGGAGGTCTTTGATGGCCCTGAGACTTCAAAACAGGAGGCAAGCTCAGTCCAAGCCCTTGGAGATTCTTCTCAAGCAGGAATATACCACAAAGTTCAGTGTTTGTCCCCTTTCACAGGCAGAAGCAGCAACTGCAGGATAGCCCAACAAAGCACAGTCACAGTCAGGGGCAGCACTTTTCCTCAGCTCTTCTCCTTGGCAGAGGTTCCTCTTGGTTCCAGAAGCAAATCTTGAAGTAATCTACCAATCTAGGGTTTTGGGTCCACTATTTATACTCCTTTCTGCCTTTAAAGTAGGCAGACTTCAAAGGAAAGTATCTGTTGTTTGCAAAATCCTGCCTTGCTCAGGCCTGGCCCCAGACACGCACCAGGGGGTTGGAGACTACATTGTGTGAGACCTGGCACAGCCCATTGAGGTGTAAGTGACCACTCCTCCCTCCACTCTAGCCCAGGTGGCTCATCGGGCTACATCCCAGCTCCGTTTGTCTCACTCTCTAGAGGGGATTCACAAACATCCCAACTGGCAGTCTGACCCAGACAGGGAATACACAAGCAGGCAGAGTCACAGAATGGTTTAAGCAAGAAAATGGCCACTTTCTAAAAGTGTCATTTTCAAACAAACAATTTAAAAAACAACTTTACCAAAAGATGTATTTTTAAATTGTGAGTTCAGAGACACCAAACTCCATAACTCTATTTACTCTCAAAGGGAAACTACACTTAAAAGGTCTGTAAAGGCAGCGCCCATGTTAACCTATGAGAGAGATAGGCCTTGCTTCAGTGAAAACCGAATTTGGCAGTATTTCACTGTTAGGACATGTAAAACACATCTGTACACGTCCCACCTTTAACATACACTGCACCCTGACCATGGGGCTACCTAGGGTCTACCTTAGGGGTATCTTACATGTATTGAAAGGGAAGGTTTGGGCCTGGAAAGTGGGTACACTTGCCAGGTCGAATTGGCAGTTTAAAACTGCACATACAGACACTGCAGTGGCAGGTCTGAGCCATGTTTACAGGGCTACTCATGTGGGTGGCACAATCAGTGCTGCAGGCCCACTAGTGGCATTTGATTTACAGGCCCTGGGCACCTCTGGTGCACTTTATCAGGGACTTACTAATAAATCAATGATGCCAATCATGGATAAACCAATCACCAATGCAATTTACACAGAAAGCATATGCACTTTAGCACTGGTTACAGTGGTAAAGTGCCCAGAGTCCTAAAGCCAACAAACACTGGTCAGAAATCATAGGAGGAAGGAGGCAAACGGTTTGGGGATGACCCTGCAAAAAGGGCTAGGTCCAACAGAAATGTAACCAATGAGCATGCTAAGGCAAAAGACTACATTTGGTGCACTGAAGAGGAACAGAGTATTCTTTTATTAATCTTATGACTCTTTCAAATGATTCTTAATATGGCCTATTTATGTAATTGGAAATATATAACATATATGTTTTATGCGTTGTTTAATTTTTTGGATTTGTGATGATTTTTTTTTCATTTATACAAGAAACATTACTAGTAGAATCATGACGTGCAGTTTCCAGCTTCTGTGAAGTGCTCCAGTAACCCCCTGGATTCAAGCCCGCGCCATATGAATATCATCAAAACCAAATCTAAAAAGAATAAAAACATAAACGAAAGTTAAATGGTTGATAATAAAAGTTCTTGATTGTTAGAGCAGTTTTATATCCCCAGGGTCAGCAGTTCTGGCAAATTATGTTTTTTTTCTGTACTCCCAGATGTGAAGGAACTCTGTGCCAAACTTGAAGCTGAAAAGGGCGGGAGCTTCCAGGGAGCAACAGGAGAGCCTCTCATACATCCTCTGGAAATTGGCGACCGCTGTATTGGTTTCGACACTGCTTGCGGGGTAGAGTCGGAAACAGGCTGTCTAAAACACAGAGGTGAGTACGTTCCTCCTGGTAGGTGCTTCCGATTTTGCTCTCTCTTTTTGCAAACTGTGCCTGTTCGAAACACGTTTCTGAAGTCTATCACTTAAATAAATGCATGTCTCCTAATGGCAAGTTTTGTTTTTATCTTCTGCCTACATTCCTTTCTGGTTGACTACCTTTTTGGAAGTGTTAAAGATAATAGCAAGTACTTTTCAATTTATTGCAGTTTTGACAAATAAGCAACTTCTTTCAAGAAAAGGGAGTGCAGCTATACTGTCATATTTTTACAGTATGCATTTTTATTATGTACTTTCATTTGTACTGGTATTGCGAAACCATGTGGAGGATTTGTTTTTTTCTTGTGAATCTCTGGACCCTCTCCACCCCACTTTAGTACCCTCGGATTTTCTATCCTTGCTACTGTCCTAATTGCACTTTTTTTTTACATCAAAGACAATTGATAAATAATAGTTCCTGGTTAGTGTCTCGAATGGAAGCGGATTCAAGATGCTTTTACAAAACTTCTCTGAGGAATACACTTGTAGTGCTAAGTCTGTACTTTTGGGGAGGTTGCACACAGACGAATGTTGAGAGCCCAGTGTAATATATATATATATGTATATATATATACATATATATATATATATATATATATATACATACACGTCCGTGCGTGCGTGCACGCACACACACACACACACACACACACACACACCCTGTTAACATACCTACTTTTGCAGGAGTTGCAGAGCAGCCAGAAGTTAATGGGTTCAGCCTGGTACTATTATCACTGGTGTCGTAGAGCTTATGTTTACCACACCCAAGCAAGCTAGGTGCCCTACCTGGTTCACAGTAGTGAGTACTTTCACATGGATGAAGTCCCCTCCAACTGTGCACCACCTCCCCTAGCACTTATGTTCTGTTGTAGAAAGACTGCTGGATGTAGTAAGCAGGTTACCCAGACACGGTGCGGTGGGTACGCCACCTCTTCCACCTTGTGTTAAGTATCCTAGATGTGGAGTCAGGTTTCTTTATCAGTGGTATCAAGAGGTGAGGAGATAGCGTCCACAACAGACTTTCTGGAAGCAAGGTTCCAGTACTCCAGACAGACAGTAAGACATATGATGACATACGGAGGTTGGGACCTGCAAGTTGATGTCTAAGAGTCAGCCATAGAAGACATTGTAGTGCGATGAGAGACAGCACTTGTTCAAATAGCACCCAAGGTTTTGTGTACTGGTTAAGAGGTCCAGTCAAATTCTGGACATTGAATAAGCTGCAGAAACATAATTTTCAAAGTCCAGCCACCATCAGTTGTATCTTGCAATAGAGTCGCTTTCACCACCATAAGAGCTTTAACACGCAATACAGCTGCCAACAGCCTATTGAAGGTATATCAGCATTGGTTTTGGGAACCTCAGCGGTAGCATCTACATTATGAATAAAAGTAATGGAAAAAAATTACAATTATATAATTACCTATGCATGTTAGCCCTTACTTCCTCCATCTACAGAGATATTTATACAGTTTTGTAGGAAATGGACAGAAGTGTGTCTAGGCAGATGTATGCTCAGGTATTTAGTGGGATATTTTGACAAGGTGACTCCATGGTAATGGCCAAAGGGAGCTTTGAAGTTGTAGCTGAGAATTCTAAAATTATTTTTCTTTGCTTTAACCAATATTATGAGAGAGAAATGAATATTTTGCATTGTGCTTTGCCATGGTTAAATGCTTAGCCTAGACCGAATGGGCAGAGTCGTCATTTTTAGTTGTGTAGCACCACTAAATGTAATTTAAAAGTACTCTGTTTTTTGTTTTACCTGATTGTGAAACGAGAACCTCAGAAAAGACCTTCACAAATGAATTAAATATATCAAATTCTGTTAGATCAATGTTCCTGATGTTTCTGGAGAGGGCAGCTGTATATAATTGAAGGTCACTTCTTTCAGACAAACAGAGGTGATGGTTATATTTTTGAATGTGCGTTTGTTTTCTGCTTTGCAATCTTTACAGAGCAGGGTCCATTTTAGTCCCTTTATCGATGAACACTTAGAATCATTTCTTAATTCTTTTTTCCTTGAAATGAACAGATCTTTTGCTGATTAATTGCGTTGTATTAGATCATGATCGGTTATTGATTTTGACTAGATTAAGGCTTTAGTTTCTCTGCCAATAATATATTTGCATTATGTTGCTTTAGTAGACTAACCAATGCCTTTTACCTCCTGTATTAATTCTTAGTTTTAAAATAAGCCTTGAAGTTTGTTCTTTGAGCAGATTTTCTTCTGTGTACTTTCCTATGTTTATTCTTATGTCTATTTCTCTGGGTACATTCTATGATTGTGTTTTGGGCTCTCATTTCGTAAAGACTCACAGATAGCCCCAATCCATTAATCCCATTAAGACCTTTTGACATAAAAAGCACCAATACATTTGTCTAAAGGGTCACATGCAGCAAGGCCCATGGACTTGATATAGTTTGATTGAAACGTGATACCTTTGCAAATATCTTTGATTCTTCAAGGAGATCAAGGTTTAAATGTTCAAGTACAGCTCGAAAGTAAAGCATGTCATCATTAAACTGCACCAATTTATACTTGTTTATGTCCAATGTCATCTCCCTAGTCCAGGGTTCGAATTAAATTTATAGGCAAGGGTCTATACTGACAAGGCAAATAGCAGGGGTGAAGAGTGGGCACCTCTGCCTCATGCCTACCATGTCAGGGAAGGCTGCCACTCACCTTGATCTTCTCAAAAGGTGCTATACAGTTAGATTCCTCTCTGTGTCAGCTACGACCATCAGGTTTGTAGCTAGTTACACATTATTGCTTGTGCGACAGTCTCTAACAAAACCAGCCTAATAGAGAAGGGTGTATGGCACAATACTGGGATAGCAGTGAATATTTTCACATCACAATTTAGCAAGGGCATTGTCAAGACAGCTTCTTATCCATAATCTCACAAAAACACAATATTATGATATTTTATGAGTTAGTCTCAAAAGTTTCATGGGCTATTGGTAATATTAAACTCAAGGCAGTGGATAACTGCCCACACTCAGGGTACCCCATTGATCCGAGGATAGACTGTTAAAGGTATATCACAATGTTTTTCAGAGCTGTATTTACAATCACCAATTTTACCCTTAGCATCGGCTGTTTGTTTGGGAAGATAAAATACTTATTCCGATTTCATTTGTGGTAACGGTGTTCGTCATCTATTTTCCTTTTATTTTTCTCCTGTTTACAGTAAAATATCTGTTACACTCTGTTTAACTGTGCTCTCTGTAGAAGACGAACTGCATGTGTTGTTGTACTTATTTCCTGCAACTTCATGAGCTATGTAGTTTCTTTGACTGAACTCATGCAAAAATCAGAAGTCTGTCTCCAAGATACATCAACACTCTAGCAGCTTTTTCAGCTCCTGAATGTGCGCTCACTGGTGGTTCACAGTTTTGATTTCCAAACAAACTCAGCACAAGGAATTAATTGAAGGCTACACATCTTGGAAGATAGCTCGGAGGAAGGTCACTGAAGGCTGCTTCCTGTGAAATCCATTTGAGAATTAAAGGTATGGATAAGTGCTTGATGGTTAACTGTGTCGACAGCCCATGCAAGGTCTTGTACTATATGGAGGTGGAGTCATCTTTATCTGTTGACAAGATCATCTATGACTTTTAAAGTAATTATCTCCCTGATAAAGTATGATCTAATGCTGGACAGGAAGTTGTGCAGTAGCCAGAATGCATTGAGGTGACCTTACAGTTGTACATAATCTGCCTTTTTGATGATCCTGGCAACGAAAGGTAAATGAGTGATGGCTAATTATTGTAGATGAGGTGGAATGGAGGAGGCACAAGTTGGGATCACATCTTGTATGTTCTTGTATTGTCTCTGGGGAGCAGGGTTTATGGCCCAAGTACCTTTCTGGTACTAATGGGGCCAAACAGGGAGCGCCCTTATCTGTATCTGACTTTTGTTGGGGATACCCAGGAGGTATGGTGCCCTTAGAAGTTGTAGTAGGAAAGAGGTATAATTAATAACATTACCTGTAAAGATGGATGATAGAGAATGAGGTCCCCATGTCCGGCTTGGTTTGCAGATGGATTTGATGTGAAACCAGTGATTTAATTTCCTGTAGAGCTAGATGCTGGAAAATGCAGTGAATATGATTTCTCTGAATATATATGCAGATTTATGCAGTGATGTCACTTCGGGTAGATATGAATACTGAAGAATCCTGGAGTCACTAATTGGCCAAACTGCACTGCAGCTTAGGTAAACCATTTAATCGCACTGATCTGCATCTTAGGGGCACTAATACAATGCATTGTAGTTAATTACAGAGAAATAACCCAGCGGATTGCTTGACATCCGAGGAATATTGACTCTCCCCATCACAATGTACATTGTGGAGACTAATCCTTCCCATTATGTTCAAGAAACTCTAACACATTCCACTCCAGCACGTCCTAGGGCATGAGCCTACCACACCAACCTCCACCTCTATTACTATTAATACTATTACACCAAACTAAAATTTGCAATGAGAGCAGGAAGTAGAGATTTGCAAAATTATAATTTGGCCTGCAATAATTTTGAGAAAGTGACACACAACCTTTGGGTGGAATACTTTGCCTTCGAAAACATTTGCTGAAAACATTATCCAACAACAACATAACATTTGCACTTTGTTTCTCCTAAAAACTGCTTTGTGCTGGATTTGTCACCCACTATTGTTTTTAGTTCACAAAGATAGATAGTCATGCTCAGGGTTATCACTTTCTTAACCCCTGGCTGTCACATATCTAGTCGAAAAAATATGTGCGGATCCATATTCACTGAGTTGCATGCTGATTATGTCATCTGCTGTGCTCTTGCAAAAATGCCATTTTTGTACAATTCTAAGCACTGCGATCTGATACATAGGTAAACGAGTAGGTCTTATGTCAGATTTGTACGCAGGGTACAGCCTCTAGTAAAAAGGTTAACACACTGGCAACTGGCTAAGAGAAAACAGAGCAAATGCGCCATTTTCCTGAAACGGCATGCTTTCTATGGGAATATCATACATTGCTCTGTTGGCCCATTGTTTTTCCCTCATTTATTTTGGTACGAATGTGCTACATTCTAGTGACTCTGAGACAACGTACTTCACTGCAACTTAAAAACATTAACCTGCCATATTACTCTGCATCTTGGGGTGTTGGGAAGCTTTTACTCATTGCCTGTATCCTGGAAACACTAACCCACCATCAATCCTAGGGTCATTAGCCTCACACTGCACGGTCTCCTCTATTATATTCTAGTGACAATAATGCACAACAATGCACTTATCAGAAGGAAACCATAAACCACTTTGCATTTTGTACCAGGTGTACTGTCACCGGTATGTTGCCCTGCTTTCTAAGGAAACTATTCCACCACAATGCACTGCTGCCTAATGATTTTAATTTATCTGAATGTTTCCTATGAATACAAATTCAACACATTGCACTGCTTCCTACCTGTGGTACCATACCTCACCAGACTACATTCCAATGCCACTATCCCACCACACCTCATGGAATCCTAGACACACTAACCATCTGCACTGTTCTGCATCACAACGAGCTACTTCTCAACCCATAACCCGAAGGACACCAACTGACCAGACTGCACTGCACACTGGGAATGATAACACACTGCTGTGCATCCTATGGAAATTAACCCACCATTCTGTGTAGGTTCCCAGGGCAACTAGCCCATTATATTTTGCTGCATCCTTTGGACCCTGCCACACCAACTTGATCTGCATCCTACAGATAAATGATACGTAGCATCCTATCAACATAAGTTTAATAAATAACACTTATCCAGTATACCCCGCAGTATCTTTAGGCTTCTAGTCCACCAAAATGCACCCTTTCAATGGACACCAACACACTAGGGGCACTGCAACCTATTGAAACTAGCAGACAGCTCCGAGCTGAATCCTGTAAATATTAACACGTTACACTAGATTGAATCAGAGGGATATTAATTTACAACACCATACAGCATTCCAGCAGAACAAAAATAGTGCATTTTCTCGTAATCACATTAAACTACCACATGTTGCTGCATCTCAGGAATAATCCACTGTCTGGTTGGATCCTTGAGCTTAATACGTTTTGAGTTTTCGTGGGCGTTGATGTGGCCTAGTTTCTACAGTTGACGACCATGTAACATGGGGGACCAGGCTACAATACAGGCTTCGGATCAGGAGATCTCCCTGTGCTGAAAACAAAGGTATAAGCAGAGACACTGAAATTATGCAATTATGTGGCAGCAGCAATTTTTATAGAATTATAGATGTGCTTCATTTGCAACATAATCTATCATCTGCTGCATAATCTGCAGATTTTAACCAAAAAAATGCTTCTAGCTCAAACGGTTAAAAAGTTACCAAAAGTATGACTACACTTTTTGCTGCATAGTGGAAGGCCCTTTGCAAAGCTGGCCTGGTCACCTTTCTGTTGCTTATTGCTATATTTGGGTGTTAAACAGGTACTAATGAGTTGCAATCAATGGCCAGAGAGTTTTACTAAGTTTAAAAATAAAGAAATAATTAAGTAACCTAAGAAAAAAAGTGCTGCATTATGCTATATGATTTGCCTTTTTTTCTTGCTGTTTTACTAAAACCTGCTGCATAATTTGACCCTCTCCTGCCACACAACTCCCGGGGCCCTGGGTATAATTATTCTGTTATGAAGCACTATTATGTCCTTGGGCTTCTTTGTTGTCAAAAAGAAATACCCATCTTTTGTGGAACCGGAAAATCTGGTAAAAGATCTGGGGCCAGATGTAGAAAGGCTTAAACGCATCGCAAACAGTGAAAATCGCTGTTTGAAAGGCGCAAAACCCACATTGTGATGCCCATTCCCATTTTGCAAGTGGGTAACTTGGTTACCCACTCGCAAAATGAGACAGCGAGTCACAAATAGGAAGGGGTGTTCCCCTTCCTATTTGCGAGTCGCAGCGTGATGTAGGATTGCTTTGTGACCGCGAACGCGGTCGAAAAGCAATCGCAGTTACCACCAGTGTCACACTGGTGGTGACCCATTCGCAAAAGGCCTTTGTGAATGGCCTTGAAAACATTTTTTCAGAGCAGGCAGTGGTCCTATGGACCACTGCCTGCTCTGAAAAAATAAAACTGACACGGTATTTTTTTTTCATTTTGTAATGCATCTCGTTTTCCTTTAAGGAAAATGGGCTGCCTTACAAAAACAAAATTTATTATTTAAAAGCAGTCACAGACATGGAGGTCTGCTGTCGCCAGCAGGCCACCATCCCTGTGAGTGCTACGACTTGCAAGGGGGTCGCAAATAGCGACCCATCTCATTAATATTAATGAGGTGGGCCTTTGCGACCCCCTTGCAACTCGCAGATGGTGTCAGGGACACCATCCTGCATCTGACATTGCGACTTCCAAATTGCGAGTCGCAATGCCGGATTTTCCTACATCTGGCCCTGGTTCCCCTGCATGAATAAACTGTGTGGTCTAGCCGAATAGTTTAGTTCACGAAATCTCTTTTTTATTCCTTTATAACATGCCTCTTAGTTCACTAATAATTGCATTGTCATCATGGCAGGGGCAGAACTGTTTCTCACTGCATGTTTGATAACTCTCACTTTTAATAAATACTTCTGAATGCTGAGATAACACACTCTGCTAGTACATAGGCTCTTAGAGCCATAGCTGACTCTTGGCTCTGCTGTGGTTCTGCTCTCCCTGTTAATTTGTTGCCTCATGGTTCTGTAATATATAAATGAGACTTTTAGGGTGTGACAACAAACAATCAATATTTGTGAAATGGTCTTTGGCCCACTGTTAGACTTTTACTCCAGAACCAGGACGATTCAGAGATGCTGGGCAATCCTTGTAGCAAAAATTGGTTGTGGACCTTTCATTCCAGGAGGCAGGGCCTATTTGTACAGATCCCGAATTGTTGATTCGCCAAGAGGAAGATCTAGGTGAGTCTTTAGAATTGTGTCTTGATGGTGATGCTGGAAATCAGATACACTTTAACTCATGGTGAAAAAAACGCAATAAATGCCAATGTCGAATCAGAAATGTGTCGTTCAAAATTATAGAAGCCAGGAGTGAATGGAGAAGTAAAAATAAGGAGTAATATTCTACACCTACATCCACTTCAGCCAAATACATAGAATACTGAACATCCAAAATAAATAATAAAATAAATGAATGCTATTTTGTAAGTAAACTACTATTTCACATATGGAAAGGGACTCTGACTATTTCCGGATGCAGCTATCAACACGAAGAAGGGAAACCTTGAAGAAAGACATTTCATTTTAATCTGAAAGGAGCATCCGTGGGATTCAGCCGAGCATGTTGAGGTGACATTTGTGTGCGCGTCTAATGAATTATTTAGCTCAGGTGACTGACCCTCACAATTGAGGAAAAAGTGAAAGCTCCCTTCCTGTTTACTATTACAGTAGACTCATTCCACTGCAGTGCCACATAGTAGTCTACAGTATAGCTCTTCGGCCTCGATTACAAGTGGCCCGGAAGGGGGGGAGGGAGTGTGGTGTTTGCAGGGTGTGATGAATACTACTTATTCCAAGTTTTCTAGTTGGAAATGAGACAGAACACGCAAAAATGTCTTTAAAGCAACATATTCTGCATATTTTGCCCTTATACTGTTTTTTTTCGCATGATAAAGTTCATTGGCCTGCTGAAATATGTCAAGAAATCCTGCTGAACATTGTCAGGCAATAAGAGCAGGATATAATAATTAGCGTAGGGCTCTGAACGCCCAGTCCTACAAAATCCATTGGTACGCGGATTGAAATGTGACCTCCAAGCATGTTATCAGGGTCTTAGAAGGGGTTAGGCATGGTTATTATTTGGGGGGTTATTTTGGGTCACAACTGAGACCCCTGGCGCTGCTCTTGCGAAACCTGGCACTCTGTTAGCAGAGAGAGCCATGCGAAATAAAACGTGTTTTAAGAAGTTTCCACTTTTTAATCATTGCACAGTTATAATCTTCAGCAAAGCTTGATCAGACAAACAAACAGCAGGATGAAAAGTGAGCAACCTTCACTGAGGAGGATGAGGAGGGAAGAAATAAGGAATGTAGTGGGAGTGAGAAAGAGACGGAAGTCGTGTCTACAGCAGAAGGCTTCATCACTCATATTGTGGCACTAGATTCAGTAATCAAAATAGGTTGAAATAGCCAGCTGCTTGTTTCACAAATTTACTTTGCGCTACCGATGTGCATTTGCGAGGGATGGCTGCATACAAAAGCTTGAAGACTTTAGCGCCATAATAGATAGGCCACTGGGTTTACGCCTGTGTTGCATGCAATTATAGATTGAGCCCCAGCGTTTTCATCTTACTTTATAAAATAGTTTCAGAGCAGCAGTGAATGTATAACTTGTTATAATCATCAGTGCGTTTTTGTAAGGGAGACTTGCAAATTTTGGATGACAAAATAGGAAAGAGTTCAATTATGACTTTGATGGGAAATGTTTCACATATATATTTTTTTTTATTACATTAAGATTGCTATTCAGTTCTTTTAAAACACGGATTAAAGTACATAAAATCACCTCATATTTATATTTAGTGGTTTCAGGTGCAAATGGTACATAAAACACTCCAGATCTGAAATGTATGATACAAAGGAGAAACATTAGATTCATTGGTCATTAATAAGATACAGAATGCATGCACTGGCAGACCTTTTATGTCTGCTGATTGCTGCCAGACATTTGGCTTTGGCATTTGTTGATTTGCTCTGTCATGGTTCCTGAAAAACGTTAATGTTGGGAAAGCAGTCAGACTCTAAAAAAAAAAAAACAAGCATTTGCAATGCAACGGGTCTCTCATTTCTTCGAGTTAGAGCTATTAGCAGTTGTAAACTCCCAACTAGACCTCATTAAATGGAGAAAAAAAACAGCGTGATCGCGCTGCTAAACAAGCAAGATCGCGCTGCGAAAAAAGAGAAAATGTAGTCCGCAAACCGGATGGAAAACAACGAGCCTCGTATGTTTTCAGTACTTGGTCATTTCGCTCGAGGAGGGCTAACCACCGGAAAAGGCATCACGTATGCATGCCTTACACTAATGAAAGAAAGCAGATTTTAAAAGGCAAGCCCACGAACCAATGAAAGACACTGATGTGACATGGGTGGGGCTCCGAGCCCTTTTCTAACTACTACAGCGTCTCACAAGTGATGCGTATGCGCAAGCACATGCTACGCAGGCTCGACCCTAAAAAAGACATTAGCTAAAACAAAAGTGTTAAGTTGGTCTCAAAAAAGTAAACTTTATCATTACAGTCCATGACATCTATAAGAAACTGCTTTGTGTGTGTATGTGCTCGTTGTTACACTTGATCTTATCCAAAAGGCCGAGAAGCGATGTATGTGCTCGTTGTTAAAGGGCAACATGTCATAACTGACGATGAAGTCAAACAATGACTTAATTGGGCTAATTCTTTGCCAAATGATGCACGCAGGATGGTAGAAGAAGAAATGTGAAGGACATAACAGACCAATGAAAGAAATCTGGCCGCTTTCCCTTATAAGTGACTATGTTATACACAAAATATCAATAAAATCAAAAGCTCTTGGCTAACAACAGACCTAAAAAAGTCACTTGGTATGGCTTTGGCTGCCAGCCTCTTGCCTTTGCTTATGCTTTTTTGTAATGTTTTTGTAAATCTTTACTACAAGGGGTTCAAAAGATAGATAACTTGAGAAGCTTGCAAAGACAGCTAGATGAAAAATGTTGTAAAGATACATAGATAGTGTTTCATAAATAGACAATTGCACAGATAGATAGAGTTGGATAGAGTTTCCTAGATAGATAGATATGTTGATAGAAGGATACATACATAGACAGGCAAATAGTTTGATACACAGACCAACTGGTAGGTAAATAGACAGACAGGTAGATAGGTAGACAGATAGGCAGGGATAGATAGATAGATAGATAGATAGATAGATAGATAGATAGATAGATAGATAGATAGATAGATAGATAGATAGATAGATAGATAGATAGATCAGGAAACTGGAATAAATGACACAGCTTCAAAGCTTACACTAATATGTAGGTGTCCATTTAGGCTCCACATAGAAGAGTACGGAAAGCAAACTAGAAGTCCACACACGCAGGGCATATAGAGTAATTTGGTCTGTAATCCTCAAATAAAATACACACGGATGACATACATGAGTTCAGTTATAAACGCACTTCATTGCACTCATACTTAAAAGAGGATAACTTTATAAACAACAGTTTTAAATGGACACAATCTAGTATGCTTTAAAAAAGCTTCTTTTGGATAAACAAAGGTCTCTCCAAAAAGAATATTCAACAGAATTCGGCGGAGACAGAAACTAATGAAGCTGGAATGTTCCCTACGGTCATATTAAAAAAAAATTGTCAAAGTAATCCTACTATCACATCAGGCTTGAAACACCAATGAAACACTAAAGTAATAAGAAGAAAATAATAACAAAAACAATGACAGTGGAGATAACTATCTTGTATGCAGATGTGCTCTTCGTGGAAGAACAAAATGCAGCCATTCAATGTGAAGTTAGCAAGAGGCTTCAGTAGGCTGACTCAATGCTCCATGATGTAAGCTGCAGTGTGCAGAAGCAAAATGTGAATGACACAACAGACCAATGAATGAAAAGAGCTGACTGAAAGCCCCTTTGAGTAAATATATAACACCTGCTATTTTAGTGAAATCAAAAGGTTTTAGCTAACACCAGACCTAAAGAGACTATATATATGGAAGAAGCAAATACACATTCAGTTGCTGTGTATAGGATCAGCAAATGAAGGGATGCGAACATGAGCCTATCTTTCCCTGGGAAAACACACAAACATATTCACCTATAATGTCTGACCTAAGTCCTTTTTTCTAAAATATATGTCTTCACAAAGTTGGTATAAAACTTTGCTGGGTGAATGCACCTCCTGCAGGCTTCCTGTACATAATGGGAATGTCACATGTTTAAATCGCTCTATCCTAATTAACAAAGGCTTTTATCCTACTGATTGTTGTAAAAGAGGTATAATTGAGGCAATTAAGATCATGATATGCACTAACGTGAAATGTGTCTCACTTTTGGTATTTTTCTGTTTCAATATTTTTATTGGCATTGGATATGTAATTTTATGAGTTTTATGTCCTCAGTTATATATTTTTTACAACGAATAAATATTGATTGAGGATGATGATGATGTATTAACGAAATGTAAATTTTTACTGTGCACAGCAGTAAGATGGTTTTATGGCTCTTATGGTTATCAAATCAGAGATTTAACCAGCTTTTTTAGGCAACAGAATTCATAGTCCGCCTCGTTCACTGGAGATATTTCCTCTTTTTTTGGCCAATGTGAAGTAAAAATAAAGCATTTGGAAAGCTCATTGCTCCAGAGACACATACCCCACAAGCACCTAGCCAGTGGGTGACAGCGAATCATAGGAAAAGTCCTATTGTACCGCATTTAAAATGCTTTTAAATCATAACATTACAAATGGAAATAAGGCAAACCCTCCAGATTGTCATCCCTTTAATAATCGTATAGCAAGAATGATTATTCAAACTCACGTTTCCATAATAGACTCTCTATAATTTTTCAGTGCCCAGGGCGTCAGGAAGGGTGATTGTGCTATCGCGTTTTCATCCTTCCTAGGACTAGAAAACTTCACCAAGGTTGAAGGATCTTTTGACCCAGTAAAGAGTGCGGTGAACTATAAACACAATATGTTTCAACATGAAAATCAACAATTTGGACACCATGACCAATATGACCACGGAAGAAAAACTCCAATCTGAAAAAAGGCCAAAGATTTATTTTCATAACCACAATACTAAAATCACATAAATACCAAGGGGGTGATTCTAACCCTGGCGGTCGGTGATAAAGTGGCGGCCAACCCGCCAACAGGCCGGCGGTCAAAAAAATGGAATTCTGACCCTGGCGGGAACCGCCAACACAGCCCGCCACTTTAACACTCCGACCGCCACGGCGGGACAAACAAACAGCGGGGCGGTCACCGCCAACAGGCAGGCGGGAGACAATGTACCGCCCACACTATCACAACTCACCAATCCGCCACCTTTTCCGGGGCGGGAGCACCGCCGATAAAAACACGGCGGAAACAGACTACGAACGGGAAAACGCTCACCTCTACGCACTCCACGAGGAAGGAGGGCAGCATGGAACCCGAATTAAACATCCTACCTGCTCTCGTCTACCTGCTCATCTACCACGAGTACGAACGCCGGCGCAGACGCCAACGGTGAGTACTGCACCTACGACACAGGGGAGGGGGGAGGATGAAAGGTTACGGGCACACACATATGCGACCCCCCCCTCCCCCAAACTATCTACACACCAATGCAGAGCAACAAGTCACAGTGACACCACCCAAACCCCCCGGAATAATGAAAAGACATTATTAAAGTGAGAAACAAAATTTATGTAAAAAATAGCCTCTGAGAAGTCATGGTCAAATAGCAATATGAATATAAAAAAATAAAGTAAATATTTTGTGCAATCGAGAAACCGAGGCAATTAGTCCTGCACATTTAACGAAATTCCAAGTGTCCGTGGGCCAAAGTGTATCAACACAAGGGCAAAGCCCACACAGGAGACCTGAGTCCTTTGGAGAGAACACTGCAGGGGCATCTGATGATAAAACTACAGGCACCTCAGGGGGAAGGGAAGGAGGGCACCACAGCCACATGAGTCCACGACGCCAGATCCACGAAGGGGCCACCATGGCCACTGTGCCATCCTGGGGAGTACAAAGCCACAGTCTCTCAAGTCTCTACAGTGGGTGGGTTGCCCACTGTGCCATCCTGGGGAGTGCAAAGCCACAGTCTCTCAAGTCTCTACAGTGGGTGGGTTGCCCACTGTGCCATCCTGGGGAGTGCAAAGCCACAGTCTCTCAAGTCTCTACAGTGGGTGGGTTGCCCACTGTGCCATCCTGGGGAGTGCAAAGCCACAGTCTCTCAAGTCTCACAAGTGGGTGGCTTGCCCACTGTGCCATCCTGGGGAGTGCAAAGCCACAGTCTCTCAAGTCTCACAAGTGGGTGGCTTGCCCACTGTGCCATCCTGGGGAGTGCAAAGCCAAAGTCTCTCAAGTCTCTACAGTGGGTGGGTTGCCCACTGTTCCATCCTGGGGAGTGCAAAGCCACAGTCTCTCAAGTGGATTACAGAGACCACTGGTCATGGAGGAGGCATGGTGGGCACAGTGAACCGTGAACAGTAGGTCGACACAGAACCGGCACTGTCATTGGGCCAGCGGTGCTTGAGATGAAGGGCCCAGCGGAGCGGTGCTTGAGATGAAGGGCCCAGCGGAGCGGTGCTTGAGATGAAGGGCCCAGCGGAGCGGTGCTTGAGATGAAGGGCCCAACGGAGCGGTGCTTGAGATGAAGGGCCCAGTTCAGCGGTGCTTGAGACGGCGGTGCCCTGTTCAGCGGTGCTTGAGATGAAGGGCCCAGTTCAGCGGTGCTTGAGACGGCGGTGCCCTGTTCAGCGGTGCTTGAGACGGCGGTGCCCTGTTCAGCGGTGCTTGAGACGGCGGTGCCCTGTTCAGCGGTGCTTGAGATGAAGGGCCCAGTTCAGCGGTGCTTGAGACGGCGGTGCCCTGTTCAGCGGTGCTTGAGACGGCGGTGCCCTGTTCAGCGGTGCTTGAGACGGCGGTGCCCTGTTCAGCGGTGCTTGAGATGAAGGGCCCAGTTCAGCGGTGCTTGAGACGGCGGTGCCCTGTTCAGCGGTGCTTGAGACGGCGGTGCCCTGTTCAGCGGTGCTTGAGACGGCAGTGCCCTGTTCAGCGGTGCTCTTCTGCACGGCGGGCCCTGTTCAGCGGTGCTCTTCTGCACGGCGGGCCCTGTTCAGCGGTGCTCTTCTGCACGGCGGGCCCTGTTCAGCAGTGCTCTTCTGCACGGCGGGCCCTGTTCAGCGGTGCTCTTCTGCACGGCGGGCCCTGTTCAGCGGTGCTCTTCTGCACGGCGGGCCCTGTTCAGCGGTGCTCTTCTGCACGGCAGGCCCTGTTCAGCGGTGCTCTTCCGCACGGCAGGCCCTGTTCAGCGGTGCTCTTCCTGTAATCCAAGGGAGCCAGACCTGGCCTCCCTGCTCAGTCGCCCTCCGACCGTGCAGTTGCTGGACCCTTCGGTGACAGAGTCCTGGCCCCTTGGGTGTCCTCCCTTACACCCGGGATGGGGCTTGTGGGGCCCTCCTGCTCCGCGCTCCTGCTGGCTGACTTCTCCACCCTGCTGCCCTTTCGCTCCTTAGATGAGGATCTCTGGCCCTTGCCTCCCCTGGATGTTGTGGCAGGTGAAGTGGCAGAACTTTGGTCCTTGGGGGCAGCCGTGTCAGTCTTCTCACGGTGGCCCTTGAGTTTCCGGGTCCTCTTGCCAGGGGGGGGGCTGGCTGTCCCCTTGCTGCTGACAGATGTGTCACTGCTGCCAAAGGGTGGACTCCAGAACCCATGCACTACAGTGACACTAGAAGCTGGGCTGGTGGTGGCTGAGGTGCTCTTGGGATTCTTAGCAGATGGAGGGGGTGGGTCAGGTGAGGGAAAGAGGTTAAGATTGGAGAGGTAATATTTTTTGGGACCAAGGTAAAGGGCGGGACTAGTGGTGATGGGAGTGGAGGAAGAGGATGTGGTTGTAGGAGAGTCAGGTGTGCTGTCTTTGGGTGCAGGTGATTGTGACGTAGGCTGTCGTGAGGTGGATGGCTGTTGGGTGGGTGGCTGCCTGCGTTTGTGTGTCTTGGAAGAGGGGGTGACAGACACAGTGGGAGAGGACACAGGGGACGTGTAAATGGCAGTGGGGGTGGTGACTGCACGTGTGCGGACTGTACTGGAGGGTGTGCAGGTGATGGAAGTACTGGCTGTTGGTGGTGTGCATGCAGGTGTGAGTGTAGACGTCACAGGCAGGGAGGAGGGAGACAAGGAGGAGGGGGACACAGAGGTGGTAGTGACTGTTGGCATGTCTGCTTCTGTGTGTTGCTTGGGTGACTGTTTGTGTGTTTTGTGGTGCTTATGTCTGTGTGAGCTGCCCTTGGGTGTTGAGGTGTGTGCAGGCTGGTCTGATGGTGAGGATGGGATAGGCTGAGGAACAGGAGACAGAGACAGGGTGGAGGCAGTTAGAAGAGGGAGACTGGAGACAGGGATAATGGCTGCCGTCAGTGCTGAGGCCAGAGAATTGAACGATCGTTGATGGGCAGCCTGACCTGAATGAATGCCCTCCAGGTATGCATTGCTACGATGCACCTCCCTCTCCACACCCTGGATGGCATTCAAAAGGGTAGACTGCCCAACAATGATGGTCTGTAGGAGGTCAATGACCTCCTCACTGAAGGCAGCAGGGGTAACAGGGGCAGGGCCTGAGGTGCCTGGGGCGAAGGAGATGCCCGCCTTCTTGGGCGAGCGGGCACGGAGCGTAGGCTGAGGGGCTGCTGGGAGGGCGGAGCTGGTGCGCTGGGTGGCGGCTGTACCTGTAGAGGCGGGGGGCACGGATTTTGCCACCACCGCTAGGGAGCTCCCATCCGAGGACGTGTCGGTGTCGCTGGTATCACCACGGGTCCCCGTTGTGAAGCTCCCCTCGCCCTCGTATTACTGGTGGCCTCGGTGTCTGCGCCATGGCCCACCGGGGCCTTGTGAGTCGCAGCTCCCTCCTGCTCCGGTACCAAATCTCCTCCGCCTGATGATGCTAATTCACACATGGAAAAGTAGATAAAGAAAAAGGGTGGGGGGAGAAAAAAAAACAGGTTGAGTGCATGCATTGACAACACCGTTGTTGGAGAGGACAGACACAGGAGCCTCATGCACTAAGCCGCGCTATCGGGGTACACTACTCAGTACTTGTGACAAGGCCTACAGATCTAGGGTCAACAAATGCGCACATGGGTGATGCTGGACCATGGATATCTGTACTTGTCACCCTACAGAGGTGGGGGGCGGGGGCACAGGGCCATGGCTAAAGGAGAGGACTACACTACAGAAAGCGCCCTGGCCTAATGTCACCCACAGCCGTCCTCCCCCACCCAGACACCTCCACTGCGCGTAAAAATAGCAGAATGTGCTGGTACTCACCCCCTTGTGTCTGCTGTGATGTCCTCACGCGCCCATTCAAATCAGGGTAGGCCACCGCCAGGATCCGGGACATCAGGGGGGTCAGGGTACGACTGGCACCCCTCCTAGGTTGGGAGGCCATCCCCAGCAGTGACTCGGCGGTCTTCCTGGTTCCGCGGCGGATGTCCTCCCACCTCTTGCGGCAGTGGGTGCCCCGTCTGTTGTAGACCCCCAGGGTCCGGACTTCCTTGGCGATGGCACGCCAAATGTCGACTTTCTGATGGGCGCTGACCTATTTGACATGTACAGGGAGGGAAAGGAAATATCATCATTTTTCTGCTTGTTAGATGTGATGGGCCCCCCCTCCCCAACCTTGCCATGTGGCACATTCTCTCATCTGTCGTGCCTTGCACTCGTCATTCTCTCCCCCCCAAACTTCTTATATCCACCCCACTCAACACATGCATTGCCCATTCAACGTGCACCCTGTGTACTTACCTGTTGGTCTGGAGGACCGTACAGTAGCGCATACTGGGGGAGGACCCCATCCACTAGTTTCTCCAACTCTTCAGAAGTGAAGGCAGGGGCCCTTTCCCCAGTCGCAGCAGCCATTGTCTCTTCCAGACCGAGGTCACAGCAGCACTTGCAGTATAGGTCCTCTCCTGTGGATGATCAGGTCTCGAGTGATTAAGCAGATATAAAATGGCGTCACGTCCGGGGCGGTGCGTACCGCGGCGGTGCGTACCGCGACCGCTGGCGCACATCGTCATTGGCTCCTGAAACCCATAGGGTTCATTGTTAACCCATGCGGCTTCGCACAGCGGTCTTCGACCGCCTACCGCCACGGTGTGCCACGCCAGCGCAGTGACCTCACATCCCATTGTCACACTTCACAGGTCAGGCAGCCGCCATTTCAAGGGCCCACATGGCTTAATTTCAACTGCGTCACACAGGCCTAGGCCTTGCATTGCCACACATACACGCATTTCAATACATACATAATGGTGTGCTGTGCAAGCTGTGGTGAACGTACCTGTGAGTTGCTTGACTCCATACTCCATGTTGTCCTTCCTAGGCACCGTCCGCTGGGACTTGCGATGAGAAGGATGAATCCTCGCGTGTACCGACCGCTGGTGGACCTGTCGACAATGGAAGAACGCCATATTATACTACGATACCGACTTGACCGAGCCACTATACATGAACTGTGTGCCCAGCTGGAGCCAGCCCTGATGTCCCCCATCCGCCAACCCACAGGAATTCCCCCTCTAGTGCAGGTTCTATTCAGTCCTCCATTTTTTGGCAAGTAGCTCATTCCAGACAACAGTGGCCATGTCATCTGGAATGTCTCAGCCTATGTTTTGAAAGATTTTGTCCAGAGTGTTGTCTGCCCTGATGAAACTCATGCGGAGCTACATTGTTTTCCCAGAGGAGGGTGATTTGCCTACAGTGAAGAGTGATTTCTATGCCCTTGGACATATCCCCAACATCATTGGTGCCATTGATGGGACCCATGTGGCTTTAGTACCCCCAAAAGACGATGAGCAGGTGTACAGAAACAGGAAAATTTACCATTCTATGAATGTGCAGGTGGTCTGTTTGGCTGACCAGTACATCTCCCATGTAAATGCCATGTTCCCTGGGTCAGTGCATGACGCGTATGTCATGCGAAATAGCAGCATCCCTTATGTGATGGAACAGCTACAGAGACAACGTGTGTGGCTAATTGGTGACTCTGGTTACCACAACCTGCCGTGGCCACTGACCCCAGTGAGGAATCCCAGGACAAGGGCAGAGGAACGGTACAATGAGGCCCATGGGCGAACTAGGAGGGTGATCAAGCGGACCTTCGGCCTCCTGAAGGCCAGGTTTAGGTGCCTGCATATGACAGGTGGATCCCTCATGTACTCACCAAAGAAGGTGTGCCATATCATCGTGGCCTGCTGTATGCTTCACAATCTTGCATTGCGACGCCAGGTGCCTTTCCTGCAGGAGGATGGTCCAGATGGTGGTGTTGTAGAAGCTGTGGAGCCTGTGGAGAGTGAAGAGGAGGAAGACGACGGGGACAACACAGACAACAGGGACACAGTTATACAACAGTATTTTCAGTAGCACACAGGTAAGAATCACCCACGCCATTTAACATTTACTTAAAGCCTCCTGCATCTCTACTTTCTGTATTTAACCCCCAGTTCGTTGTTTTTAACTGATTTTTGATTTTCCCTTCCCTTTTCAGTGCTGTATGACTCAGTGCGTGACTTCTGCTTGGTTTGACCATGAACTACAGCGTATTGACATCGGTATGTTGTCATCACAAATTGACAGAACATTATTGAACCGTAATGTGTAATACATTTGTTAAGAATACAGGCTGACTCCAAACTGATTTCAGTGCAATGAGTGATTTATTGATAGTGCGAGATATTGGTACATGATAGTAAAACGGTGATGGGTGGGGGTGGAGTAATGTCCATGGCAGAGTCCAGTTCTCAGTCTGACAGGTGCATTGTCCATATGCCTGTAGAAGGATGGAGCAGGGGCAGTTCAAGGTTGGACAGGGTGGCAATGTGGGACAGTGGGATGACTTCAGGGGGTATCTCATGCTGGCGGGGGTCTTGGAATCCTACTCTGTCTTCTTTTGTGATCTCAGGCTCCTCTTGCGGGGTGGTTGTTCTTCAGCAGGAGGTGGGGTTCTGGTGGCCTGTCGTTGTGTGGGGGCCTCCTGTCCACTAGCGCCGGCGGAGGTGGTAGGCTGTTCGTGGTCCTGGCTAGAGACAGGGGCCCTGTGTGGTGCCACATGGTCCCGGACTGTGTTTTCTATCCGGTTGAGTGCCAGGACGATGGTCCCCATTGCGGACCCGATGTTCCGGAGTTCGTCGCTGAACCCCATGTAGGATTCCTCCTGCTATGCCTGGATCTCCTGGAACCTGGCCAGTACCGTCGCCATCGTCTCTTGGGAGTGGTGGTACGCTCCCATGATGGTGGTGAGGGCCTCTTGGAGAGTGGGTTCCCTGGGCCTCTCCTCCCCCCCCTGTCGCACAGCAGCCCTCCGAGTTGCCCTGTTTCCCCGGGCCTCTGTCCCCTGGACGGTGTGCCCACTACCACTGCCCCCAGGTCCCTGTTGTTGTTGGGGTGGTGGGTCAGCCTGGGTGCCCTGTAGTGGCGGACACACCGCTGATTGACCTGTCCTAGAGACAGAGGCATGGGCCCACTGGGTGGGAGCTGTGCTGTTGTTCCCAGAGGGGGTTGGGTCTGCTGTGGCCTGTGTCTGTGTGTGGGGAACCCACTGCCCAGAGGTCCCCGATGG
Organism: Pleurodeles waltl; assembly: GCF_031143425.1. Lineage (NCBI taxonomy): Eukaryota > Metazoa > Chordata > Amphibia > Caudata > Salamandridae > Pleurodeles > Pleurodeles waltl. The sequence continues at coordinate 122,681,524 of NC_090448.1, read as the reverse complement.
TCCGGGCTGGTCATCTGGTTCCAGGTCGACAGAGCTGCTGTCATCACTGGGGGCCTGTTCCGGGGGTGGGATGGACATTTCTGGACCCTCCTGACCGGTGTGTTGGCGTTCGGGTCCTGCAGGGGTAAAAGAGTATGGTTATTGGTTCTGTGTGTGCCATGGCGTGCGATTTGTGTGTGCCCTTGTCCCCCAGTGGTGCCATTCCCTTGTGGGAGGATTTGTGAGGGTGGTTTGTGGGGTGGATGGGTTTGTGCAGTGGTCATGCTTAGGTGATGGGTGTCCATGGTTTGTGTTGGCATTCAGGGGTTGGTGTTGGGTTGGGTGGGTTGTGCTGGTGAGACATTCTCAGGGAGGATGTGTGATGGGGGATTGGGGATGAGGGTGGGGGTGTGGGTTGGCATGCTGGTGGGGTGGGGTGGATGTAGTAGTTGAGATTCGACTTACCAGAGTCCATTCCTCCGGGTACTCCAGCGAGGCCCTCAGGATGCAGGATGTTCAAGACCTCTTGCTCCCATGCTGTGAATTCGGGTGGGGTGGGTGGGGGTCCGCCGCCAGTCTTCTGCACAGCGATGTTGTGCCTTGACACCATCGAGCGCACCTTCCCCCGTAGGTCGTTCCAGCGTTTGCGGATGTCCTCCCGATTTCTGGGATGCTGTCCCACCGCGTTGACCCTGTCTACGATCCGTTGCCATAGCTCCGCCTTCCTGGCTATAGTGGTGTGCTGCACCTGTGTGCCGAAGAGCTGGGGTTCTACTCTTGTAATTTCCTCCACCATGACCCTGAGTTCTTGGTCCGAAAACCGTGGGTGTCTTTGGGGTGCCATGGGATGGTGTGGATGAGGTGTGGGGTGGTGTATGTGGTGATGAGTGTGTTGGTGTGTGGTGCTTTGTGCGTATATGTGGTGTGGGTGATGGTGTAGTGTGCCTCTGTGTGATGTTGCTCTCTATTCTATGGTGTCTCTCTCTCTCCTTCGTCTCTGATTTCTGGTTGTAGGGGTTTGTGGGTGATGTGGGTGTGTGTTTTATAGTTGGTTGGATGTGTGGGAGTGGTGGATGTATGTGTATCAGGTGTGTGTATTTCAAATTGTCCAATGTGGCTGTGTGTTGGTGCTGGGTGTGTATTTTGACCGCGGCGGTGTGTACCGCCAATGGAATACCGCGTTTGAATGACCGCTGCGTGGATTCGTGGGTCATAATGGCATGGGCGTATTTCTGTTGGCGTGGCGGTGGAGGTTTGGTCATCTCCAGTTTATCACTGGCCGCTGATGTGGCGGACTGCAGTGGAGGTCGGATTTTTGGAGGTTTGGCAGTTGTGGGTCAGAATGACCGTGGCGGCTTACTGCGGCGGTATTATGGCGGTCTTCTGACCGGCGGTAAGCGCCTTTTACCGCCGAGGTCAGAATCACCCCCCAAATGTACAAAACCAAATTATAAAGATAAATGAACACAACTGGCTGACCAAATCTTCTAAACAAGTTTAATCTACTAAGCATCAACATTATTAAATATTTGAGAAGAATAACACATAATAATAATGTAAGTACTTCGGGATCAGAAACACATTTTAAATCAGACTGCAAATACATTAATGAAACCATAATTCACAGATTTATTATCAGAAATTTTGTACATAGGTACACAGTACTACTAAGCAAATTAGGACATGCATATGTGGGAGCGGACTAACACATTCAGACAAAACAATAACATATGATAAAAATATTTGGAAAATTATCCTCTTTGGGCTAAGTTAACTAACTAAAAAAAAGACAAATATGCAAGTGTCAGCATGCCAACTTCCATTGAGAAAAGCAGGTCAGAAAAAAATTATCATTGCATTACAATATACCTCTCCTTAGAACAGCAGATAATTCAGTTTCATCAGCAAAGCACATCAGCAAGATCCATTAGAAACAGCATCAGGGTTAAGTGCAGAACACGGGCTGCACATGGAAATCAGGAACAAATTAACAGAACAAAAAGCAGGGCAAGAATCAAGAAGAAAAGACTGACTCAAACTTAGAATGTCTCTCCCTATTCTGGAATGTGCAAAAAGATCTGATTGGTGAGTTTGATGAATCCACATTAGGCAAATGAGGCAATATCCAATTAGAATTTAACACAAATCAAACTTGAAACATCCAAACGTGTTCCCAGGATTTGGTGAGAAGAAAGCTCTCCTTTCCGTGTGAATCCAATAATATAACAATTTTGTACATCTCTTGTTGCAAACCACGTTCCTTCCCATGGCACAAGACTGTCTTCTCCTTTCCCATGAGAACAAATCTGTTAAACAATAATACTACTGTCATTTCAATCATCAGGTTCTAATGTTGAAATCATCCAAGGACACTGCAGTGTAAAACGTACACAAAATACAATAGGGATCTTTACTATTTGTAAAAAACAACCTCAGAAAGAAAAGAAAGAAATGATTCAGCGTTCATGTAACTGCCTAATTATGCTAACACAAGAAATATAGGGGGTTATTACAGCTTTGGAGGAGGTGTTAATCCATCCCAAAAGTGACAGTAAAGTGACGGATATACCACCAGCCGTATTACGAGTCCATTATATCCTATGGAACTCGTAATACGGCTGGTGGTATATCCGTCACGTTTTGGACGGATTAACACCTCCTCCAAAGTTGTAATAACCCCCATAGTGTGTTAATATTGTCATTAATAAAACACACATATTATGCAAACTGATAAATTCAGTATTAATAATGTTCTGTTAAAACATAAAACATTTCATTAGTAGCTGCAGTCTTTGATAAGACATCACATTAACCTCTTATCTGCTGGGCCTATTCCCCCTCCCCCCAGTGCTGAGCCCTTTTTTGGCTATTCTGGGTAGTTTGCGCTTAGTCCTTCATAACCTTTTGTCCACATAAGCTATACACGCCAAATTTGCGTCCTTTTTTTCCAACATCCTAGGGATTCTATTGGTCCCCAGAGTTTGTGGTTTCCCCTGGAGGAGACCAAGAATTTAGCCAAAAAAACTGTGAAAATTTAGTATTTTAAAAAACAAAATGGGAAAAAAGGGCTGCAGAATAAGGCTTGTGTTTTTTCCCCTGAAAATGGCATCAACACAGGGTTTCTGGTGCTAAAATCACCATCTTCCCACCTTTCGGGAATGGGCAGACTTGAATCAGAAAACCACATTTTTCAACTTTTCAATTTTGGCATTTTACTGGGACATACCCCATTTTTACTATTTTTGGTGCTTTCTGCCTCCTTCCAATTAGTGACAGGAATGGGTATGAAACCAATGCTGGATCCCGGAAAGCTAAACATTTCTGAAAAGTAGACAACATTCTGAATTCAGCAAGGGGTCACTTGTGTAGATCCTACAAGGTTTTCCTACAGAAAATAACAGCTGAAATAAAAGAATATTGAAAGTGAGCTGAAAAAACAGCCATTTTTCTCCACATTTTACTCTGTAACTTTTTCCTGCAATGTCAGATTTTTTAAAGCAATATACCGTTACATCTGCTGGACTCTTCTGGTTGCGAGGATATTTAGGGTTTGTAGGTTCATCAAGATCCCTAGGTACCCAGAGCCAATAAATGAGGTGCACCATGCAATGGGTTTTCATTCTATACCGGGTATACAGCAATTCATTTGCTGAAATATAAAGAGTGAAAAATAGGTATCAAGAAAACCTTTGTATTTCCAAAATGGGCGTAAGATAAGGTGTTGAGAAGCAGTGGTTATTTGCACATCTCTGGATTCCGGGGTGCCCATACTAGCATGTGAATTGCAGGCCATTTCTCAAATAGATGTCTTTTTTACACACTGTCTCACATTTGGAAGGAAAAAATGTAGAGAAAGACAAGGGGCAATAACACTTGATTTGCTATTCTGTGTTCCCCCAAGTCTCCCGATAAAAATGGTACCTCACTTGTGTGGGTAGGCCTAATGCTCGCGACAGGAAACGCAACATGGACACATCACATTTTTATATTGAAATCTGACGTGTTTTTTGCAAAGTGCCTAGCTGTAGATTTTGGCCTCTAGCTCTACCTAGAGAAGCCTACCAAACCTGTGCGTTTTTTAAAACTAGACACCTAGGGGAATCCAGGATGGGGTGACTTGTGGGGCTCTCACCAGGTTCTGTTAACCAGAATCCTTTGCAAACCTCAAAACTTGGCCAAAAAAAACCTTTTTCCTCACATTTCGGTGACAGAAAGTTCTGGAATATGAGAAGAGTCACAAATTTCCTTCCACCCAGCGTTCCCCCAAGTCTCCCGATAAAAATGGTACCTCACTTGTGTGGGTAGGCCTAGCGCCCACGAAAGGAAATGGCCCAAAAGACAACGTCGACACATCACAATTTTTCACAGAAAACAGAGGTGTTTTTTACAAAGTGCCTACCTGTGGATTTTGGCCTCTAGCTCAGCCGGCACCTGGGGAAACCTAGCAAACCAGTGCATTTTGGAAAACTAGACACCTAGGGGAATCCAAGATGGGGTGACTTGTGGGGCTCTGACCAGGTTCTGTTACCCAAAATCCTTTGCAAACCTCAATATTTGACAAAAATATTTCCTTCCACCCAGCGTTTCCCCAAGTCTCCCGATAAAAATGGTACCTCTCTTGTGTGGGTAGGCCTGGTGTCCGCGACAGGAATAGATCACACAACGGTCAATGTTGGTCCTTACATGAGGCAACTGTTGACCCGGGGGTGATCCATTCCTGACGCAGGCACTAGGTATAGGCACTCAAGTGGGGGTAGTGTTTTTATCAGGACAGGTGAGGAATCACTGGGTGGTAGGAATTGTGTGGATCCCAGCATATTCCTGTAGTTTGTGTGACAGAAATGCGAGAAAAATAGAGTTTTTATTCAACATTTCAGCTTTGCAGGGTATTCTGGGTAAGAAAACTTTGGGGAATCTACACAAGTCACACCTCTGTGGACTCCCCCGGATGTCTAGTTTCCAGAAATGTTTGGGTTTAGTATGTTTCTCTATATGGCTGCCGAACCCAGGACCAAAAACACAGGTGCCTGCCTTACAAAACCAGTTTGTTTGTGATAGAGAAGTTTGATGTCTCCACAATACGATATGGGCGGTGGAATTTGGGGCTGAACTAAATTGGGGAGCTCCCAAGAGAGCACTCTCTCTCTCTGCTTGCCGCCGCATTCACCTGCTCTCTGGGTTGGGCTAACCCACTATTACTCATTCATAATTTACTGGAAGAGGAGTTATCAAATGGGACTCCTCCGACTGAAAAATCACTCCCAGAGTCTGCACCATTGTCCTATCCCTCAGATGCTGTCTCAGTATCTGATGTCTCAGTCTCTGATCCTATATCAGAGCTGTCCTCTATAACCCGAGTGACGGCAGCAGTCATCCATCAAGATGCCATCTCTGCTATTGGCTAAACTGTTGCTCTAAAACAGTAGCCTACGTAGACAGTCTCAAAATTGATGGTGTGTGTGAGATACGTGCAACAGTAGAGGCCACCTTACCTGCGCTTCTTCCCTCAATCAGCACGTTCTTTCAAGACACTCAAAAAACACCTTGTCACATACCATTCGTCACAGTCTTTAGCACCTCCTGCGCCCAGTCCAACAATCATTATTGGTGCTCCCACTCCCTCCTCCTCGTATTCCCTCATTACCACCCAGCAAAAGTGCCCTTCATCTCTCCATAGCCGCCCCCCACCCCGCTCATACATTTCATTTGTATTATAGCGCAGGTAACGGCTGACTTTACTAATGTACCAAGCTATTGACATAAAATACTGATTTGCTCTTTGCAGTAGGCATATACACCTTCTGTGCTTCTTTATTGCACTAAAACTGCCACTAGATAAAAGTCTGATCCTTTTGTAGCAGAAACATAATCACAATACTTACTTGACTTTTTTATTGCTGCCTAAAAGCTACAGTTGAAATGCGTCAGTTGAAGTATGTGCATTGCTTTGAAGACGCAAGCTGCAACTGCAAGACAACTGGTGGCAAATATATATATATATATATATATATATATATATATATATATATATATATATATAGATCACTTTTATATGTGGGTCTGGTTTTCCTGGGGGCCAATCGCAGCCCCCAGGGAAACCACATGTGTATTGACAAAAGTGATACATATATATATATATCTATACATATATATATATATATATATATATATATATATATATATATATATATATATATATCTATCTCTATATAGATATATCTATCTACATAGATATCTATAGATAGATCTATATATATATATATATATAGATCTATCTATAGATATATCCATGTAGATATATCTACATAGCTATATCTATATATATATATCTATATATATATATAGAGAGAGAGATCTATATTTTTTTTTAGTAGTTGTATGGTTTCCCAGGAAAACCCTACAACTACTAAAAAAAAATATTGCCCCCACAGCAGGTCGCCCTGCCCACGGGCGACCCCTGTCCATTTCTTATTTTGTTATTTTTTTTTTTTTAAATGTTTCTTTTTTTCATAAAATTTACCCCCTGGGAGGCCCGATCGAAAGTGATCGCGCCCCCCCCCCAGGGGACACCTAACTTTGTAAAAAAATAAATATGCCCCGGTTTGGGGGGGTGGGGTCCTGTTTTCCGAGGGGGCTGACCCCCCCAAGTGAAATCCCTGGTGTCTAGTGGTGTTTCCTGGCCCCCGATCGCAACACTTTCAGGAAGGCCTCGTAAGAAAGGGGAGAGTCTCCCCTTTCTTACAAGGCCTTCCCGAATGTGGGGAAGGCCGTTTGGGGCCGTTTCCCCCATCGGAGCTTCCTGCTCCGATGGGGAAATCAACAAGGTGTAGTCACAAAGGGGCGGGTGGGGGTCGGGGGGGAGACACGGAAAAGCTTCTGTGTCTCCCGGGGATAAAAAAAAATAATCCTTGGGTGCGACGCACCCGAGGATTTATTGACCCCCTCCCTGGTGTCGGCCACTGGTCGTGACCCGCACCAGGGAGGTAGTGTGGGCGTCAGCCAGTGGCCGACGCCCACACCCAAGGGGTTAAGTATGACAGAGATTTGCATTTGTTTTTCTGCGCGCATATAATTCTATACTAATAAATCATTAAACATAAATCAAATAATTTTTCTACTAACAGATACTCTAATAATTGATTATACTTCAATTTACTTTAACTCATGTTAGCACATTGTCAGTTCTGGGAGGCACAATGTCCACCACTTTAAAATACGTGTCAGTGAAATTTTCTCCAAGTTACGCTTCCAAACATGAATATGTATGTCACCAAATGCTGATGTTTGGTGCACTAAAACATTAATACATTTTACGCTCCACCAGTCCTTTCTCTGATGGCAAACCTATACCGTCACAAAAGGACACAATTCTCATTTCATTGAGACAGCTCGAAAGTTTGATGTCTTATATTGTATAGGTCTTGGTCTATTGATACCCTCAATTCTCCTCAGGCTCTCTTCATTTTCTCCATTTCAATCTCTCCCCTCTCTCTGTTTATTCTTAGCTCTCCTTACTTTCCATAATTGGTATAACTTGTAAAATCCAAGTGCAACTAAGGCACACAAAGTCACAGTCAACACACGTCTCACCATCATTCCTACTATTCCTTTTCCTAAACTTCCAAACCACTTTCCAATGGCTGAAAAAACATTTCTGATTGATTCCCACATAGTAGTGGTTGTCACTTCTTTCAGGTCATTTTTCAGATCAGTGATGTTAGAGATAAACTTCCTGTGTAGTGCAAGATGACTTGGCAAAGCCATTGATCTCATAGGAAGCATCTCTGTGGCAACTAATTATAAGGCACTTGCTTTATCTGTAGATAAATTACCATCTACTGTTGATAACTTTCTAATCTTGATGCCATTCAAGATCACACCTACTGATGGAATTATGACACCACAAATATCTTCTGTAATCACTGTGACACTGGCTTCCCTCATAACTCTGGGTTTCGGTTTCTCTTTCCAGACAGGATTGTCTAAACTTTCCACATGATACAAAACTACTCCCATGTAACATGTACCATACCAACCTTTCGGCAGCTTGAAATAGGCATTCTTTCCATAAATGAAATAAACAGCTGGTATGGCTGGGTCTTGTCCATTCAACATAAAGGTCCAAACACTATTAAAAAGAAACACGTCTACATTCAGTAGTACCGACAAAATGCATATCTGTCTTTGCCTTAGGCCTGTACATGCATATTCCACCTACATGTTGCCAAGCTAAAGCTGAATATCCTTGGATAATACTACTTGTAGCACGTGCAGTGTTTTTCTGCCAGTCTTGTAAAACTATTCCCTTTTCTACTCTTGTTTTCATTGCTGTTTTCCTATCATCTGCTTGTCCAATTAAATCTTTTTCTACTTGTGTCACAACACAAGTTAAATTATTTTTATGAGCATATGCAGTTCCAAATGTCAGGGTCGGCTCAAAGAAACCAACCACAATGTCAGCAATTTTGGCTTTAGCTACGGTACTCAAATGCTGTTTTACAGGCACAAAAAAATTATATCAAAATTTGAATGAAAACACTGAAAATGCTCCTGCTGATAGAATAGAGTTAGTCACTTTTAGAAATAGGGTCTCTGGTTGGCAGTCAGTTTGCACTCAATCCAAGTAGGGGCCCTCGCTCTAGTCAGGGCAAGGGAGTTACACTTCTCAGATAACCCCTGCTCACCCCCTTGGTAGCTTGACACAAGCAGTCAGGCTTATCTCAAAGGCAATGTGTACAGTATTTATAATAACAAACACAGTAAAACAGTGAAAACACTACAAAATGGACACCACACCAGCTTAGAAAAAATACCAATATTTATCTAAATCAAACAAGACCAACATGACAAAAATCCAAAACACACAAGTAAAGTTCTGAATTTTTAAAATAAGGGAGTACCACTCCATAGAAAACAATGGATGCATTTTTGTTACACAAAGTACCTGGTTTGCGTAAAATATAAAGCCGCACTGCCGGCGTGCGGTGGAAAAGTCAGTGATGCGTTGATTCCTTACTTGGAAGTGAGGCCGTGCATTGTTTCTTCTGCGGTTGGGTAGGCAATGCGTAATTTTTATCTCCTGCAAGAGATCGTTGCGTTGATTTCCGGACGGGTACCTCAGATCCACGCAAGTTCATGTTGATTTTGATGCCCAGTGATGATGCGTGCAAAATCCGGCCGTGCGATGAGGAGAATCCATGCTGCTTGGGGTTTGCAGCGTTTTCAGCAGCCGCAAGCAGGTGTTCTCTGTCATTTCTCCAGCCGCAATGGAGAAATTACACAAAATATGCACCAATTTCCCATCGGTTATGTAGGTGGTTCTTTGATTTTTCAGCCGCGATGCAGGTGGTGCGTTGTTTTTACTGCTGTGTTGCAGATGGTGCGTCAACATTTTCCCTATAGGGCTCCTGTGCGTGTCTTTGTTTCACCAGCTTGACCTCCAAGGGCCCAGGGCTATTTGATAATTCATTCTTTAGTGTGCATTCTCATGCCGGGTGTTCTCATATTTGCAATGTCTTGATAATTAAATTCTAATCTGTAACTCATCTTAATCGCTTTGATTTCTCTAAATCCACATCATATTTTTGGGCCAATTCTACTAATTTCTCATATGTCTGTCCTGCACGATTGATAAAATCCTTGCACAAAGAGCACAACTTTTCTTCATTATATGTATCCAAGCTTTCCAACTTGAGTGTTCCTTCAATTAATTCATTTAATTTTAATTTTAATCTGGGCACATTCACTGTCCTGTCTCTTTCTGGGGTTTCCTTTTTTCTGACACTACTGTTTACTGTACCTTTTGCTCCTTTCCGACTCAAACTCATTTAACTGTTGTGCTGAAAAAACCTTGCAAACTAATATTACTCCTTTGTGTCATATTTTGTGAAGTACTGCAGGGCATACTAGCAATCTGATCTGGTGTGAGCATGTAAGGAAGTGGGATTCCCTGTTGACAGCTCACATCACAAATTGCTCAAATATACCAACATCTGCATGTCAATTGGTGATATCTCTGCTGATGCAGCTGGGGTTTCAAGAACTAATTAACCTTTCATCAACCGAGCACGGCTTCCAGGATAACCTGAACCATACAATGGAACAACTGGGCCGATGGTTACAGGAACTCTCAATGCTTCTGGTCCTGTCGAATTAGTCTGACTTTGAAGAATTGACACCCCAGTACCTTGACCTGTTAAAACAGTACTGAAAGTCTGTCTTAATTGATTTGGGGTAATACTTTTGTTTGTCTGTACTAGAGTATACATGGACATAGTCTGCTTCTGAATACAAACTGGAACTGACTGATTCACATAAGGTGTGTATAACATCTGACTCACAACGGGACTCGTCATACTCTGATTCATAGCTGGACTCAAATTGAGCTGTGCTGTACTAACAACAGGAACTGGTGAATAAATTGTGATGCCTGCAATACTGAACTAACGTGTTCTTGGAGCTAACTGAATCAGGCTTTGTGAAATGGGAGCTGTGGGCACACCCGAGACCACATTCTGAACTACTCTTTCCACTTAATGATAAGGCACAGGACGATTCATTAAATTTAATTTATGAACTCATCTTTTTCGTCACTCTCATAAGTGGCAGTCTTTTTAACCTCATCTGCTGTCTGCTCTGTCTTTTCTGTCTACTTCTTTTTCATTTTAGGCTTTTGTTCCCATCACCTTGTTTTGTAATAGCAGGATACATTTTCACCTCGTCTAACATCTATCTTCTCCACATTTTCTGTTCCTCCTCCCACCTAGCCTCTTCTAGTGTCTTTTCTGCTCTCCTCATTCTATTCTGAAATGTTTCCATTTCATTTTGTCTAGCAACAAGTTCCTAAATAGCAAGAGTTGTGTGGGTCTTGGAGGAGGCCTTAAGTCGCAGAATATTCTCCTCAAATTTTCTACAATCCTCAAATTAAAGGTACCCTAAAATTCTAAAACCAATGAACCATCCTTCTCAGTGATCTTACTTCACTGTTTTACCCAAATGCATGCTGAAACTCCTCTTAAATCTGCCACTTCATATTCTGGTGTTCCTTCGGGTGCTGTTTGTTCACCCTCTCTAACTGGAATAAACACATCTCCTCTCAGCACACTTCTTAAAGTTTTTAAAAATTTCATTTTTTTAATAATTTCAATCAGCAATACAAATTTCGAAATCAGGAAATAAATTAAATCCCAGAATTATTTTCACGAGCTGTCCTCAACCATTGGCTACACTGTATTCTCCACTAATACATGTGTGGCTTTTCACTAACTAACCAATCCCAGTGTGGTGCAATTGACGTCACACCCACTTCACTCTACAACTGCAAGTTGCTTTGCAACTGCCTCTCATATAATCGCTCATACATACACTAAATGCAAAATTATTGCGAGCATACAAAAAAAATAAATCCTGTCTGCAAAAACTATGGGTACGACTCAAACGCTTTAAGAGCTGTACAGGCTAGACTTCTGACTGTGGCTTTTGCAATTACACAAGTAAGACTTGGCCAGCAATTCTCACCCTCCTCAGGGCCCTTGAGAATTCACCTAATATTAACCAACAACTCACACACACTCAAGGAAAAACTACTGATACTGTCACCACATCAGTGACATCTATCCCACTACAAAAAATAAATTAAACAAGTGTGTCACAAATATTTGTGCAATACTCTATAGTCTTAGGCCATAATGCACCCATCAACAACAACAACTGTACGGACAATTTCTGAGCCAAAAGTGCCACAATCACTTCGAGTACAATGACTCCACAAACACCTCACAACATCACACTTCACCACAATTCATAGCAAAAAGCATTGCAAGCACAAATCCCTACTTGTACACACACTGTACACTTGTAATACAATGCTGGAATTTTGTCAACCTCTCAACTAGCCATTGAAAAACTCTGATGTTCGATATTAATTTAAATTCCCTACCATTAGCCTAAAATATGGTTCTCCTTCTTATGGGACAAAACTGTTCCTCTGCTAACAATTCTGGAACCTAATACCCTACCATTAACCTAATATATGGTTCCCCCTATTATGGGTCGAAACCATCCTCTGTTATCAAATCTGCTAATGTGTTTTCATCATCCACGGACTAGAATGCTTCACCAAAGTCAAAGGATCTTTTGACCCAGTAAAGAGTGTGGTGAACCATAACTACAATTTATTTCAACATGACAATCAACAATTTGGACTCCATGGCCAATGTGGCCAAAGAAGAAAAACACCAATCTGAATAAAGTTCAGAGCTTTAGTTTCATGACCACAATACTAACATCACATAAATAGTGTGCAAAACCAAAGAATAAAGATAAATGAACACAATTAGCTGACCAAATCTCCTAAACACGTTTAATCTACTCAGCATCAACACCATCAAACATTCGAGAAGAATCACACATAATAATAATGTAAATAATGTAGAATCAGAAACACATTTTAAATGAGACTGCAAATACATTAATGAAATCAAACTTCACTGATTTAATATCAGAAATTTTGGACAAAGGTACTCCCTACTAATAACCAAATTAAGACATGTATGTGTGGGAGTGGACTAACACATGCGGACAAAACAATAAGACAAAAATAATTTGGAAAATTATCTACCTTGGGCTAAGTTAACTAATTAAAAAAAATAAAAATATGCAAGTGTCAGCATGCTAACTTCTATTGAAAAAAGGTCAAGAAAATTATCATTGCATATACCTCACCTTGGAACAGCAGACAATTCAGTTTCAGCAAAGCACATCAGCAAGGTCCATTAGAAACAGCATCAGGGAAACGTGCAAACATGAACTGCATATGAAAATCAGGAACATTTTAACAGAACAAGAAAGCAGGGGGCAAGAATCAAGAAAAGACTACCTCAAACTTAGAATATCTGTCCCAATTCTGGAATACGCAAAAAGATCCCATTGGTCAGTTGGATAGGTCTGCATAACACAAGTGAGGCAATACCTAATTAGAATTTTAACACAAATCAAACTTGAAGCATCCAAACATTTCCCTAGGATTTGGTGAGAAGACATCTCTCCTTTCTGTGTGAATCCAAAAATATAACGATTTTGCAAATCTCTTGTTGCAAACCACGTTCCTTCCCATGCACAAGACACTTTTCTCCTTATGAATGAGAACGAATATGTCAAACAATAATACTACTCTCCTTTAAGTCATCAGGTCCCAATGTTGAAACATCCAAGGACACTGCAGTGTAAAAAGTACACACACTACAATAGGGATCTTTACTGTTCATAAAAAAACAACCTAATGGAAAAATTCATTTTAGAAAGAAAGAACTGATTTAGCATTAATGTAACTGCCTAGTTATGCTAACACAAGAAATATAATACATTAATATCATTATTAATAAAACACACACATTATGCAAACCGATAAATTCAGTATTAAAAATGTCTTGTTAAAACAAATACAAAATTTGATTAATAACTGCTATCTTTGTTAAGACAAGTATGACAAAGATGTGTATTAATTTTTCTGCACGCATAATTCATTAAACATTATAAATCAAATCATTTCTCTACTAACAGTTACTCTACTAATTGAATATACTTCTGTTTACTTTAACTTATGTTAGCACATTGTCAGTTTTGGTAGGCACAATGTTCACCTCTTTCTAAACGTGGACACTTCAAAATACCTGTCAGTGACATTTTCTCTTAGTTACGCTTTCAAACATGAATATGTATGTCACCAAATGCTGATGTTTGGTGCACTAAAACATTAATACATTTTACGCTCCACCAGTCCTACATTTTATCAATAATTGTAACATGAGACTGCTGTGTCCTCCTGTAAGTTGTATGAGTTGGATGCAGAAACTGATCACTTTAAGCAGAAAGGAATTTCCCTTCAATGGTTTTGTTTTATAGCATAAAAGGCTGTAATGTCAAAGGGTCAATGGCCATTTAATATCAATTACCATAGTGTCAACATCCAGCAAAAACTGTTGTGATGTCTCTTACCTAAGTCGGACATTTTGGTGAATTGCCATCCATTAGGAAGGGAGTTTAGCACTAACAATCTTACTCTTGAAGTATGCACCTGACTGTACCATATTATATTGCATAGCTCTAATGGCTGTGATAAAAATCTAAAAACTTTTCCTTTCTTGGCTTTCACCTTACAATCAGTTATCTGAAGAGTTAAAATGTATTTTCTGTTTTGTAAAATGTTTTCTTGTCATGTGAGTTTAAAACATGGGAACATGGACTTTCTGTATCTGCGTGACCTGGTTTGCCGAAAAAGTCCAAGCTACCATAAAATGGGTTAACATGATAGACTCTCATGTGATTGTACAATATTCTCTCATTTGTTATTGAACAGAACAAGAGCCATCAGTTCCTCTCCTCCTAGAAGGGCAGCATTCAGGACACAATGAGCTGGACTGTGCTTCACTGTCTTCTGATCGGGCTTCCAGCGCTAGTGAAGCTTGTGACCGTCGAATCACATCAAAGCGAGGTGACAATATAATTAGATCAATAAATCTATGACTGACAAAATTAGAAATGTACAGTAGTGCATTTTTCAGATAGAACAGATGTGGTGATATTTTTTGTAATACGCAATATTACTGTTTCATTTGATGAGCGAGCCAATTAACAATTATTTTTTCAAAAGATCCTAGAATTATGCCAATGATTTGCATACAGGCTGAATGAAAGTGAGCATTTCTTGAATAATCACAGAATGCAATAAATATTACCTTCACATTACCTTTTTAAGTTTCTCTGATCACATCACCTTGCATAGTTATGTGCAGTGAAAATTATTTTCTGCACCTATCTTAATCTTCTTTTACTTTTGCTCTTTCCTTACTACTTTTTCTACTAAAGATTTGCTAATAATGTACCTATTTCGAATTTATGGATTATATTATTTATATTAAATCCTATTTTCAAGCTGTGTTTTTATCTCACATACAAGTAAACGTATAGAGAACAGGTAACTATTCAATATTGCCTGGGGGTTATGGTGCGATAATAAACCACGAGGACGAAGGCTGATTGATTTACAAATGTCACCAGAACCCCCAGTTTGCAATATAGGACCATTTTACAAATTACATCTAACAATGAGCACAGATTGCAATTAAAATATTCAGGTTCATCTTTCATGAAGACATTGGTGATAAACTAATGCACAATGTGAGTAGGCCTTATGCTATATTCTGTGGCTGCAGCATTTTGCTAAATCATTTTTAAAGCATTTGTCAAATAATTGCCTGCATATTTTGCAACTTTTCAAAAAATGTTTCCAGCTTAACTGGATGAAAATAACATTGCCAGAGTGTGCTGCACATTTCCAGCAATTTTTCACATGCAGTGAATATATACATAAATATTTAATCTAATCAGAAATTACTTAGGTGGAGTGAAAAAGATCAGGGTAAATATGTGCTGTGAGTATGCCTCGTTTGTATATTTAAAATGGGTCTAGAATATAATATATGAAAAAACAAACTATGTTTTGTAAAGTCAATTATTCGTACTGTGGTAATAAAATGGAATTTTAACTTCACTTACTAATAAATGCCTGGTGCAGATTCGGCATGTTAGCCCCCCACTTAGGTATGTTTTCACACCGTGTAGCATTGAGGCCCTGCTGGGGTCACTGTGGGCACTGCTTGTGGAGACTCCCAGCTCCTGCTACTTCTTCTTTAGCATGGGTCTGCCACATCGCTCCCTGTGGACCATCTGTTGCCAGGGCTGTTGACTTCCTGTCAGAGCCCACCCCTTAACCATGAATGAGGCATTCCTTCTGCACAGTTTTTAGAAACTGTCTTCAGAGGGTCACCACTGCCATTTTGAAGGGTATGTGCTCTGTCTCATCGCTCCTTGTTTAGTCCAGTCTTTGCCCCAGAGCAAGCCCGGGGTGGGGTTTGTGGGGGTCACCTCTACAGTTCCGTGGAGATGTCATTTCACCCATTAGTGGTCTCAGGGAAGTCACTTTAGGTGCCAGCGAGTGGCAATGCAGTGGCAGCTGAGCCGGACTAGAAGAACTACAACCCTATTACCAACTTTTTAAATCCCTTTGTAGCTTGAACTTTTTATTGTCTGCCTTGAGCACCAAGATGTGAGTGATTCCCACAGAATGTGGTATTAATCCAGCCCTTGCACGTTCAAAGGATCCTAAAACGTGATAGGGCTACACACAACAATGCACTGCAACTCCCTTTAAGAAACAGAAATTCATGGACCCCATCTTAGGATCCTTACACAAATCAAAAACCCAGTATATTCGATGCATGGGATGTAATTCTACAACAATATGGTATGGCCTTGCAGAGGTGCTCCAATTTCTGTTTAAGAAGCCCAGCTCTCCTACTGAAGAAAGAGGGCATTAATTTGTGTATGTCTACTTTCACCATCCTCTAAAGACTCAAGGCAGGCATAAAACACAGAATTTTACAAAGTCTTGCATAAATAAACACTGACCCTCCAAGGAAAACAAATTATTTATTACTTGACAGGAGCAGATAGCAACACATTTTCAGGATGGGAAAGTGTAGGAGGCTGGCCTGGCTTATAGTGGGTACCTGATGGTACTTACATCTTGTGCGAGGTCCAGTTATCCCTTATTAGTAGATTAGTAGTGTTCTAGCAGCTTAGGCTGATAGAGGTAGCTATAGCAGAGCAGCTTAGGCAGAACTAGGAGACATGCAAAGCTCCTACTATGCCTCTTATATGATATAGCACTATATCATAAGAAACACATTACTCAGAGTTACTAAAAATAAAGTTGCTTTATTTTAGTGACAATATGCCAAAAGTATCTCAGAGGATATACTCCCTTAGGAGGTAAGTAAAATACACAAACTATACACACAAACCAAAATCAGGTAAGTAAACAGTTAGAAAAGTAGTGCAAACACTGTAGAACACAATAGAATGCAATAGGAGAAAATAGGCCTAGGGGCAACACAAACAATATACTCCAGAAGTGGCATGCAAACAACGAATGGACCCCAGGCCTAGTGTAGTGTGTAGAGGGTCACTGGGAATGTAAGAAAACACTAAGGGTGTCCAAAATACCCACCCCAAGACCCTGAAAAGTAGGAATAAAGTTACCCTACTGCCCCAGAAAGACAGTAAAGTCGAGATAGGGGATTCTGCAAAGACAACAACTTACTGCAAAGCACTGAAGTCGGATTCCTGGACCTGAGGACCTGTAAAGGAAGGGGACCAAGTCCAAGAGCCATGCAAGTGTCCAGGGGGGCAGGAGCCCACTAAACCCCAGATAAAGGTGCAAAAGGGCTGCCTCCAGGTGGAAGAAGCAGAAGATTCTTGCAACAACTGAAGATGCCAAGAACTTCTCCTTTGGTCAGAAGATGTCCCACGGCATGCTGGAGGATGCAGAGTTGTTTCCACGCAGAAAGACCACAAATAAGCCTTGCTAGCTGCAAAAGTCACGGTTGAGGATTTTGGGTGCTGCCAGGGCCCAGGAAGGACCAGGACGTCGCCCCATGGAGGAGGAGACAGAGGGGGCACTCAGCAACAGAGAGCACATGCAGAAGCAGGCAGCACCCACAGAAGCACCTGAACAGGCATTCAGAAGATCTGAGCACAGCTGTCATCTCAGCATAACAAAAGAGGGTCCCATGAAGTCGGAGGTCAACTCAGCGAGTTGGGCAATGCAGGATGGAGTGCTGGGGACCTGGGCTGCGCTGTGCACAAAGGAATCCTTGCAAGAGTGCACAGAAGCCCTAGCAGCTGCGGTTCACACAGTACACAGGATTACTGTCTGGCGTGGGGAGGCAAGGACTTACCTCTGCCAAATTTGGACAGAAGGACCACTGGACTGTGCGGGTCACTTGGATCCAGCTCCTGTGTTCCAGGGACCACGCTCGTCGAGATGATAGGGGACCTAGAGGACCGGTGATGCAGAATTTTGGTGCCTGCGGTAGCAGGGGGAAGATTCCATCGACCCATGGGAGATTTCTTCTTAGCTTCCAGTGCAAGGTGAAGGCAGTCGGCCCTCAGAGCATGCACCACCAGGAAACAGTCGAGAAAGCTGGCAGGATTAGGCGCTACAATGTCGCTGGTAGTCTTCTTGCTACTTTGTTGTGGTTTTGCAGGCGTCCTGGAGTCAGCGGTTGATCCTTGCAGAAATTGAAGATAGAAGTGCAGAAAAACTCTGATGAGCTCTTGCATTCGTTATCCGACGAGAAACCCACAGGAGAGACCCTAAATAGCCCTCAGAGGAGGATTGGCCACAGAGAGAAGTAAGCACCTATCAGGAGGGGTCTCTGACGTCACCTGCTGGCACTGGCCACTCAGAGGTCTCCATTGTGCCCTCACACCTCTGCATTCAAGATGGCAGAGGTCTGGGACACACTGGAGGAGCTCTGGGCACCACCTTTGGGGAGGTGCTGGTCAGGGGAGTGGTCACTCCCCTTTTCTTTGTCCACTTTCGCACCAGAGCAGGGCTGGGGGGATCCCTAAACCGGTGTAGACTGGCTTATGCAAGGAGGGCACATTCCGTGCCCTTCAAAGCATTTCCAGAGGCTGGGGGAGGCTACTCCTCCCCAGCCCTCAACACCTATTTCCAAAGGGAGAGGGTGTAACACCCTCTCTCAGAGGATATCCTTTGTTCTGCCTTCCTGGGACTGGGCTGCCCAGACCCCAGGAGGGCAAAAACCTGTCTGAGGGTTGGCAGCAGCAGTAGCTGCAGAGAAAACTCCGGAGAGCTAGTTTGGCAGTACCCGGGGTCCATGCCGGAGCCCCGGGGATGCATGGGATTGTCCCCCCAATACCACAATGGTATTAGGGAGACAATTCCATGATCCTAGACATGGCCATGTTCGGAGTTACCATTGTGAAGCTACACATACGAACAGACCTATGTGTAGTTCATGCGTGTCATGGTGTCCCCGCACTCCCAAAGTCTGTGGAAATTGCCCTGAACAATGTGGGCGTACCTTGGCTAGTGCCAGGGTGCCCTCCCACTTAGTAACTTTGCACCTAACCTTCACCAAGTGAGGGTTAGACATATAGGTGACTTATAAGTTACTTAAGTGCAGTGTAAAATGGCTGTGAAATAACGTGGACGTTATTTCACTCAGGCTGCAGTGGCAGTCCTGTGTAAGAATTATCTGAGCTCCCTATGGGTGGCAAAATAAATGCTGCAGCCCATAGGGAGCTCCTGGAACCCCAATACCCTGGGTACGTAAGTACCATATACTAGGGGATTATAAGGGTGTTCCAGTGTGCCAATCAGAATTGGTAAAATTAGTCACTAGCCTGCAGTGACAATTTTAAAAGCAGAGAGAGCATAAACACTGAGGTTCTGGTTAGCAGAGCCTCAGTGATGCAGTTAGGCACCACACAGGGAACACATACAGGGCACAACTTATGAGCACTGGGGTCCTGGCTAGCAGGGTCCCAGCGACACAGGCAAAAACAAACATACACACAAGTAAAAAATGGGGGTAACATGCCAGGCAAGATGGTACTTTCCTACAGAAAGTGTCAAAAATTAGCTAGAGAACACATACAGACGAGGAAGGTTGTATTATTCAGAAACATTCAAAGCGTTTCTGCCCCGAAAAGCCAATTCATTTCTATGAGAAAGAGACTTACTCACATGGAAACCTTTATGTAAGTCTATTTACACCTGCTGAGCAGGCTTTTGTAAATTACAAAAGGGGTTTTACATTCACTGAAAGGGCCATCTTCAAATACAAGTTTGACTTGCGTGTGCAAATACTTACGTGAACAGAGCAAATATTATGTCCACAATATTTAATTCCATTTCATTTAAGAAACAATACACAGATAGATGTGTGGGTCTGCATGTAGCACTATGACTTTGTGTGAAAAAGGGACGACAGTTCAGTTTCATTGGGCTGCTTATAGACCTATCAATACTCCGAATGTCTTTAAATGATGCTTAAAATGTCTTTATATTTCCCATTTCTCTATCTTTCTCTAGCAAAGGAGACCCATCAGAGCGGTATGTTGAATTATAGCTTTTTTTGTTTGTGTGTGTTTTTTTTTTTTTTTTAAGTGTTTTATGAAGTGCACGCTAATGTGTCTCATATTCATTTTTGATTACTAAGTTGTTGGAACGTGTGTGATGTAAGGCAGCCTGTCTCAATAGCCGAATGTATTTAAACCGACCAGTTTAATAAACTTTAAATTCGAGGTTGCGTTGCATACGTACTGTCGCATTTGTTGGCGTCTGTTCGCAAGTATGATAATATTTGGAACAATTATATAAATGTTTGTAGGTTCTCCTTAGCGACTGGATGACTCCACGTGTCTGTTTTCAGAGCAGTGACATTGCATGTTTGTTGTCAGAAATGATGAATATTGAGGAGAGGCAGAGATTTTATGTACTATGTACATTGTACAGATGGGTGAAAAACACAGCATTCAGCTTTGCCAAAATTCCAACCAATAAAATACCGAATCAACGATTCTGCAGTAAGGAACAGGTAAGGAGAATTAACCCAGAGCAAGCTACGTTATAAGCAAGGATCCTGACTTCCCGGCATTTGTGTTAAGAACAAGTGAATATAGATCAGACTCTGCTTACCGAGAAAGTGATCTGTCTTTCATAGATGAAAATTAACTAATAGCAGGAAATCTCCTTCAAGTAGAGATCTCTGCAGCAGGGTTTGTACATTATGAGCTGTTTTCTATTTTTTAAGTATTGGGTACAGTGTGAACCAAGCTCGAAAATCAAATAAATTACATAAGGATTTTATTATTACCCCCTAATGGGGTTCTCCTCGTTCTTACCAATGAGGCTTGATGCCTGACGGATAGCAGTAGCATTGAAGTCCCTTTCAATATGTACCCTTTTTTCCATTTTTTATTTAACGACTCTCCCCCTCCCCCACTACTCCTGTTTTGTTTCGTATCCTGTTTCCTAGACAAGCACGCTAGTTCATTTTTTTATACTCTTTTACTGTTGCTTTATGGTATACTTTAAGGTTATAATGCTTATTCGTTCCATGCGTTATTGACGTATATGCGAGATGGTCCGCTTTGCTTGAGCAAGCGGCCTGGTTGTTTCTAGAAGCCTTAACCGCGCTCCCTGCTCATGTGCTGAACTGGGGCAGGGAGCTGCTGTTGTGTTCAGAGTGCGAGTTCTATGAGAGCCAGCATGACAGCTTCCCAATTCTTTGCAAGGGTCAGGCATGGACACATTTGATAGCGCTCGACTGCTTCCACTCAGGCGACCAGGTTCTCACGAGATGAGACCTAGTTGCCTGGCGATGGCTATTAGAACAGGAAGCACACACGCTGCTATAGCACGTTGCTGTGCTTCCTGGAGACAGTTGGTTGCCATGGCCAAACATTTAGAGAAAAGGACGCATGTTCAGGCTGCTGAACAGCAAGAGTCTGAGGAATTGTTGCACATTTCTCGTGCAGATTTACAGACTTTGATTAAGGAGGCTGAGGATTCTGCTATAAAGGAGAAGGTTGTTCCTGCAAACCGGCAGAGGCTGGATGATGATGCAGATGAGAGTGAGGACTGAAAGGGCAGGTCCCTACAGTCTATGCAATCAGAAACAGCAAGCACCCCTCCATTTCAAGACCTCTGCAACAGGCTAGCCAACTTCTTCCATTGGAAAATCAAAGACATATATGACAGCGTCGGATCCCAAGACCATCTGAGCCCTTTAACAATGCCCCAGCTCCAACCTATCAAACCATCACAGAACCTGCCCTGCTGGATCACTGTCACCACAGACGAGACCCGCACCTTCATAAGCTGCATCCACTCCGGAACCCCTATGGACCCCTGTCCCCCCCACATCTCCAACAAAGCCAACACCTCCATCACACCCGAACTCCACCACACTCTCAACTGTTCCATAGAGACAGCCACCTTCCCAGAGGACTGGAAGCACGCCGAGATCTGCCCGCTCTTGAAGAAACCCACTGTTGACCCACTGGGCCTGAAGAATTACCGCCCCATCTCTCTGCTACCTTTCCTAGCAAAGGCCATTGAAAAAGGCCATCAATGCTCAGGTCCACAAGCACATCAAAGACGACAACATCCTGTACACCTCGCAATCAGGCTTCAGGACCGCCCTCCTTGCCACCACAGATGACATCCGCTTGCTCCTCGACCGCAGCCATACAGCAGCCTTCATCCTATTGGACCTATCGGCTGCCTTCAACACGGTCTCACACCTCATCCTCTGCTCCAGATTCCATGCAGCCGGCATCCGCGGAAAGGCCCTACAATGGATATGCACCTGCCTGTCTGGCAGAATACAGAGAGTCAGACTCTTGCCTCACCTGTCAGAACCTATGGAGATCCACTGCGGAGTTCCACAGGGTTCCTCCCTGAGCACCACACTCTTCAACATCTACATGGCCCTGCTCGCATCCATCATCAGGAACCACAGACTGAGCATTGTCTCCTATTCTGACGACACCCAGCTGATCATCTCACTGACTGAAAAGCTCACTACTGCCAAGGAGAATTTCCACAATGGGATGGAAGCCGTTGCCGCCTGGATGAAGGAGAGCTCAAGCTCAACTTTGACAAGACTGAGATCCAAATCCTGGGACCAACCACATCAGCCTGGGATGACTCCTGGTGGCCTTTCACCCTCTGCACCGGCTCACCCCAACAAACCTTGCAAGCAACCTTAGCTTGAACTTAATCCTGAACTCATGGCTCACCATGACCCGCAAAGTCAACTCAGTCGCATCCTCCTGCTTTCACACACTCCGACTTCTCTGAAAGATCTACAAATGTATCCCAAAGGATTGCAGTAAAACCGTAACCAATGCCCTGGTTACCAGCATACAACTATGGCAATGCCCTGTACACCAGTACCACCCTGAAGAACCTGATGAAACTATGGCACATCCAAAACGCCTCCACAAGACTCATCCTGGACATTCACTACCATGAACACATCTCCAATCACCTAGGAGACCTTCACTGGCTGCCTATCGAGAAAATAATTACCTTCAAACTCCTTGTCCACACATACAAGGCCCTCCACAACCTAGGACCTGCATACCTCAACCACTGTATCACCTTCTACTTCCTCACCAGACCTCTCCGCTTAACAAGCACTAGCCACCGTGCCCTGCATATGGAGGACCTTGGCTGGTGGAAGATCCTTTCACCTACCTCACGGCAAAGAACTGGAGCACCCTTCCTGTGCACCTCAGGCAGTCACCAGTGCTACATCAATTCAGGAAGGCCCTTAAATCTGGCTCTTCGGCTGAAGCTCAGAGGACAAACTTCCTTAGCGCCTTGAGACCCTGATGGGTGAGTAATTGCCCTGATTTGATTAGAGCAGCTGAAGGAGCTATTGGCTCATATTAGAGACCAACTGGGGTTTGATGCCTTGAGTTTTGAAGAGGATGAATTTCTAGTGCAATCTAACACTACAATCATGGACATTCTGCCTTTTCATGAGGTCTTTAAAAATATGCTGTATAAAAAATGGAAAGCTAGTGACAAGTCAACAATTCCTCATTTTCTTCACAAGAGATGTGTGCTAGAGGTTCTTGAAGACCAGTTCCTTTTGGCCCCTAAGGTTAATACAGTGTTGGCGTCCATGTCGTCTTCTTCCTCTTTGACCTCAGAGGATGCTGCCCTTTCCGCTCTGGTAGACAAGAAGGTGGAGTCTGCCTTGAAACATGCATATGCTGCTTCTAACTATGGGATTTATAGAAACACATATGCGGCTTATGCCACGCAGGCTCTCCTGAAGAACTTTCATTCTTTGATTGCCTTCAGTCACAGGAGGATCCTTCCGAACTGTTGGCTCATATGAAACTGTCATAGTTTTTGACAGGTGGTGTATTTGACTGTCTTTGGGCCTTGACTTCTGCGGCTGGTGCTTTCACTTCAAGCAGGAGGTCCTTATGGTTAAAGTCTTGGAAATTGGAGGCTAGCCAATTCCCCTTGATTTGTAAATCATAATTTTTGGGCCCAGAATTGTTTGGTCTGGAGCTCACTGACATGGTTGAGAAGGCAGCAGAAGAGAAGAAGATCCTGCAACATCTTAAACATATGGAGGAGAAAAAACTGTTTGGTTTCAGGAAAGGGCTTTTTCAAACCAATGAAGCCTTTTGAGGTATAGCCTGTTGTCGAGGGCTGCCTTCTACAATAAATCCTGACCCTCTTCCTCCAGTACCCCGTCTATCCAGCAACCAAAAAGACTATATGGCAGTGGGAGGTCACCACAGAGATTTTCTTCCAAAATGGAAGCGAGCAGTGACAGATGCCTGGGCCCTTTCAGTAGTGGAACATGGTTATCAGATACAATTCAAAGATCACAAGGTGGTGTGGAGAAAGAAGAAAAAGTCCCAAAGTGTAAAAAGTACACAGATATAATAAGACAAGGATGCTGGCAGATGATTTATGGTTGAAGTTGGAGAAATCTGGTTTCCAGATAAGATAAAAACTCCAGTCACCCCAGAATGTGATGAAATTAAAACTGTGAGCAAGTAGCGAAAAGGCCCCTAGCCCCGTGCAAACCCCTACATCATCATTTAATACCTATAGATACAATCAGAAATATGTATCCATTTTTGATTAGCACGGATTGTGCAGATTGCCGATCAAAAGCAATTTTGTACTTGCAAAGATATAGTGATGTATGCATTAAGGTCCAACTAACTCAACAAGCGAGTGTAGGTAATATTTAGGAGAGACAAATTTCAAAGACGAACAGTTTCATCTATATAACTAATAGTCTAAACTGTCAAAGAAAAGGAAAAGAAAAAGTTTCAAATACAAGTTTAGGAGTCCCACATATCAAGACTGCATCAGTATAGGTAATATGATACATCATATCCCAAAACCAAATACATTTTGTACAGAAAATCATACAAATGGTTACATAGAGACTATGAGACAAAAAAGGCTATAAGTATTAACTTACAAAAGGCAAATAGAAGGCCGAATCGATACATCACCTTTAGTTGAAAACAACATTGATATCTATTATGGGTCCCAGTGGACATGTATAGAGGTGTAATTTACAAAGAACTAGAAAAACGATGTACAAATTGAGCAAAGTAGCATTATTGGGTTGCGCAGGAAATATTAGGACATTGAGGCTGCAGGTATTGCCTTCCAGATGGTATGTGGAGACCAAATCAACCCATGATTTGTAGAAAACATAATTTTTTATAATTGTAATTTGCAAATTGCAGGGAAACCGATGTACAATTTAAAATGCATGTACCAGACTGAGGCCGGGCCAAATCAAAATAAGGAAGCCAACAATATATCAAATCAATAACTCTGTTAATGCAACAGGATAAAGCAGAGTGTATGTAAAAGTGCGAGATGCATTTATCAAAATGGGGCCAGGTCAGGTCTGGGTAAATAAACAGACATCTTACAAAAGCGATAATGCTGCCGGAGCATCAAAACAAGACTAAGGCGGTCATTCTGACCCTGGCGGTCAAAGACCGCCAGGGCGGAGGACCGCGGGAGCACCGCCGACAGGCCGGCGGTGCTCCAATGGGGATTCCGACCGCGGCGGTAAAGCCGCGGTCGGACCGGCACCACTGGCGGGCTCCCGCCAGTGTACCGCCGCCCCATTGAATCCTCCAAGGCGGCGCAGCTTGCTGCGCCGCCGAGGGGATTCCGACCCCCCCTACCGCCATCCAGATCCCGGCGGTCCGACCGCCGGGATCCGGATGGCGGTAGGGGGGGTCGCGGGGCCCCTGGGGGCCCCTGCAGTGCCCATGCCACTGGCATGGGCATTGCAGGGGCCCCCGTAAGAGGGCCCCTAAATGTATTTCACTGTCTGCTGTGCAGACAGTGAAATACGCGACGGGTGCAACTGCACCCGTCTCACAGCTTCCACTCCGCCGGCTCGATTCCGAGCCGGCTTCATCGTGGAAGCCTCTTTCCCGCTGGGCTGGCGGGCGGTCTGAAGGCGACCGCCCGCCAGCCCAGCGGGAAAGTCAGAATTACCGCCGCGGTCTTTTGACCGCGGAACGGTAACCTGACGGCGGGACTTTGGCGGGCGGCCTCCGCCGCCCGCCAAGGTCAGAATGAGGGCCTAAGTGTACATAAAAATAATAAAAATAAAACCGGGGAAGTTGACACTTCTTTTATTGCAAGTATTTCATTACAGCTAGTATCCAAATTGAGGAAATTAATATGCCTTAGATAGTCATGAATAGCAGTCATGTTTCTGCTCGCATCGTCTTGCTATAATTCTGCGCAGTGTCTTTCAAACATTGAAAGAATTCCTGAGCATAATCATGCAAGTAATTTCCCTGACTTCTCTCCTATTTGGCAGCTGAGATCAAGACTGAAAAGCTCTTTCATTATGTCTGGCAGTTATTGATGCAGCAATGTGCCCTCAAAGACCCATTATTTGTAGATATGTTTCTTGTTCTGCATCAGAGTGAAATATGATCTGCGCTATATGTGCCTGGATTAATCTATCCAAATGTCTTCTCGCTGATTCTGCTTTCCTACCCGTTTTTAATATCTGAGTAGTAAAAGATTGCGATACGTCTCTAATAATTACATTCATAATGTCTCACACTACAGATGGGTGTGCTGATCCTCGATTAATGAGATAAAATCCTGAGTTTCCATTTGTAGATATTGGATATAATCAGGGCATTCAAGTGTGTGCTTAGGAAAATTCCACAAATGCTCTCTCATTCTAGCAGTGCCATTAGATTCCCACATTAGCGTTATGGCAGAGTGATCAGAATATAGGAGATGCTGAATTTGAGCGTGGCAGGAAGTGATGTAGGAAAGTGTAGCATTATGCGGTGTAAGGGTTAGTCCTCACCATGTAATACTCTCACAATACCCCAGAGATGGTCCTTGGATTCACACTAGTAAATCCTTAGCTCTTCCTGGTAGTTTGGAAAAGAGCAGTCAGGCTTTACTTAGAGCAGTGGTTCCCAACCTGTGGTCTGGGGACCCCTAGGGGTCCACAAAGCCTCCTCAGGGGGTCCGCGACTGCTTCGAAAATTAAATAATATTAACAGATTACATCCCCAGCTTTCAGTAATGACTGAGTATGGGATCCCCAGATTCCAGTAATGATTCAGTGGGGGTCCCCGGGTTCCAGTCATGATAAAGTGGTGGCCCACAGAAGTCAAAAGGTTGGGAACCACTGACTTAGAGGAACATCTGTTAAGCATTTCAAAGCACAAACATGGACAATAAGTAACTGGCATGATTCAAAAGAAATCCTATACCAATTTATAAATATAAAGCTTATTTTTATATAAATTTAGACACCAAAATGATCAATATAGGTACAGTAGAACCAGAGATATCGATTTTAGAAGCAATAGAAAATCACTGCAGAAATGGCATCTAAATGTTGCATTTAAGTCAATGGCAAAATGCACTTAAAAGATGAGATGCATGGAACCCTTGGGGGAGTTAAGCTAGTGCAGTCCCTGGGACCTGATCACGACAGTCAGAGCAGTTATGCATGGCCCGTGGCGTTCGGTTTAGCAGTTTTCCTGTCTGTCTGGAATGCTGAACTGGGCTCATGTCGAAGTCAAAGGCAGAGATGCCACTGGTGACAAATGACCACTTGGAGGTTGAGCTGCGGTGAACCCTTGCAGGGTTAAGGTGCTGCGCGCCCTGGGACAAGGCCACAACAGTATTCACTAGCTCCGCTAGTAGGCAGGAGGTGTGACTTCTTTCCTGTCTCAGCCTTTTGCTTCTGACCTCTGACCCCTTAAATATAACACACCGTGCCTTCTGGGCTGCATATTACTTTCTTAGGGGTGTCTGACATATATGGGAGGCAGCACATGGGACTGTGCCACTCTTGGTGAGGGCACAGTCGAAGTCAAGCAGTTTGCACCACTGTGGCAGTCTGCAACGGCAGGCCTGCCACCAATACTTTGGGTGGGCCACCCAGGATGGAACAAACTAGTGCTGCAGCCCTGGGGACCCTTTTATCACCTATGCACTGGGTACACTGAGTACCATCTACTAGGGGCTGACAAGGAGGTAACGTTTTGCCAATCAGGAATTCACCATGTCAACAATACATTTTGGGAAAGGACACATACACTGGGGCCTGGTCTTCAGAGTTGAAAAACCAGCATCTAGGTGTCCAAATGGGGGCACAAATTAGGGGTCATCTACAAAGAGCCCAGTTTTCTTACAGGAGACAATTAGTGCAATGATTAAGCACAGATCTATTCAGCAGCATTGTTTGTGGGGTTTTGGGGAAAAGGTGTACCCTTGAGCGTTAGGATTGCTGTTCCACCAAGCATCCACCAAATTCAGCACTTCCATCAAGTTAAAAATGCTGCCTCTAGTTCCCTAATTCTATCCTATATGTGTAGCATTAGTAGTGTTCAGAGTGGGGTTTAATATGCAGTTAAAGTCATCCATTACAATAACAGGTACATTATAGCTGGTTAGCTCTTGCATTATGTTAGTAAAAATCTGAGTATTATCATACCTGAGTACATATAAGTTGGCTGGGATAAAGAGGTTGTTATCTTCTTGATTAACCATTTTTCTTATTGCCTTCCTGCCCACACAATCTGCGTTTAATTGTATAATTTTAAGTGGCTTATTAAAGAGTATTATAGAGACTCCTTTCGACTCTGATTAATATGAGGCATTGATTATGTTATAAATCCTTGGCATAGTGTAAACTCTGCAGCTCTTGGATATATTGTGAATTGCAGCCTTAGGCTTAGTGAGATGGGTTTCATGTAGAGCCAGAATATTGTATCTCATGAGCCAGGCTTCAGAAAAAACCTTTGCCTTCTGCCTCCCATTCTTGATACCATTAATTTTCCATGACAAAAGTTTAACCATTTTCTTTTTTTCAAGTATTTAAAATACTTAAGCACTTTGACTGACTGGAATGTTCTTTCGTCGTGATTTTGTCCCCAGTATAGACCTCTCCCTCCCTTGTCTCACTTCCCCTCCACCTTCACCCACCTTCTTCCGTCCCATGATACCCTAGCTCGCCATTTCTAGGGAGCAGAGATCCCCAACCCCGTATACATGTCATCACTGACATGTAGGCAATATTTGCACGCCCCTTCCTCCTCTCAAGATCATGTGGTTCCCCTTTCTTTTCTCTCTCCTTTCCCCCTCTTCTTCTTGTCATTCCCCCTTCCGCAGGCCTCAACAAATTATTAATGTTTATAATGTTCATCCTCCAAAAATTATCTAGCTTTCTCAGGTTCCAAAACAATCATAAAGGACCCTTTCCAATTACTCTTCAGAGAAGAACATCTTATGAGGGGAAACTGGAGTAGATAGAGTCCTAAACCCTAGGATGAGGGCCCTTATTTCTCTTATCATAGAAGCAGTCTCCCAAGCTAAGACCTGGAACATGGCGAAGGAATTTCCCTCCTGAGAAGTAAATCTATATTCTCTAGTAACTAATAATATTGTCTCCTTTATGTTAAAATCTTGGAAGTAATCAATGTTCGCCCACTAGCAGAGTTTGTATGTGCACTTGGGATTTTAATGGTGTCATACGCAGATGACACACAGGTGCTTGTTAGGACTTTGGCGGTCTAAGTAGAAGACCGCAGTCTGTGCATGGGCCAAAAGACCGCTAGTGTCGGCGGTCTCACAACTGCCGTATTACAAGTCACAAATTGCAGACCGGCAAAATCACCTGGACAAAGAGCAGGAGAGAGGCAGTACCACCGCCAGCACCGCCATGCTGACAACGTCCAGCCTTCCAAATTACGACCCACAGATCAGCACAGCAGTCATTGCATAGTGGTAATCGATTGGCGGTCCGAACTGCTACGGTCTAAAACTCAACTTCACCAGAAGACAACACCACATTGGACAGTATGAATACCCCGCACCTGACACACATACACACACCTGATCACTGCACTATAAAACACACTCCCACACATACCCTCAACCCCTTGCACCCTGAATTTTTGTACCAAGAAACGGAAGAACCTCACCTGGATACCATAGGCACCACCACATGTAACATGCAGCACAAACTACACCACTGCACCCCTGCACACAACAAACACGTCACCACTGCACATAACCACCCCATACCACAACCACACCGAAGCACACAACCTCAACGCACCAAACACCACACCATGCACCTCTGCACATTACACACCCCACAACACATCTAATATGTCACGACCCACAATTCATAGACGAGGAGTTGAGGGTCATGGTAGATGAAATCATCAGAATGGAGCCACAACTGTGTGGAGCACAGGTCTAGCATACATCCATAGCCAGGAAAACAGAGTTATGGCAGAGGATCGTCGACAGGTTGAACTCCGTGGGAAACCATCCAAGCACAAGGGAGGACACCAGGAAGAGGTAGAACGACCTACGGGGAAAGGTCCATCAACAAGACTGGCGGTGGACCCCCACCTCCTCCCCCAGAGTTAACATCGGGGGAGTAGAAGGTCTTGGCCATCTTGCACCCAGAGAACTGGACTCTGGTAAGTCAACAACACTCCCCAGGCACCATGTACTCCTGCACAACATATATCTCCACTACCCTTACACCCCCTCACAGCACCCTTAACTGCACCAATCCACACAGGCCCACCAAGTGCATGGAAATATCTCACCTTAGCAGGTACTACATCTCCCATAAGGCAATACTACCCACCCTTGTATACCTGCTAATTCCACTCCACATTAGGATACTTGCATACATAACCATGTCACCTCCTTCACCTACAGGATACTTGGACTGCTCACTAGTACATAGCAATGACAGCTTTGATGACCCCAACCTTCTATACTACAAGCACACAACAGCACTATCCAACAGCCCTTAAACATTGCCAGTGGGCAGGCAGCTGTCATTGCCATCACTGGAAAGCATGTCAAGGCTATGGTTGCAAACAACCATGTGAACAACAAGTACATTTCAACAATGTAACACATCCTCTCCATCCACAGGTATCCCTGCTACTGCCATCCAGCAGATGATGCCAGAGACAGACAGTCAGCCCCTGGAAGCAGGCCCAATTGAGGACAACAACTCTGGATGTCTGGAAGGGGATGCCTCACCTGGCCCTTCCAGGATGGCTGGTCAGTCCACCACCACCAGGCTCACCCTGCACACATCTGAGTCCCCCACCTCTGTGGCTACTACAGCACAGGAAACTCCTCCTCCCCAAACCTGTGTCCCAAGGACAGATCAATCTATAGTGCGCCCCACAGTACAGGGACCTGAGTTGATCCCTAACATCCAAGACGATGAAGGTCCTGGTGTCAATGGGAGCGGGCACACTTTGCCAGGGTCCAGGCACAGGGGGCAAGGGGCAGTGGAAGGGCAACTGTGGGTCAAGGGATGAGGCACCAACGGGACACAGCTGGCCAGGAGGCCATCTCCAGAGTCATGATAGCATACGAGCAATCCCAGTACAGGATGGGTCAAATACTGCCAACTTTGCAGGAGATCCAGAGACTGCAGAGGGCATACCACCAGGACGCCATGCAGCAGTTGCAAACACACAATGCCACCATGGCCTCCATTTGTGGGGTGCTCACTGAACTCACCAGCATCCTGTGTGCGTCCTCCATCCACCAGCAGGCCCCTACCAGTAGCCAAGCAACACCTGTGCCATCTACATCTACCACAGCTACTGCAATGGAGGCCCAGACAGAGGACCCACAGGCTATTAGCACCCCTTCCCCTGCAGCTGAAGATCTCCCATGCAAAGCATGTTGTTCATCCAGGCATCCTGCAGGACCTGAGCCCAAGACCAAAAGCACTGCCAGGAAGTGATCTCTCTCCTGAACATTCTCCCTTGTGTGCCACTGAGATACCCAGTTGACTGCCCACTGCCACAACTCCATTCCCCCTTGGCCCTTAGAGGCTGGACCTGTGAAACCAACAGTTGAGCCATTTACTCTGATGCTATCAAACCCCATGTCACCACTCCTCAGCAAATGCACTTTGAATCACAATACACACATTCCAGCATATTAATGGCATACGTGTTATCATTGTCACTAATGTGAAAGAGATAAATTGAAATGCACACATAGGTGTCAATGAGTCTGACAGATGTGCAGATGTGGCAGGAATGTCCAGCAGGTTGATTATGACATCCTTCCTGTACTGTAATCCTGTGCCAAGGGTGCCAACAGTTGTGTCAGAAAGCAGAGTGGAACCACACATCTGACCTGAAGATAGAACAAGATAGGGCAAAGCTTCAATGATGTCTCCTATGTTGCACATCCAATAAACATACAGAATGCAATGCTCAGGAATCATGTTGCAGTGGGGAGGCCACCACATATCTGCAAGGTAGGTCTGTAGGTCACACACATGCAGAGTATAAGAACCATTCCTCATTGCTGACGTTACCAACAGAAAACCTATCTTGCAATGTCTAAAACATATAGTTAGACAGACAGTCAGGTTTGGGAACAGTGTGGATTGGTAGCTGGACTGTAATGGGATAGGCTTAGGGCAGACCATACACATCTAATTTGCAGTCTTTAAACCACGCAACATGGGGAACCTTATGCTGAAGCCATGCCATGCCAACAGCAAGCCTTTGGCAGTATAGCAGTTTCACCTCCTCTGATGGTGACTCAGCATCCCATTAAAATGCATGACACAGACGGATGGATGTAGTACACTCACATCCCCTGATACAAAACACAAGGAGGGACAATGTCACTAGGCAGGAGAGTTAGAGGCCCCATAAACGTTAGACCACACATACCTGGCAGTCATTGGAAGAATTGCCAAATCTACTCAGTCCTAGAGTCAGCTGCATCCTCCTCGTCAGTTCCAGAGTCATTAGCCTGAGTCACTGGTCCAGCTGCCCCTCCTCCTCCAACAGTGGAATGTGTCTTCTCTTGGCAAGATTGTGTTGCATGCAACATGCCACAATGATTTGGCAGTCTTTCTATGGTCTGTACTGTAGGGCACCACCAGACACATATAGGCATCTGAATCTTGCTTTCAGTAGCCCAAATGTCCTCTCGATTACATGCCTCATTCAGCTGTGAGCTTCATTGTAACTGTCCTCCCCATCTGTTGTAGGGTGCCTCACGGATGTCAGGACCCAGGGCAGGTTGGGGTAGCCAGAGTCACCTGTGTGCACAAAGGTCCGAATCATTAGGGAACCATGAGAGGCACTGAGCTGACTGTGAAGTGAAGTAGCATAGTCGTTAGACATGGACAGTGGTACACTTACCAATGAGCCAGGTCCTCTCCCTCTGTAGTCATGACATCATGTACGTCATGTACAGATCCAGGAAACTTTGCAGTCACATGGGATATGTATTGGTCGTCAAGATACTCCACCTACACATTGATCGCATAGTGATTCTTCCTGTTCCTGTAGACTTGCTCATTGGCCTGGGTAGAACTTAAGCAATGTGGTTGCCATCAATGGCTCCTATGACATGTGGAATGTATGCAATATCACAAAAGGCTGACTTCACAGTGTGCAGATCAGCACGTTGTGGGAACCTGATGTAGCTGTTCAAGTGCTTGAGTAAGCTATCCAGTACATCCTGTAACACAAAACTGAACATCGGCTGTGACATTCCTGCAGCCAGTCCCACTGTCACCGGAAAGATACTGAGGCGAGGCAATGCAGGACAGATAACACCTGTACTGTTGGTGGGATGACATGTGGATTACGTATGGCTGGCAGGAGATCCGGCTCCAACTGGGTACACAGTTCCCTGATGGTCTGACGGTTCAGACGATAAGTCTGTATTATGTGTCTTTCTTCCATGGTAGCAAAGTCGACTAGGGGCCTGTAGACGGGTGCATTTCTCAATCACCCTATTGTACGGTATCTAGGAATAGGACAGAACATGCATCAGGACATCTGTTACACTGTTGTTACTAAAGTACACCATAGAAGTGGCAAGCAGGACAAGTCATGTAAGGTATTTGTAACCTGACACAGGGAAACAGTTATTCACAAAGTACACAGCTGCAACATCCTGGCTGTCAATTCCATTGATCTAATGTCACAAGGGGTCTGTACAGAGATGGATGTCAGACATAGTAAACTTGTCCCTAAGTCGGAACAGTTATCAAACGTCCACACATTGAAAAGTTTATACGTCATATTGGTAGGTGACACACACTTCACTAGTGAGTTCACATGAGTTGACATCGTACATCAAGCAACTAGTGATTAACTTCATGCTATGATGCTATGACGCACTAGGATGACAGAAATCCTTAAAATATGTGAAATGGCAGCCGTCTGTCCTGTATGCAGAGAACAGATGGAAGTGACCTCATTCTGCTGGCGTTATTCGTCATGGTGGTAGGCGGTTGGAACCGCTGTGCAACTACTCATTGATTAACATTGATGTCTATGGGAAACTGGGACCATTGATGATTACCGCCAACGGTGATGGTCATGACCGCGGTGGCCGTGAACGCCATTTGCTTTAGCCCAGCTCACTTGACTCCTGACACTCGAGGAAGCAAGACCTCCACTGCGTGAGCTGCTGTGTTGTGTGTCTGAAAGCCACAATGGCACATCCTGCAGGAGATAGGGCCCCTGCCTTCACCGCGGATGAACTTGAAAAACTGGTGGAGAGGGGCCAGCCCCTGTATGGGCAGTTGTATGGGGCCCCAGATAAACAGGTCAGTACAATGTGGTAAACGTATCAGTGAGGGTGTTGTTTGACGGCAAAAGTGTGTGAATGTAGACATGGCATGATTGACTGCTGGGGTTGTGTTGTTTGAATGCTAATGGCGTATTGTGGACTATGTATGAGCATGTGCTGTGCATGCTGTGTGTAGGCCACTGAGGTAGGTGTACTGTAACTCTACATGAATAGCTCCTTTTGTTTGTGTCTCCTATGCAGGTCAGCGCCCATCAGAAAAAGGCGTTCTGGAGAGCCATCTCCAAGCAAGTGCAGACCCTGGACGTCCATAGCCGGAGGAATATCCACTGCAGAAACCGGTGGGAGGACCTGAGACGCTTGGCCCGGAAGATCACAGAGACCCTCCCAGTGAGGGAGGGTTGCCTGTTGGACCCTGACCCCCCTAATGGCCTGCTTGGCAGTGGCCTCCTGGAGTTAGATGGGTGCTTAAGGGCAGCACAGCAGCCACTAGGGGGTGAGTCCAGACTGTTCCATATCAATTGCATGGGCTTCTATTGTGTCAGTTGGATTACGTAGAGACTAATGAGGTGCATGTGCATTGGATAAGATCATAGTCCAGGCTATTACTCCCACTGTTTATTAGTGGTGTGAGTTAGCTTTTAAACACCATGCAAGCAGTAATATGTTGGTGCTATACCTCCTTTTACGTTTAGACACACTCCTATGTTGAGTGATTGCCAAAACTTAATTCCCTATCCCTGAGTCTTCTTTAGTTATCCATTGTCATCTAGTTTGGGCTGATATTGGGTAATAAGTCCTGTGAGCAGGGAACTTCTACTGTGAAATCATTGCATTCTCAATGGACTTCTGTACATCATGAGTCCTTTACAAACCTGTCCAATATTTTGTGTGCAATGAACCCATCCAGGACATATGTAAAACAATGTGTCAAAAGTGTCAGATTGCTAAGTATAAGTGGGTGGTTGGTAGTGTTTACCATTGTAGTACGACTGATGACAGTCTGCAGCATGCCCAAACTAGTCATTTTGTTGGAATTAGAAGGTAACAACTTGCATATTGGGTTTTGTCTTCATGACCAATGTTTGAGGACAATGTTTCATAGCCATTCCTTGCCGCGCCAGAGGGAGGAGTAGATTACACATTGGTATGTGTACTAGATGGGTAGGTATTGACCCTTTCCTCCCTTTCTTCCTCCCCCACCCTCTCTCCCTGTCCTCTTCTATATTTATGTGCATCAGCATCATCAGGCGAAGGAGAAGGGGCACCGGTGAGTGGGGAAGCTGCAGCCCGTGGGACCCAGGAGGCAGAGTCCACGAGGCAGAAGAGACCAGTGGGACAGAGGGTGATGGGAGCACCACGGGGAGACCGGTAGCGCAACATCATCTTTGGTTCCTCCTCAGATGGAAGCTCCCTCATAGTAGCAGACCCAACTTGGACCATCCGAGCACCATCCTTGTCCACCACACCCCTTACCAGCACCACACTCCCTGTAGCTCCCCACCCAGTTACACGTGCTTGCTCACCCAGGAGGGTGGGCGTCTCCTTCGCCGCAGGCACCTCTGCCCCCATCAGCCCTGCTGTCCTCAATGAAGAGGCTATTGCCCTCCTATGGTCCATCTCTGTGAGGCAGTCAACCATCCTGAATGCCATCCAGGGATTGGCATCCCAGATGCAACAAAGTAATGCCTATCTGGAAGGCATTCACAGTGCCTTGGCTGTCCTGAAGAGATCGTTTCAGGCTCTGGCCTCATCTTTGATGGCAGCGAGTGTTCCGTCATCCTCCGTCCCCCATCCAGCTACTTGTGCCCAATCCAACACTCCTCTCCCCTCACTCAGCCAGAACACACATGCAGACCTGCATTCACTCACTACAACAGATAAGGTGCACAAAGACAAACACAGGCATCACAGGACACACAACAAGCATGTACACAGTCAACACACACCTGCAGACATGACAACAGCTACTCCCTGCACTGTCTCTCCCTCCACCTCCTCCATCACAGTCACATCACTACTCACACCTGCCATCACTACACCAACACTCTTTATCCTGCCACCAGTCCTATCATACCCACAAACATCACAAGAGCAGACCCGCAGACATCCACCCCACACACCACATCTGCACTCACCCTGACAACCATCACACCCACATGCAGCACATCCACTTTACTTGCAGCCACCACCCCAACATGCACTCACACATTTTGCATTACTTCTCCCTGCATCTCTTCCCCCTCCTTCCAAAAACATAAACACCCTCACTCATCCACCCAACATACACCTACCACACACAAGCACACTTTGCACACACCTGCATCCATGTCCAGCACACCTACACCTCCTACAACCACTCCCTCTACCTCCTTTCCTAAACCTTTTACCCATGACTGCCCCTTTGTACCTAAAAATATCTTGCTTGCCAGTATTGACCTATTCTCCGCTTCTGTCCCCCCCATGATGCCCCTAAGTGCCATGTCTCCCTGCCTCAACCCAGACCTTCCACCTCCCAGTCCTCTCATGCCCCGTCCCCTGCTAAGAAACCACCCCCTCCAAAGCCTAAGGTCCCTATTCCTCCCCCAAAATCCAAACCCCCTCCTCCACCACCAAAATCCGAACCTAAACCCTCCTCCCAAACCTAAACCCATGGACTCACCTTCCAAGCCCAAGCCACTACCCCCCACCCGATGTACCTGCCTGCACCATTGATGCCCCTACCATGCGGAGGCCAATTTGCAGTCAGGACAGTTGGGGCACGTGTCTTTGTCCAATGTGCCTGGGGCACATCAGACATTTGGATTGGCCAGTAGGCCTGACCTGTATACACTTTTATCTATTTTTAATATTTTAATACATCTGCCCACATAGTTGTGAATGTCAAGTTTGAGATATTGTCCTGGTTTCCTTCTTCATGGTTGTGTTACAGCTGTAAGCTTTGATGTGTGTGTTGTATGTGTATGGGATGTATCTATGTTGCTGCATGCACTGGGTTGATGACATGTGCCATGTGCCTATTGTGATGTGTTGTTTTGGTTGTATATGGCATTGTTTGGTAGTGGTGTGTGCATCCGTGTGTACTGTAATGCATCTGTGATGTCCTTTGTATGTTGGTTGGACGTGGCATGTCACCTGATGCCATGTTTGGATGTCTCGACTATTTCTATGATTGTGTGTTGTAGCTATGTGTTGCTGCCAGTATGTATTGTCGGGTGGAGTTGTTCGATATGCTTTTCTGAGTATGCGTTTGTGTGTTTGTGATGTTGTTGTTGTGTGATTGTGGGGTGTTGTGTATGGCTGAGTTTTCTGACAGTGGCAGTGGTGTGCGTGTGCAGTGTGCTGTGTGAATGGCATGTGTTTGTTGCCCGTGGTGTGTGTAGTTTGCATATGCATTTGTGTAGCTAGTGTGTGTGTGTGTCTGTAGATGTGTGTATTGATACAGCTGTTTGTTTGTGTGTTTATGTAGCTGTCACTGTACGTGCCGGGTGTGTGTGTTGTGTGTGTGTGTGTGTGTGTAATACTGCCCTTGCCGCCAGTGTGTTCTGGGTGGGGGTACTTACGGTTGTCATTTGTATCGTCGTCGCTGGTCCTGGTGGTGTATGGCAAGATACAGCAGTGGGAAGACTTCCAGTTCGGGTTCCATGTTGTCTGCGGATGCTTCTGTGTACCTGGAGTGAGTGTCTCCTTTTATCCTACCAGTTTCTGCCAGGCTTTTTGTGGCGGTCACACCGCCCTGGAAATCCTGGCGGTCTACTGACTCATAATATGGTGGCCGGTGTATTGGTTCCCCATTGGCCTGGAGATGGCTACCACCGTCGGCAGCGGTCTGACAGCACTGGCGGTACTGGCGGTGACTTGGCTGAGTTGTGGTTGGATCACCGCCGTGGACGTAATATGGCGGTCTGCACTGTGACCGCCACCACCGGTGTGGCGATCCGGTGACTGCAAAACGCGTAATGAGGGCCACAGTATTTCATTCACTACTGACACAGTATCAGTTTTCTATCAATTAAATGCGTGTCTAAAGGAAGTAGCAGAATGGGTGTCTGTCAAGTGTTTAAAATTAAATGGTGTTAAATCTAAAGTGCTAGTAGTTGTCAATAACCCTACTAGCTGGACCGAATTATGCTGGCCTGATTCTCTAGGGGACCATCCAATGCCAAAATCAGATGTAAAAAGTCTAGCATTCTGGATTCATAACAACCTTACCCTGGTGCTTCAAGCCAAGAAACTGACCGCAATCTGCTTTAATCTATTAAGGACTCTCAAGAAATTGCTGGATTGGCTACCAACACAATGCGAAGAGTGGTAGTACAAGAACCAGTATTGTCACCATTGGATTATGGAAACTCACACCTGGGTAGCCCTCAATCTATGGTCAACAGACTCCAAGTGTGGATGCAACATCATGGTTTCTGCTGAAATAAACATTAATCTGTTTCCAGTGCACTGGCTTCTCTACACTGGTTGCCTGTATCCAAGAGGAGACAGTTCAAGGCCCACTCTATAGCTCATCAGGCTATGCATAAGAAGGACCCCCAGCTTCTACAGCACCTGGTTTGTTCTTAAAGTCCTAAAAGGTCATTACGATCTGCTGATCTAGAAACTTTATATAGTCCCCACGATCAAGAAAACCAGGAGTAGAGGATGATCTTTTGTCTAATGTGTGCCCGAACTATGGAATGCCCTACCTGTAGCACAGAGAACGATTAAGGAGGAATTAGGTTTCAGGAAACAACTGAATACTGTACTTTTCACTTAAGATCTAAGAATTCTTAGACTGGTATGATCTATCAGTGCTGGGTGAATAGAATGACAGTGCAGGGCTTTTAATAGGCCTGGTAGCACCCTATGTGCCAGTGCAGCAGAGAGTGAAAGATCAGTCCCTTTGTTGCTTTCTTTCGGATTGCCCAGAACATAGGTGGAAATGAATTTAGCAACCCAGTTGATCTTGAGGGCATGTGCCCCATCTGCACTGTTGGTGCCTTATGGTACTCCCACAATTCGGAGATTGGATATGCAGGTGTGGTTCTCTAAGTCTTGTATTTACACAAGAGAGTTCTGATTTAAGCCCCCAAAGTCTCTTGTTTTTTTTCCACCTTAGGTAAAGCGCTCTCCAAGCTTGAAATCTTATTTTCAAAAGTTTTATTAGGATCCACAAATTCTAGGCGTTTTTCCTCAATTGAGAGTACTTTGTGAAACTCTCAGATTTTGCTGATTGATTACTTTTAATCTGGCAAACTTACTTTAAGATGGCTTTAAGCATAGTCTTAGTAGAGGACACTGTCAAGGAGCGGGTGGAACTTCCTTCTGATTCTTCGGCTTTGGAAGTGTATGGAGTACACAAAGCTTTTAAGGACATATCTTGATGTTCAGCATGATCCTCAGCTGCCCCTATTTCTCCTTTTGAGCTTATATTGGAAGGCTCAAAAATAGAGTATATATTGTATTGTCCATTATCAAGGAGTACTGGAAGAGTGGCATAAATAGCTTTGTTAATTTACAAGTTTGAGTTCAGATCTTCCGGCCTTTTATTGTACATCAATACATTTATTTCCTGAGCTTTCACTTTAGCCAGTATGTTCTGGGATCTTTGGGTTCTCGGGTTTCTCTTTTCAGTCTTGTCAGAAATGTGCTTATGATGTTGGGTATGCTACGTCTCATAAACAGTTGAGGGTGTGTGCTTCTACTAAATCTAGACTATTTCGAATCCATTGACATCGATTGGGGTTTGAAAGTACAATACTGGCTTAACAACTTCTGAGTGTCTAGTAGGCATTCAACTGGATTTAATGTAGAATTAGTTGAAGATTTATAGGAGGATCCTGACTTTGGAATTTTTTTCTTACCTCTGTCTTTTTCATTGTGTTAGCCATTTCATTGTTCTTTAAGCCAGAAGAAGTGAGTAGATTTGGCTGTTCTTCAATGTGTTTGCCTGAGCAGCCCATAGAGTCCCAGTTATGATTCTTTGAGGACTAAACTGCAATAGAGATATTAGGCAGGTAGATCTAGTTGCGATAGTCACTGGGGTTGATGGGCCTGTAGAGGACATTTTGGTACTTTCACCCATTTTATCTGCAGTGGCTGCCAATATGGAATCAGAGATAAAAGTGTTAGTGTGTGCTAGAGATCACAAGGGGCCCATACTAGCATTTTCTACTGAACTCAGATTTGTAGTGTCAGCCTCATTTGGGAGGGGGGGTTGGTTTTATTCATTGGTATCCAAGTCAATAGGAGAATCACTAGAATTTGCCAATGGCATTTGGTGTAGAGTTGCCCCAGTTAGCCCTCTCTGGTTAACCTTGAGTTTGCCTTGGTGCCCTCTACCTCTGCCAGCCAATATCATTGGGAATGTGTTACATGTAGTAGGCAGATTAAAGATTAAAATATACACTAAAATAATATCAGTACCTTTAAGTTGCAGAAATATCATGATAATAGTTGACACCTGAATCCATCAGGTCTGACCTCTCAAAGTCAGTATGTGCAGCAAAGCCAAAGTCAAGTAGCAAATTTACTTCTGCCCCCCTCTGTTGAATTTCGATGGGCATGCAGGATGTTCCAAAAGTAGGGCAGTAGTAGTTGAATTTGGCTCAGCAAGCAGTCTCTGCTCAGATAAAACTTTTCCCCCCTTTTTAAGAAGCCAGCAGCAGGGGTACTCCAAAAATGCCAACAGTAGATGGAAGCAATCAGATCATGGCTGAATCACCCTCCTCCTCTATGAAAGTAGCAAGTAACAGCAATCAGCAGCCCCCGGCCGCTGGCCTCAGGGTACCACCATTCAAAGCTCACTCCCTCAGCTCCTCTTGTTGCACCACACACTGCCACACTGTTCTGCTGCAGCTTTCCAGAGTTAAAGTTCGAGCCTAGAGCCCTGGCATGCTGCTATGCTATATAAGAAGCTTGGGAGGTGGCCGCTCTGTGACAAAGGATGGCAACGAGAAAGCAGTGCCATTACTGATCCATGAATCTGCAGTACACCCTTTGACTTTGGTATATGGTGCTTTGTGGGTGCTCAGAATCCTCTACTGTAAGAACATGCAGCTCTGAACTCTGAATTAGCACACCTGCTGTGCCTAGTATGAGCTCGAGTACTGCTCTATGTGGAAGCACCATTAAATGCGGCCTCCGATTCCTCAAACATTCCAGGGTAGTTTGCTTGAGAGCAAGTCAGAAGAGAACTTGAGGAAATGAGTTCAGTTTGTAAACCTACATTCCTACTATGTTTCTCGCAATTGTTTCTCTCATAGTAGACCTATGGATTTTGGCTATGAAATGATCTCACCCACATGATGCTCTGCTTAAACATTGTGTGTTTATTCTTTTGGTGTAGCTTTTGCTGTTGGCCTGAGAGTAGTCCAGGTAACAGACTGACACTGGAAGCTTTTAAAATATTATTATGAACCTTATTCTTAAAGAACATTAACAGTTTTACCACCGGCCCAATCATGATGTGCCTTCCCGCCGACATAATTGTGGTAGCTAAACCTGGATTGGGAGGTATATAAGCGCAAAACCTACCTTTTTCAACTTTCCTTGTTTACTCCCACCATGAACCCGATTGTACACATCCTTCTATTGCTGCTACTACTGGAACACAACAAAAATTAACCCCATCGTCACAGTAACCGAAGGTAAGTGATTGTTTTACCTGTCATCATTGGAATTGTCTGTGTACATTAGCTCTGGACTCGTGCATGTTTAAAAATACGTGCCAGTAATAGTACAATGATATGAAATGCAGATGTGTGTAATGTGGTAGTTAAATACACTTAAAGAAACACACCTCGATATATCAGTAACACTCACCATTCTGGTGCTAACTGCCTTTATGGCAATGTACACCTACACATAAAGTCAAATCAATCCCTAAATAGAAATATGTCCATACAGGTGTGTGTAATTATTTTATATAAACTAACATAGATACTTAAGCAGTATACATCATTGTAAGTACAAAAATCCAATATAATGTAGTAATTGCACTATACAACGCAACAAGTGGGTTTATACAGCATATACAACCAACGTTACCTTTAAACTTAAAACATGTCAGAGATGTATTAAGGTCACACCCCCTTGTCTTGTGCAATTTCTGTTAAACATTACATGTAATTTACCTCTGAAGTGTCATTTTCCCTGAGTAATGTATATGTGCGTATTATTACACATATCATGTTAAAATAAACACACCTACATTATCAAGTTATAAAAATATAAACATGTATAATTTTGCCGTAAGTGTCCAGTATCATGATGAATGCTTGCACCAAAATTATACTACTAATGTATGCACTATAAAAAATATGTCAAAAATAAAACTTATGCTACTCTCTGTCAGAAATGAGAAAAAGTGCACGTCACACACATACATTTGCATAAATAACATTATCAGCAATAAATTACTAATAAACTAAAATTAATGCCAGGACGAAGATATTGAATACATATATGTATATATTTTGTGTATGTATTATTTTATTGGCATAAATTAAGTACCAAAAAGAGAAATATCAGCAAATTCAATGACATGCAAGTCCAGCATAAATCCATAGTAAGATACAAATGCTGTTAGTAGTACATGCACCAAAGCTAAACGTTACTAAAATATAAGAAAGGAAGAAAAAGAAAAAAGATGAGAAGATAAGCTATAGATGGAGAAAAGAAAAGAAAGGAAAAAAGGACTGGGAGGAAAGACAAAACTACAAAGATGGGGAGAGGGGAGATGGATCATTCAGGTAAACCACAAATATAGTAATGCTGGAAGGGGTGCAGTGATTATGACGAGATAGAATCAAGTGTCATGGCGAATTGTTGGGGGGCATCCTGCAGAAAGGGCGACCAATTGAGAAGAAAAATATTGGCTTTGTCCATTAAATTGTAAATTATCTTTTTGTAAGACGCTGTCTTGTGCATTTCTGCAAACCATTCCCAATGTGACTGCAGTTGTGGATAATGCAATATTGTAGAATACAGCTAGGAAAGGTCCAATAAGTCATGGAAGAGAATTACTGAGTCCAGAAGTGGTGAGGGCAAATCCATGGATTCCCGGAGTGTAGACCCCACGGTTGTCCATCAGGGATGAATGGCAGGACAATCCAGTAATATATAGACTATATGAAAGGGGGCATGATCGCATCACTAGCTGACAGAGTGAGAGAGCAACCCTGCAATTTGAAGCCATGCCGGGGTCCAGTGGCAACCCTGAAGAATCCTAAATAGGCTGAACTTCATCCATGCTTCTCATGCTCCCCATCCAGTAGCTTCCAAGAGTTCTATCTAGTCCTCTTCATCATATTCAATCTGTAGGTGAGCCTGCCAAGTCATTCTGAGGCTAGCCATTTGCGGCTGGAAGAAGAGGTGGCGTATCAGAAGACTGTAAATTCTGGACATCACACCTTTAAACTGACCCCAAGTGTTAAGGCAAGAGAGCATCAGGCAACAGTGGATGGTCGAGGGTTGGGGACCCAGTTTGCTCAGTAGACAATGCTGTAATTGTGTATAGTGCCATTGCTGAATATGTAGCAGGGCAAATCTGCAGCATCTTAAAGAAATGGATCTCACCGCCAGAAATCAGGTGTGTGAGGGTTAGAATCCCAGCTCTGTGCCAAGGCCCCAGTCAAGCATGTCCCCCCATGCAAATACCAGTATTGTCCCAAAGGGGAGCCTTGTCATGGAGATACACATTAACCAAGAAGAGCTTGTGAGCCCATAGCCAGGTGGTGTACATGGCTCATAGGGTTTGGGGTTCTGGCGGTAGCTGGGCCAGGAAGATAAGGGGCCTGTAGTCCCATCAAGGCCTCTTGGAGTCTGCCTTCAATTGTAACCCTTAACTGGGGGGGTCTTGGAACCAAGGGTGCATGTACGCCATTTGTGCCAAGTGTAAGGCTAGACAATAATGCTCCACAGAGGCCAGGCGCAGTCTTTCTGCTGATCTATGGGCAATAAGCTCCCGGATTGCCAAGCGAGAACTTGCAGAACCTCAGATTAAGGCCTTAATAGTCTTATCTATCTGATGGGGCATTGATAGGGGTATTAGTTGGGGAAGCATACACAACATGTACATGATTTGGGGGAGGTTAACCATTTTCACCATTTGAGTCCATCCCCAGAGAGATTCACGTGTGACCACTTCGCAAAGTCTGATCATATTCACTCCATAAGTGGGTCCAA
The DNA here is from genome assembly GCF_031143425.1 of Pleurodeles waltl. Lineage (NCBI taxonomy): Eukaryota > Metazoa > Chordata > Amphibia > Caudata > Salamandridae > Pleurodeles > Pleurodeles waltl. The sequence goes on along the minus strand of NC_090448.1, from coordinate 122,636,808 downwards.
GTTATCTGCCACTTTGCACACCAGGCCTCTGTTAACTAGGATGTCGAAGTACCTAAGGCGGGAATTCTTCCACTGGAATGGATAACCAGCAATGATTCACATGTGGTGATTTGCGACAGAGACAACGCCTCGCTGTTTTCCTAGTTCACCTTCTAACTTGATATTACAGCAGAAGTGTCAATTATCTCTAGCACTGTGGAAATGGAGGCTGGTTAGGCTGATAGGGTGAGTAAAACATTATCTATGTATAAATACAGTGTTGAGGGGTCTCTGAGCACGGAGATACCAATGACCTAGTCTGATTGGTGTAGCGATGCTGCTAAAAGCTCCAGGATGAGGAGAAATAGCAGGGAAGACAGTGGGTACCCCTGCAGACTGAGAAGGGATCAGAAAGAAAGCCCACACAGTTGACATGCACTGAGGGGGAATCATAGAGTCATCTCACTCTGGGGATGAAGTCATCATTAAGACCAAATTTGCGAAGTGTGGCAAACAGGTAGTCCCATTCTATTCTGTCGCAGGCCTTCAATAACATCGCCAACACCTCATCAGGAAGATCCGCTGCTACTATGACCACATGAGCTAATGTGCGAAGATGGTTACGAGATGAGTGGGCTGGAACAAACTCTACTTGCGAATGGTGAATAAGAGAGGGGAGGACCTGCTTGAGGCAGGCAGCTAGAATACTGGCAAGTATCTTGCCATCTCCCTTGAGCAGGGATATGGGATGATAACTGCCACAAAAAAGAGGGTCTGTTCCTGGTTTTGGACCCCCAAACCAGGAAACCAGCACCCTTTTGGACATTAAACCGAAGGAGTCTGTGCAATCAGCCTCAATTAAGACCTCATGGAGAAGATCCACCACCTCGTATTTGGTCCACTTGTAGAACTCTGCCGTAAGCCATCTTCACCTGGGGCGTTATGTTAGGGTAGATCTGAGATGGACAGGTCAATCTCCTCTTTAGTGATCGCTCTCTGAAGCAGTTGCCTATCTTCCTCTCAGAGGCATGGTAAGTGAATACCATCCATAAAGGAGTTCATCTGCGCTGATCCCTGGACAATTTCCACTGAGTAGAGGGCCCTATAGCAGGATGCAAATGCATCTGCAATTTCCTGTAGCTTGGTGACCAGGGCCCATGAGTTAGTGATGATGATAGCGGGAATGGCCATGTCTGCCTCCCTCTACCTGAGGTGCACTGCCAGTAGTCATCCTGTTTTCTCTCCTTGTGTGTGAGCAACCTCTCTCATGCATACTCAGCTTTAGAGTTAAAAAGACTATTGAAGTCCATACGCACCTTCTCAAGGCTACGCCTGGTAATAGCAGAAGGGTGGGCTGTGAAAGTGTGCATGAGGCAGACTATATCCGCTTCCAGTGCCTTCTGTCGCTCTTCCCGCTACCTGTTAGACAGTGCTGCATCTCTCACCAGCTCCCCCGTGATATTCACCTTTACCGCCGCCTTTAATGTCAAAACAGAGCCAACCGAACCAGCATTGTACTCCTTGTAAGTATGCATGTGGATTTTAAGCTGGTTTGTACCCACCGGGTGGTTGTAGCAGGACAAATTGAGATGCCAGGGCTTACGAACTGGCCTTCAACCTGCATGGGCAATAGGGGAGTAGTTTGAGAGTACTCTCTCTAGTATTGAGGTCTAGCAAAGAAGGGGAAGCAAGGGGTGTGCCATCAAGAAAAAGTCCAAATGTGATTGTGTGCCATGAACCGGGGACATACATAATAATACAAGAAAATATATATTAAAAATGTTCTGATAGCCCAGCTGGTGAATATTGGACTTCAGGCCTGGAACTTGCCACCTAAATACACTGAAGGGGGCATCCAGTGGGCATAGCAGGCACCTCAAAGCTGTTTTCTCCTTGGGGCGGGTTTGGGTCTGACAGGGGTCAGGGACAGTGCAAGAGCGAACGCATCAGGAGGAGAAGGGGTGGGAGAGGATGGGGTTTGGAAGGTAGAGGGGACTGGAGTGAGTGTTGTATGTGTTTCTGTCTGTTGTGCATGTGCATGTGGGTCTAGTATATGTGGTGCATGTTTGTGTGTTTTGAAAGGTGTGTGGTATTCCGGTGAGTGTGTGCATTTGTGTTTGGTGGGTGTTGGGGTGTTGGGGTGTGTCTGTGCTTTTCTGTGAGTGCGCATGTTTGGATGTTCATTGTTTCATGGGTGTAGTGTATTCTGGTGATTGTGAGCTTGTGCTTCTGATGTGTGTTATTTGTTTTGCATGTAGGTGTGTGTGTGACTGTGTATGTTTGGGTATGTGTAATGCAGAGGTGGATGTTGTCATTGTGGTGCTTGTGGGTGTGCTGGTGGTTATGGGTGTGCTGTGGATGGGGTGTGGTGCATGTGTCTGTGGTGGTGGGTGTTGTGGGTGTGGGTGTGGTGGATGTGTCTGGTGGTGGATGTTTTAGATGTGGGTGTGGTAGGTATGTCTGTGGTGGTGGGTGTTGTGGTGATGGATGTTGTGGTGGGTTGGGTGGTGGGAGTTGTGTCAGCAGTGTGTGTATGTTGGCTGGGTGTATGCTTGTGTTCCTTTTTTGTGCTGTGTTTATATGCATATGTGCTTCTTATGTCTGTGTGAGTAGGTGAATGGAAGGAAGTAAGTGTGCTTGGGACAGAGCTGGGATTAGAGGATTGGGATAGGGAATGGAACTCCAATTACCTCACGTAACTAATGTGTATTTCAAATGTAAAAAAGATTATATGGATTCTGTACTGAAGTAGCTTATCAATGTATCACACACTATGTAGATACCTATGCTATTGGAGAAATTGAGAATAATATTTTGTGTTGGATTGACAAATGACTCATACAGCAAAAGTAAATACATAGGCGTTGGCACATTTCATTTTACATACATGATTCACCACAGTACAGAGCAAAAACATTTTAAAAAAAGTCTGTTTTACCGTTGTGACTTGTTTCACAAATATTATTGGCTTTCACTTTAGGCAAAAATTGGTACAACATCACAGGAAATATTTCATATACTGATTCATATATAATGTTTTCATCAAAGATTCACATCCAACTCATAATATGCTACAGCTTACACCTTGACACATTTACAAAGGAAGTCATGATTTAGGCCTGATATTGAGTTTTCCAGATGGGGTATTCTAACATATATCTGATGGAACCTTCCATCTGCAAAAGTACCTGTAAGTATCCTATTTTTCTCCATTATTGAATGATCATCTGGACATAACAGAGGACATTGTAAAACGGTTTATGGTATGTGTTACTCTGTCACCAACATGTACACATTCCTGTCTGTGTTGTACCTAAGATTGTAAGCCTATCACAATTATGTTTCACCAAACAGACTGGCTTACATGCACATTTGTGAAGGAGTATGACATCATGCAAATCTATAATGGTAAACATGGAGGAAATTGTATGTTCGTTTTAAAACACATCTGGGATGTGTTTTAAACAAAAATATGGCCATTTAATCTGATGTTACTAGTCATTTTGGTTCACATGCTCACTTTTGTTTGTATATAAAACCAACTTACCAATGTGACAATTCAACATCCATGGTATCATATTATCATTTCATGCTATGTCACCTGTACTAGGGCTAACGTATCATTCACAATAGTGAAGGAGCATCACACCTGACACAATAAATACAGTGGTGTGTTTGGTACTACTGTCCCTTATAACATCAAAATACCCGAAGTATATATTTGTTGTTTAGTCAGGCATGTGTCTGCTCAAACCAATCCTTTTTGGTAGTGCACACAAATTAGGTGCTATCTTTTCCCATAATATAATCCACAAAACACATCATCAAACACTTTGGTGAAAACTTACACCTTCAAGAACTCTTCCTCTGCATCAGACATATGTCAAACCTAATTTTGATGGCAGAATTAGTTGCTGTAAAAAACATAGGCCCTCATTTCAACTTTGGCGGGCGTCAACTGCTGCCCGCCAAGTTGAACCGCTGGACGGCCGCACTCCCACGGGGTCTATGTTGAGATCCCCGCTGGCCCGGCGGGTGGAAACCTGGTTTCTGCCCGCCGGCCCAGCGGGGATCTCGCCCGCAACACGGGAGCCGGCTCCAAATGGAGCAGGCGGTGTTGGGGCTGTGCGATGGGTGCAGTTGCACCTGTCGCGCTTTTCAGACAGTGAAAAGCTCCATGGGGCCATGGTAGGGGGCCCCTGCACTGCCCATGACAGTGGCATGGGCAGTGCAGGGGCCCCCAGGGGCCCCACGACTCCCCTTTCTGCCAGCCTTTTCATGGCGGTTCATACCTGGAGTGGTGTGCTACAACAAGTCCTTTCTTCAATGATGAGACACATAAACAGTTTTATCCAGTTTCTACAACATCATGTTTTTCCAATGCGAAGGGAGATTTGTATGCTTTGGGTGGCATACCACATGTGGCTGGAGCAATTGATGCACACATATTGCCTTGGTTACCATATGCCAGGTCTAGCACAATCAGAAGAACGTCCATTTAATCAATGTGCAAGTTGACTGCTTACCTGATTTGTACATCTCAAGTGTGTGTTCCTGTTTTCCACGGTCAACATATGATCCCTTTGTACTAAGGAACAGCATCATACCCCTGCAAATTTCACAACCTGGACCTCAGAGTGTCTGGCTTGTTGGTAAATACAATATGACATGAGGATCATGTGATTTATTCATAGTTTAGGAATATGCAATGGGATGAGATATTTTTGCTCAATATACTTTTTACTTTCATATAGGAGACTCAGCTTATCCTAACCAACCATGGTTGTAAGCGCTGCTGAGCAACCCAACAACGCTAGGAAAGACCACTTCAGTGAGGGTTATGGAAGAACATGGAGGCCAGTAGAGCAGGCTTTTGGGCTCCTGAAGGCTAGATTTAGATGTCTGGACAAGACCGGTGGAACCCTCCTCTCCTCACCGATAAGTTTGCCAACTCACGGTTGCCTGCTTGATCATGCAATGGAACATCCCAATCATTGTATAGGATGGACACTATTAAGAGCCATTGGGTGAGGATGTTGAGATGCCAAATGAAGATGCCAGTGGTGAAGAGGAAGGAATTGACATATGTCAAGATGTTATTGACAACTCTCTCCCTTGAAACCTGGTGACATTGGCTCATACCCAATTGTCTTATTTAATTTACTTGTAAGTTCCCAGTAAACAGCATGTGCCCAGGGCCAGTAGATTAAATGCTACTAGTGGGCCTGTAGCACTGGTTGTGTCACTCACATAAGTAGCCCCTTAACCATGCCTCAGGCCTGCCACTGCAAGGCCTGTGTGTGCAGGTTCACTGCCACTTCGTCTTGGCATTTAAAAGTACTTGCCAAGTCTTAAACTCCCCTTTTTCTACACTTTCGTCACCCCTAAGGTAGGCCCTAGGTAACCCATAGGGCAGGGTGCTATGCAGATAAAAGGCAGGACATATACATGTGTAGTTTATATGTCCTGGTAGTATAAAACTCCTAAATTTGTTTTTCACTGCTGTGAGGCCTGCTTCCTTCATAGACTAACATTAGGACTACCCTCATATACTTTTTGTGTGGTAGATTCTGATCTGAAAGGAGTAACAGGTTCATATTTAATATGGCCAGAATGGTAATATAAAATCCTGCTGACTGGTGAAGTTGGATTTAATATTACTATTTTAGAAATGCCACGTTTAGAAAGTGAGCATTTCTCTGCGCTTAAATCCTTCTGTGCCCTACAATCCACATCTGGCTAGGTTACTTGACAGCTCCCTTGTGCATTTCACTCAGAAAACCCCAAACACCGGATGCTCAGTCACACCTGCACCTATCTGCATACTGAATGGGTCTGGGACAGTGGCCTGCTTCTCACTCAATAGACTGCCAAACCCCCTACTGGGACCCTGGCAGACAGGATGGAACTGGAAGGGGACCTTCTGCACTTCTAAGCCACTCTTTGAACTCTCCCCCCACTTCAAAGGCACATGTGAGTATATAAACCGGGTGTCTGACCCTACCAACTCAGACACTTATTGACAAGATACCTACTGGGAAACGTACTATGAACCAGAACCTGCAAGCTGCTAAGAGAAGCTGCCTGGCTGCCCAAAGGATTCATCTGACTGGTTTGCTGGAAAGGACTGCTGCCGTGCTCTTGCCCTGCTGACTTGCTGCCCTCTGGCTCTGCTGAGAAGTGCTCTCCAAGGGCTTGGATTGAGCTTGCCTCCTGTTTCCTGAAGACTCAGGGCCAAAAAGACTTCATCTCTGCAAAGGACTCCTTGTGCGGCAAAAATCGATGCACAGTCTGCCAGAATCGATGCACAGCCTGACCTGTGGTGGGAAAATCACTGCATCGATGAACCGGAATGATGCAGTCTGGCTGCCCGAGTGGAGATCGTTGCAGCGCCAATGTTGCGACTGGAACTTCGACGCATGGCCCAGCGGATCGACCCATCGGCATGCCAGAACAACGCAGCCCAACTTCCTGTGAGAAGAATTGATGCAGAGCCTGCCGTTCGGCAGACATTTCCCTGCATCGCCCACCAGATCGATGCAGTTCCTGTGACTTCGTCCTTCACACCCAGGATTTCTCTGCATCGTCCCCGGGGCGACCAAATACCCCGCAACCCGAAGAGGATCCAAATCTGTGCGGCGGGAATCGATGCAAAGCCCTTGTTGCGTGGAAAAGCAGCAACGCATTGTCTGTGTGCACCCGGAGAAACCGACACACACCTACCCGTTTTCCACGCATCTCCTTCTCTGCGGTCCCATGCGGATAATTTAGACGCAAACCAGGTACTTTGTTCTTGCAAGAGACACTTATTGCTTTTTAATAATTAAAGACTCTATTTATCATTAGAAAAGTGATACTTCAACTTGTATTTATCAAATCTTGATCGTTTTGACCTTATTCTACTTAGATAAATATTCTATATTTTTCTAAACATGTGTGTTGTATTTTTGTGGTGTTTATACTGTGTTATTGCATGATTTATTGCACAAATACTTTACACATTGCCTTCTAAGTTAAGCCTGACTGCTCAGTGCCAAGTTACCAGAGGGTGGGCACAGGATAATTTGGATTGTTTGTGACTTACCCTGACTAGAGTGAGGGTCCTTGCTTGGACAGGGTGGTAACCTGACTGCCAACCAAGGACCCCATTTCTAACACTTACCTTTACATATTGTAATGCCAAATGTCAGAACAATGTGTAACACAGTGAACATATCAGTCTATGATGGTAATTTAGTAGTAATGGTTAGGAAAGCCCAGGGCAAATATGTTTGCTGATGAAAGTTTACATATATCGACTACTGTGTTTATTGGCATTGATTATCTTTGCTTGTGCTACGTATATGTGTCCTCCTAGCTTATCATTTTAGTCAATGTTCTCATGTGAAATCATTAATTTTCCCTTTTTATCCTGTCTTAGGATTCTTCACCATGTCATCTTCATTTGGATATTTCAAAGTTGTGACATTTGCATTTATATGTTGAAAAGTACAATGGGAACATGGGTTGATCCTGGGACAGACACACACTTTGGATGTACAGATCTTGTACAGAGACAACTTTCACAGTGATTGAGTGAAAGTACTTGAGAGTATATTAGACTTGTTTTCTGTTGGATGTTGCCACCAAGTTAACTGTGTAACTTGATCCAACCACTTATATATGCAAACTGTAGCATACTGCTCTCCCTTCACATTGGCTTAATCTTAATTTTATGTTAAGTATATGAAGCTGTTGATGTGTCCCATCACTGAAGAAAGAGCATTTTGTAGCACACCAATGAAAGTTGGTTGTGACATACCTCCAGACATTGCCACAGTGTATTCAAATTATCATGTGGCCACAAAACATAGTACTTGACTATTGATGTAATTGATATTGAATTCCTCTTGTGAGGCAGGATGTCTGGCTCCAGCTGCCGACTTGAATCAACAATAGCTTGCCTAGTTAATGTGTTTATTTGGATTATTTCCCCTTCTTCCATGGTGTCAAGGTCTTGCACTGTCAAATTCTAAGTGCCACAGACTAATTGGGTTATACATGGTTTGTAAAAATTATCTAAATGTTAGACAAAGAATGATGGTTGAAGTAAGACATAAAAAAGGAAATACCACAATAAATACAACACTAGTCTTTGACTTTGTGTTACGTTCATTTTTTCTATTAACATAAATTAACTACAAATAGTTTGAAACAGAAAACCAAACAAAAATGAAAAAAAGGACTGAAGTCCATCATGGTGGATGATATCTTTAATTAGCTAAGATTGTTAGAAGTCCAATGTACAAAATACAACTGTTCTCAAAAAAGGTAAATATGTCCATTAAATAGACCACAGAGTAGATGGAAGACACACAAAGTTGGAAATTAGGATTGGCATCACTTGGAGGTGGTGATGGAGGTCTTGCCATCCTCTCTTTTAGTCCGAATGAACATCCCCTCCTGGGAGGGGAACAGTTGCAGGGACTGGGGTGGATGTAGTAGGTTCCTGTTGTGGCAGGGCCTCATTGTCTATGCTATGGCAGGTGTATTTTATCCGGATGTTGAAGGACCACAGACAAGGGTAGATTGTACAGGAAAAGTTTGGCACAAATGATGGTAAATGTCAAACATCACCCCAGTCAGGGATCACAAATTTGAATTGTGATTCTGCATCTCCAAATCATGCTCGGTCTGCAGGTGCTTCATGTCTCAAAGCTCTGTAAGGACCTGGGCCATCATGTCTTGGGACTGCTATAGTGCTCCCAAGACTCGTCGATGGTGGTCTGGGTGACAGTATACCTAATGTGAGAAAGGGTCTCTTTTGACATGGTTAGTCCCCCACTTTTTGCCTGGAAATGATGTGGTTTCAAACTGTAAGTCTCTTGGGTCCCTGCTAAACAGGTTCCTAGGGCCAGATCTCGTTACCCAAAACTGTACTATGGTTGGAACTTGAGCCACCTTTGTAAGTGATCAGTAAAGAGTACCCCCGATATCTAGGGCATGGGTACTGAAGATGCCCCACCACATCTGCAGCACCAATCGTTCCCCTCCGAGTGGCCCCACACCAGCCTCATGTGGATTGCCATTGCAAGTGCATGACAGGGTGTATCCAAAGTTGCAAATTTAACCTGGCACTCACCAAGAGTGCCATGTCCACTAATACTGCATGCAAAATAGTTAAGTCACCCCTCTGGCAATACTTGTAGCCCTAATGCAGGATGCACTATAATGTATGTGAGGGCATATGTGTGCATGAGCAAATATGCCCATACTGTGCCTTTGCTAACTCTTAGACATAGTAAGTGTACAGGAAAGCCATAGCAAATGCATGTGCTAGACACTAGTCATTGCGAGTTCCCCAGCTACATGATGGCTTTTCTGAACCCTGGGTAGTTTGGTATCAAACAACTCAGAATAATAAACCCACACTGATGCCAGTGTTGGATTTATTATAACATGTACCCAGAGGGAACCTCAGAGGTACTCCCTGTAAAACAGCCCTGGCATGGTTGCTGACTGGTCCTAAGCAGCCTGCCACCACCAGACATGATTCTGCTCTCCTGGGGTGAGAGCCAGACCACAAAGTATTTCCTGGGTGAAGGTGTCACACCTCCTCCCTCAGACAGGCACCCTGCATCAGCAGTCAGCTTCAAAGGCGTTGCCACCTTTGATATCTGACTTCTGCTGCTAGCAGCAGATGGCCGCTCAACACTTTCACCCCCACTTTAGGCAACAAACCTGGTGGGAAACCTATGAAAGATAGGAGGAGTGGCTATTCCCAGCCTGTACTACCCCTCAGGTGTGGCAGGCGATGTGACCACTCCATTTCATTTTCTTCCATATTGAATGATAGGAAAATAGCCAATCAGAGTTAGGGATGTGACCCCTTACAACAGGAAGTGATCACTTAGTGGGTGTAGCCACCCTAAGGTAAGTGACCCATTGGCCACTACCAGGCAGTCCCTCAAGCCCCTTGAATGCAGTATTTAGAGAGCATCCCTAGAACACAACCTCAGCTTCAATGGACACAAAGAAGACCAGGACATAGAAGACTTGAGACACGAGAACTAAAGTCTTGCTGCACAAAGAAAAAGGAGTCAAACGCTGCTGAAGAACTCTACAAAACCACAGAGCACCTCCAACCGTTCTGAAAATTGCCAAGAACCTCCCTTAGAGTGAAGGTATCACTCTCCTGCACCCTGCAGACAAGGTACCTACAAAGTACGGTAAAGTGATCAGCGCCTGACCAATGACCTGGATGCAGCAGTCCAACCAAATTCTGTACACTAGTCTGTAAGGACAAGACCTGCCACCATGCATGATTGGTGGCACTGCGGCTCTCAAGGCCTGTGGTGTACCACTACCTGGGGTACCGGACCTTCAATGTCAGACACCTAGAAGCAAAGTCCACTCCGGACTCCCAAAGTCCCAGAAGCAAACACCACTCAAAGGACTTCAGGACACCCAAGAACCACCTCCCATAGTGGGTCTGCTGACCTGCAATCCACCGTCAAACTTGCCTGCTCCTTGCTCCAAGGACTCCAAGATGCACAACTCGTGGCTGACCTATCAGTGCTGCACCCAGCCTCCCTAGCCCCGGCATCAGCCAACCAGCTGTGCTCTAGGTGTCCCTAACCACTTCTGACCACCACCCTCCAAAGGTACCTAGCGGACTTACCTCTAAGTCCATCTGTTCAGTGCGTTTCCCACTGGTCCCATTCGACTTTGGACGGCAGCTCCAAAACCTTCACCTGCTGCTCTCGCTTAAACTGGGATCCACCCATTGTTCTCCGGCTGGCCCAATGGACACTTCAACAATCTCAACCTAAAAATAGAAGATGATATTTGTGTGAGCAATACCTGATTTTGTATGCATTTTTAAAATGTTTCCCATTGATTCCTGTGGTGCGTAACTACGCACAAAAACAGAACCTTAGCTAAACTTTAAAAAACTCATAACAAAAGAAGTACTTAACAAATACTGCTGAGCTTGTTCTTAAAAACGTTATAAAAATCTGAAGTATTCCTGTAAATTGGTCTTGAGTTATTCTTCTGAGTGTGTGTCCAAATTTACTGATACTGTGAGTGCACCAAATGCTTAGCACATCTCCTGGATTAGCCTAGCTGCTTGCCCACACTACCATAAAAACAAAGCATTAGATGGTCTGCTTTTTACCTCTGGATACCAAAGTGGCAGTGCTTGGGCTCTCTGTACAGTACAGACCATTTTCTTGCACTATATAGAGAGTCAGCCTCCTACACCCAGTGGCCTCACTTTGCTGGCCCACAGATTCCCTCCTATGACTCCTACCCCCTCTATCCTGTGCCCTTGAGGCAGTGTGCCCCATCTCAATGTGTCCTGGCAGAACTGGGGGTGGTGGTGGTGTTTGCTCAACAACAACCAGGACTGGAGGCACAAGATGGTTGTAGTATTCTTCTGGATACAGAGAGTGGAGGTATCCATTAGCTGAGTTGTTGTTGCAGCTGGGGTGGGAGGTGTAGGTGTGTACCAAGTGAGACTCACTGGAGTTGTCTCCTCAGACAGACCAGATGGACCCTGGAGCTCCACATCGGAATTACAGGAGTGGTGTCCTCACTGAAGGCTTGATCCTGGTCTGGAGTGAAGGTGTCTTCAGTTGCAGACAGTGGTCCACTGGCCTTAGGTGTTGGACCTAAAATGAATTTTAAACAATATGAAGTTAAAAGTCTGGATTGTATCTCAAATTTGTCTTCAGCTACAAATGAAGCAACCTAAAAGTGAAACGTATGATGAACGGAATGATTAGGCCTTTGTGTTATTTTTATTAATTTTCACTTGCAGCTTAATTCACACATATGCAAACTTCAGTAAAGATATTGAAGGGATGTCCTGAAGTGAAAAATGTTATTTAGAAAGTGTACATCATATGTACCAGACATTCAGCCAAACTCAGTAGGGAGCACAATTGAGAATTAAACCATTCCAAGGCCTAGCAGACTAAAAAACAACTATAGTACAACTTATTAGAATTAATGGCATTGGTGAACACTGCAAAGTAAATTGTGCAGCAATACTACTTATATTGAGCCTGCCACAGACCATGGTTGGAAATCTTTGATTCAACAGAGTATGAATTATGTAGCCAATTACATCAATTCAATGGAGTAAAAAGAAGGTGAAAACATACCAGATGGACACAACAAATTACATTTTCTTACATAGTATGAAATGGTAAATGACAAATGCATAACACTTTGACATACATGCATATATTGGAGAAAAGAGAGGTTGAGCAACATCACATTGCACTATTGTTTTCCAGAGACAAAAGCAGGATAGGATGGTAATTGTAGTAATTTCTACTCTCTATTCACAATACTTGTCAAAATGTGAGTTACACATACCTATTTGAATATCCACAGTGAAGATGAAAATACATTTACCATATGTACACATGTAAATGATGTATATAGGTGAAAAAACACTCACAGGCCTTATTTCTTCATCAGCAAATAGATGGAGTTTGGAGCCTGTGTTTTTTAAGTTCAACAACATACATTGAAATAAAGCAAGGAACTAGGAACTTGCAAGGGATGATCCAAGGTGAACAACACACATTCTGAAAAAAACATAGTGAGCCTTGTCAAAAAGAGAACTACAACCATGATGCTGGAAATCTGGACAAGGGTTTTGAAACATGAAATATTCTGAACAGCTAACTTAAGGGCAAAAACTCCATTTGTGATTAGTGAGACATTGCTAAGTTCAACTTATCCGACTCCACTCCACCATGGATTCCTGTCAATATAGGATCTGCAAGACCTTATCTTCCCAGGGAAAGAGTTGTAATGGGGGGCTGGGAGAAACACCACCAGTCCTCTGGTCCTCCAGGTGTTGCTTGGAGGCCAGTGAGTGCACTCTTCACCGCGGGTCATTCCACCTCTTCCTAATTTTTTCTTGTGTGTGCAGATTGTTTGCTACAGCATTCAGTCTGTCAACTATTCTAGCCTTTTCTGAGATATTGTTGTATTTTTGTACTTGAGCTCCAAACAATTTTGGCTCTACTCTAATAATGTCGTCCTCCATGACTTGTAATTTTCCTTCTGTAAAGTGTGGAATTCCTTTCCCTGCCATGGTAACTAAAAAAATATCTAGTGCCCTAAACCTTGATGATAAATGAAAAAAAGTGAAAGGAAAGGAAAATAAACAGAGGGCAAAAAAACAGAGAAAAGGCCTGACTTCTGTGTGGTAAATTTAGAGGCAAAAAGGGGTTCCGCAGTGGAATGGCAAAGGATCATGGTCTGAAATGAAGTGTGTTTTATAGTGTAGTTTGCAGGTGTTTTTCAATTGGTTGATATACATCAGGTGTGTGCTGCTAGCATTCATCCAATAGCCACAACCATAATACAATGCTGAATGGGACCGACAATAGACTCCCGCTGTCAGGGGACCGCCACTGGTACAACGCCAGCATGATTGTGTTATCAAAATCTGGTCAGCGCAAACCCGCTGTCCCAACATCGATGGAGTGGTATATGCCAGCATTAGAGTCAGTTGCGTTGGTTGCGGGATACTGCTTGTGCGCCGGTGTCCACTCTGTTGACACAGACAGAGGTTGAACTACCATAGATCTTAATACAGAGGTTGAACTCAGTTAGCTTGATGGAGTACTTGGTTTCACCATTGCTGCTGGATGGCGGTAGTCCAGCCAAAACATAAATCAGGCCCATAGTCATCATTACTAGTAAAATTGCCAGCTCTTACTACTAAGTAAGAAACATTGGAATGCATCACTAGCTGAAAGTAATGTGTACTGTGTAGTCCTTATTAGATTCATATCTGTATTTTTTTCTAAAATATGCTGCTATGTAGTTGAAGAAATCAACAGCATTAATCATAGGAGAAGAAATCACTTTTTAGCAATGATGCAAAAATACTCATTTGATTTCCTTTAACATTTTTTAATTACTTACTGTTGTTATTTACAAAATGTTATTAACATATTTTTAGAAGACATTTTCACAGGGTTGAGGGAATAGAAGGGCCATTACACAATAACATTCCTATACCAATGAAGGGCATCTTTGTTTGACGCTTTTCTTGCCCTTTAAAAAGAATTACGGATAATTGTAGTACAGCAGAGTTTGTTTTTGAACGAATAGAAACATCAAACCCTGGGAAACAGAGGATTCAGCCATCAAGTGTCATTGTTCACCTAGGGCCTGATTCATAAAAGTAAACTTACACTTTTGTGAAGTTTATGATT